>NW_008345311.1:2325032-2454192 GCF_000622305.1 Nannospalax galili
GAGGACTATTGATATTTGATGGGTGATGTTATTTTGGTTTTTCATGTTACTATTTTTTCTCTGTGATTTTAACATTTGAATTTCTTTTGTAGTTTCTGACTCTTGTGTGATACTCAGGCCTTCAAGTTTGGGTCTGCTTTTTTTAAACTTTATGTATCTTTGTGGTTTACCTTTTGCGTATGAAGAGCTGGTTCGTCTAAGCTTCTGGTTCTCTCTTTTGATTTTATATTGTTGTGGCCGGATTGTTTTTGTCTTCAGGAGTTCCAGCGTGGCCCAATTCCAATGTGGGTCAGAAGTTTTCAGACTTTCTCCTTAGGTCTGGAATCTTCTAAGAATGATTTTGGCCTCAGAAACTTGGGTGTTGGACTGACCTGACATCCTGGCTGTGGCCTTGCCATGCAGGGATGCAAAGGCAGATGGGGTGGGAATAAGTCCCAATATTTCCCAGAGAGTGGATTGAGTAGCTGGGTTGTACTGGATGCAAAGGATCAGGGAGAGGCAAGGTAATCCTCAGAGGCCCAGAAAGAGGCTGTCAGCCCCAAAAAGAGGCTGGTGGGGGTTGCAGGACCAGGGAAGCAGAGAGAGGTGAGGGTGGGTCCGGGTCCAGAGGCAGTACTCCTGGGGCCCAAGGAAGGCACCAAGCCGGTCCAGGTGAAAAGGGTCAGGAAGCAGCACTTGCTCCCCATGTGTCTGAGGACCCAAGACCAGGAATGGCACAGGGCCCAAACCAGGAGCAGAGAACAGCAGGCAAGATGGAGGCCGGGAAATTCAAGGTGCAGAGGGCTCCACGATGGACCCACCCCGAGAGGCCTGAGGATAGCGGAGCAGGCCAGGAGAGTTAGCCGGTGGTGCAGTTTCGGGGAAGCAGAGAGAGGTGAGAGCTGGGCCAGGTCCTGGGGCCCAAGGAAGGCACCAATCCGGTCAGGGTGAACAGGGTCAGGAAGCAGCACTGGCTCCCCAGGTGTCTGGAGTCCCAAGACTAGGAATGGCACAGGGCCCAAGCTTGGAGTAGAGAACAGCGGGGGAGATGGAGGGGTGAGCTTGGCTGGGGGAGTCACGGCGCGGAGGGCTGCATGGTAGACTTACCCCAAGAGAGGCCTGAGGGCAGGAGAGCGAGAGGTGAGGGTGGGGCCAGGTCCCGCGGAAGCAGTGCTCCTGGAGCCCAAGGAAGGCACCAAGCTGGCCTGCGTGAAAAGGATCAGGAAGTAGCACCGCTTCCCCAGGTGTCTGGGGGTCCAAGACCAGGAATGGCGCAGGGCCCAAACCAGGAGCAGAGAACAGCAGGGGAGATGGAGGCCGGGGGAGTCAAGGCACGGAGGGCTCCGCAATGGACCCACCCGGAGAGGCCTGAGGATAGGGGAGCAGGCCAGGAGCCTGAATTCTTTTTGATATTTCATTAAGCTGCATATTTGTGTATTCTTGAGCTTCTGCCACAAGTTTATGCCTTTCCTCTTTGAATTATTTGTGTTGTTTCTCTTCGTTTTCTTTCATTTCTTTGATTATATTTATGATTGTTCTTTTAAATTCTGCATCCTGGTCTTCCTCAGGGTGTTTCTCATTGTAGTGCTCTTCTGTAGGACGAATGAGTTGTGTTGGGGTCATATTCATTTGATTTTTATATTTGTGCTTTTGTGCTTCTATTTGAGCATATGGAACTTTGTTATGATAGTGTGTCCCGTAGGAACTTCTATTGTGCATTTGTTGATTGATTTTTGGATCTTCTTATATTTTTTGTGTAGCGTGGTTGCTTTTCACAGAGTCCTAGGTGTGCTGGTCTGTCAGGCAATCAGGATCCAGGGAAAGATGAGAGTTGGAACTACCTGAGGAGGGATTTATCAAGCTATGCTAGGTGGTTTAGCTAGTCCGGGCTAGGAAGCTGGTCCAGAGATTTGATGCAGAAGAACTGGAACAAAGGTGGATCCAAGGCTAGCAGGGGACTGGGTAGGGGTGGGGTAGATTGTAGTTTTTGAGGCTGCAGAGGAAGAGAATAGAGACATAGTGGGTGGGTTCTGACTTTCCAGAGTCCTAGGTGGGCTGGTCTGTCAGGCAGATCAGGAGTAAGGGGAAGATGACCATGTGGACCACCTGAGGAAGACATAGCAACCTATGCTATGAGATTTAGCTAGTCTGGGTCAGGAAGTTAGTCCATAAATCTGAGGAAAAGGAATTGGAGTGTGCCTGGGTAAAAGGCTAGCTGGGGGTAGGATGGGGTTGGGATATTGTAAGTGTTGAGGTTGAAGAGGAATGGACTCTAGCTACTCCACCCCTCTTTTCAAAGTATTTGTGTATAATGTTCTGGATCATTTTGGTATCTATTGTGATGTTTGCACTTTTTTCTCTGATTTTCTTTATTTGGATTGGCTTTCTTTTATTAGCTGTGGGTAAGTTTTTTTCTATCTAGTTTATCTTTTCAAAGAACCAACTCACAGATTCATTAATTCTTTTTATTGTTTTATTTCTTTTTATTTCATTAATTTCTGCTCTGATTTTTGTTATTTCTTCTCATCTGCTAGGTTTGGGTTTAATTTATTCTTGCCCTTACAGATTCTTGAGTTAACCATTAAGTTATATTTTGTGTGTGTGCTCTTTCTGATTTTTGAATGTCGGATTCTAAAGCTATAAACTTCCTCCTTATGACTACTTTTAAAGTGTCCCAGAGGTTTTACTATGTTCTGTTATCATAGTTTCATTTAGTTATAGAAGCACTTTTATTTTTTCCTTGATTTCTTCCTTGACCCATTCATTATTCAAGGGTAGGTTGTTTAATCTCCATGAGTTCCTTTAGTTATTAGACATTTTTTGCTGTTGATTTTAAGTTTTATTGCACTCCAGTCTGCTAGAATGCACGACATTATTTTATTTTTACTCTTTCGTATTGTTGAGATTTGTATTGTGCCCCTTTATGCAGTCTATTTTAAGGAAAGTTCCATGGGGTTATAAGTAGAATCTGTATCCTTTGGTGCTTGGGTGGAATGTTTTGTAGATGTGTCTTGGGTCCATTTGTTGTATGGTATCATTTAATTCAGATGATTCTCTGTTTATTTCTTATACAGTTGACCTGTGTATTGGAAAATGCAGAATGTTGATCTCAACTAGTATTACTGAGTTGGGTTTAATGTAAGTCTTGAAGTGCAGTAGTACTCTTTTCATGAAATTTTGTGTACCAGGATTTGATGCATATATGTTCATGACTAAAATTTTTCTTGGTTTATTGGTCCCTTGATCAGAATGAAGTGACATTATCTCTCCTAATACATTTTAATTTGTAAACATTTTGTCAAATAGTAGAACCATAACATCTACTTATTATTGTCATTTTCTTGGAATGTTTTTTCAAGTTTTCATCCTAAGGTGGTAACTGTGCTTGAAGTTAGATGTGTTTCTTGTAAACAACAAAAAATCGATTCTTTTTTTTTTTTAAACCCAGTTAACTAGTCTATGTCTTTTGACTGGGTAGTTGAGGTCATTGATACATAAAGTTATTATTGAGGTGGGTATGGTGGCCCACACCTTTAATCCCTACATTCAGGAGGAAGAGACAAGCAAATCTCTTTGAAATCGAGGCCATCCCTGTCTACATGCTGAACTCCAGGCCAGTTGAGGCTACAGAAACCCCTGTCTAAAAAAGGCCAAAAAAAGTTATTATTGGAAGATGTGCATTGATTACTGTCATTTTATTTTGTTACTGTGCTTAGGCTTATATTATGTTTTATGTTTCCATAATTATGCCTTCATTTGTTTGTTTCTAAGGTCTCCAGAGTTTGGCTTTTCTTTCTTTTTCTTTTTCTTTTTTTTTTTTTGTTTCAATAATTCTATGTAAGGCTGCTCTAGTGGACATGAATTCTTTCAGCCTATTTCAGCCTATTTATATTGTGGGAGATTTTTTGTTTGTTTGTTTGTTTGCTTTTAAATATTACTCACAGTTTTCCTGGTAAAGTACCCTGTACTGGCATTTATTTTCATTTATTCATAACTTTGAATACTTTGCTCCAGGTTCTTCTGGCTTTGTAGTTTGCATTAAAAAATCAGCTGTAATTCTGATTAGTTCTCCTTCATATACAACATGTTGCCTTTCTTTTTCAGGTTTCAGTACTCAGTACAGGTTTCTGTACATTCAGTGTTTTTACTATAATATGCCATGGGGAATTACTCTTCTGGTCCTGTCTATTTGATGTGGGGGTGTTTCTTGTGTCTGTATAGATGTGTCTTTTCTTAATTTGGGGAAATTTTCTTCTAAAATCCTGCTGAAAAGCCTGTCAATTTCATTGACCTGATATTTTCCTCTTTCCTGGGTGTCTATAAGGCATAGATTTGATTTTTTTCTTGGTGTCTCACATTTCCAAAATAATCAGTTCCTGTGATCATTTTAACTTTTTCATATTCTTTGCTTGTGTTGTTCAATTCTTTGACTTTATCATGCAGTCTTGATATTCTCTTTTCAATTTGATTCATTCTACTGGTGAAACTTTCTTCTGTTGTTTGAAATTGGCTTATTGAGTTTTCAATTCCATCTTCATTTCAGCTTGATGTTTTTCAATGTTTCCATCTCTTTCATGAAATCAGTTTTCAGTCCCTGAATTGTCTTTGTCATTTTATTCAGTGGTATATTTGTATTTTCTTGATCTTCAGTCAGGAATTTATTCTCATCCTCGTTGAGATATTTGTTTGTGTGTTTTTATTATCCTTGAATTCTTAAATCATCTTTGTTATTGTTCTTTTAAGTTCCATGTACTGTGGTTCCTCTGGCTATTTCCCATTGTAGAATACTTCTTTTGGACAGGTGGGACTTGGTGTAATATATGATCTTGGTTCTTCATTTTATTTGAGTTTTTGTGTTGTGACCTAGGCATATGAATTCCTTTTGTTTGTTTTTTGCCTGATATGAAATTCTAGCCTCCCTTCGTTGAGCTGAAGTGTGATTTTGATGTAGCTTGGTTGCTTTCTTATCAGGTATTCATGAATAGTTAGTTGGCAGGCTACTCTGGAAATCTTCAAGAGCATGAATGGGCCTAGTCTCAAGGCAGGATGATAAGTACCAGGTAGAAAGGTTTTTGTTTTTGTTTTGTTTTGTTTTAGCTAAGCATGGTAGATATGAATCTTTGAACAGCACAAATTGGGCTGATATCAAAGCAGGCTGATGATGACCCAGTGGGCAGGGTCTGACTATCTTACCGAGCTAGGTGCATGCTCTCGTGTAATGACAAGGGGGCCTAGGCCCACATTGGGACTAATAGGACCAAGTCATTATGGCATTTTCATGCATTCTTAGCTCCTTCCCCCATTTTATTGCTCAACTTCACTTACAATCTTCTACCTCCATTATTACCTTTTCATTTCCATAACATGTAAGTTCTATTATCCCATCTACCCCTCCTTTAAATTCTTCTTCCCCATCTCATGGGCCTTTGTCAAGTTTCATGGCCTCCATGCCCCACTCACTTTCACATAAATACATATATTTGAAAAATAGATAGACACTGATATGGCTTAGTGGGTAAATGCACCTCCAGCCAAGCCTGACTCTCTGAGTTGACACCTTGTGTTCAGATGTTGAATGAAGAGAGATAACTCTCACACATTTTCCTCAGATCTCTAGATGTACACTGTTTACACACACACATACACACACACACACACACACACACAAACACATATACACAAAGCTAATGTAAAAATATTAAAAATAAAAATTAGAAGGTACTGTCTACACATGAGCAATGACATGCTATTTGTCTTTCTGATCCTTAGTGACCTCACTTAATAATATAATATTTTCAAATTCTATCAATTTTTGTGAAAATGTCATTTTATTTGCTATTATGAATGAATTAAATTCCATGAATATATAAAAATCTGGTATATAGAATAGAATTTAAAAGCATTAGTCTTGCTGTGTAATGGTATTAGAGGAAGAGTTTAGTGAGAAAGGTAGCTAGAAAACTCAAAAGACAAGGTCTGGAAAAAGGACAAAGAAGATTGAAACCAAAAATATCTTGAGCTACTTTTTCACATAATTAAATTATCAACAAACCACATATATAGAAAGGTGACTCCCAGATTCTTGGGCAAAGCAAGTCCTGGACACAATCAGAATGACAGCAACATCAGGTAGTCACTACAGTAGAGACAGAGTTAGAGTACTGAATATAAATAACACAATTGTTTGTCAAGCGAAAGACAAACTTTTTGTCAGGGCACATAGCTGAGATCCTGCATTACATAATGTATCGCCTACTATCTCTATCCTAAAAGATAAAAAATAGTGACTGGGGCTGGAGCAATGGCTCAGCGGTTAAGAGTATTTGTTGTTCTTGTAGAAGACCTGGCTTCAAATCTCAGCACCCTCATGGCAGCTAACAGCAGTCCATAACTCCATTTCCAGGGGATCTGAAACCCTCTTCTGTCCTCTGCGGGTACTGCATGACACAGGTACATTTATGTGCAGACATAACACTCATACACATAAAATAAAAATAAATTTAAAAACTACTGACAAGACATAAAAAAATGGAAAAATAAAATGATATAGCAAAAGAATGAAGTCAAAGGCTGAGGAGATGTCTCAATGTTTAAAACACAACTCACACCAGCATGAGGATCAGAATTCAAATGTGAAGAACCTACTTAATAGCTGGATGGGAGAACTCAAAAATAAGACCATATTGCTGAAAACAGGACATATTTTGGACACAGGGTTTGGAGCAATAAGCCTGGAACTTATCAGGAAGCCTACTCTCTGAAGACTAGCTCTCATACATCTGGAGTATACTATGTAAGCTAAGGGAGAAAAATCAATCAATAGTCCAACCCCAGATTTAGAGCCTAAGAACCACAACAACTGACACAGCAAACTATCTCTATTGGTGCAGTGTTGACAATGTTATCTAGAGGGTAGTCAACAGCTATCTACTTGGAATTAAAGCCCCCTAATCGGAAGGAACTCATGTGCAGCACTGTAAACAGCCAAACACACATGGCTGGAGAGGTGCAATCATATAACAAATATTGAAAATTTCATAATTCTTAGAGAACACCTTATCTCTGTCATATCTCTAGACAGATGACATCTCTTACTGTATATTAGATATGCATCCATATATTTACAGACATGTATAATGTACACCACTCATCAAAGAAGCTTCTTTTTCCAACAGATGGAGCATATTACAGAGTTCCACAACTAGTCAATGTAGAGAATGTGTCTGAGAGATGCCCAGCCATCAGTGACACATCTACAGTAGAACATCTACATTTGTCTCATGGAACATAGTGGAACAGAGTTCAAGAGAATACTAATACATCCTTCAACTCTCACCAACGAAGCTTCCCCATACAACAGTGTGTGATGAACACAGAAGGCCACAACTGGCCAAGTCTTAGAGAACAGACTGCTAAGTGTATGTTCCTGGATAGAATTACTATATTAAGCCTCAATCACCCATGGCTCAGGGACCATTGAGGAAGAGGGAGGCAGAAAGATTGTAAGGTCCAGGTTTGGTGCATGACCATAAAACAGAGGCTTTCAGGCCTCTGGGAACTTGTTCTTATGAACTTGGAACAATAGTGACAGCATTCACAACAGTCATGCTAACACAATCAGACAAAATCCCAGCATAAAACTGGGGATATGGGCAGCAGGCACAAACCATAGCTGAAGAAACTATTGGCAACTGATAATTGCAGGGTGAGGGAGAGTAGATCTTCTTTAAGGGAGTGGCTCTAGATGGGCTGACTGGGCCTCAGTGGATGAGCTTGCACAGAGGTACATCTGGGTGCAGATACTTGACAGGATAGGGCTTACATATATGACAGAATGCATGAAATCCGGTGGGCATGTATGGGGCCATGGAAGAGATAAGGGGTCCAAATTTGATTAATATTTGTTATATGACTGCTCTAAAATTCAAATAAAAAAAAAAAAAACGCTGTGTGGACATTGGAGCCAACCTTTAACCCCAGTTTTTAATGCTGAACACAGTGAACTCCCTGAAGAAGCTGGCTGGTAAGAACAGACATATCAGTGGACTGTGTGTATGACTGAGAGACCATGCCTCAATGAACAAAGTGTAAGGGATATTTTGGATATCAACTTTGGGTATCCACTTGTATGATCACACACATATACATGTGCAACCATAAACATGTAAACATTCATACAGAAACATATGCTTATACACATACAAAATGGAAAAATTGAAATCAGTAAAATCAAATATAACAGATATCAAAATTAGTAGTTACACACATGAAAAGAGATAAAATGTTCTTGAATTGTACAGAATTAGTAATGAAATATAAGCATATAAATAATATCAGCAAAGTCAAATCATAAAAATGAACAACATGAGAGTCAACAAAAGAACAACGTGGTTCAATGGTTAAAAACACTGGCTGCTCTTGCAGAGGACTGGGTTCGATATACAGCACCAACATGGCAGCTAATAACTGTTGTATCTCAATTTCCAGGATCTCTGACACCCTTTTCTGACGTCCACGGGCATTGCACACCATAGTTGCACTTAGATACATGCAGGCAATACATTCATACACATAAAATAAAAATATACATAGAATATTTTTTAAAACTGTGCTGAGTTTAATGGTAAATTGAGCTAAATGAAAGAGGAAATTAAATTGAAGATATTAGAAGTTACTGGTTTATGAATAGAACAAGAGCACAAACAGAGTCTTGATGCCTTATGAGATAGCAATAAACAATTTAATAGAAGTTTTTGTAGAATGAAAAGCAAAGGAAAAAGAGAAGACAGATAAAATATTTGAAGAAAACACAGATGACACTTTTCCATAAATAAAATTTACAGATTAACTTGTAGCTTTAAAATGTTTAACACAAATGCAAAAAGGGAAAGTTTATATTTATGTGTTGGCATATGAATACAGAGAGATGATCTTATAAGCATCAAAAGAAAAATAATCTACTGTGTTCAGAAGAAAATCTTAATAAACAACTGAGCTCACAGCAGATGCAGCAGAAGACTCAAAATATGGCACTGATGAAATCTTCCAAATATTGAAAAATCAGCCTATGAAAAACCACATATCTGTTGATAATATCTTTCAACACAAAGGAGAATTGATAACTTATAAAATAAATGAAAATTGATTTTATCCCAAGAAGACATAAACTACAAAAAATCTAGAAGGAAGTCAATAGTGTAAAGGAAAAATAATACCAGATGGAAGTATAAATCTACAGAAAGAAATAACAAGCACTATAATTGGTAAGAAGACAAATATAAATGACTGTGTGAACTGACATGGAGAAACCATAAAAACAGATGGCAACGTTAAAGAAGATACTATCAAAAGGCCATACAGTTCCAACTATACGACATTCTAGAACGTTGAAATTATGAACATTGTAAAAAAATCATGCTTGTCAGAGGTTATGGGAGTGGTGATGAATAGATGAAGCACAGAGATTTTTTTAAATGCAGTAAAAAATTCTCTACGAAATTATAATAATTGCTATTTGTCCTTATAGATTTGCCCAAAGTTACAGATTACACATCACCTAAGGTGACTAGCAGACTTTGTGCAATAATGAGAAGCAATTTAAACTGTACTATAGTAAGCTTATAACAAAATGTCACTCACATGTGAATGTTGATCGTAAGGAAGCAGTGCACGTGCAAGAGTAAGGGTTAAGAAGGAAAGAGTGTATTCTGTAAAAGTACCCTAAAAACAATCTTTATTAAAAGAAGTTTGAGCTTTAGAGAAATAAAAAACACGTTTCCACACAAGACTTGTGTGTAAAATATTCACAGGAACAGTCTTAATAGCCAAATACATGAATAGTCCTAATGCTCATGACTTGACAAATGAACATAAAAATATAGTATTTATGTAATTGAATAGTATTTGACCATAAAAAGGAATGAAATAGGGATACATGCTATAAAATTGCTAAACTTAAAAAAATTATAGATGAGAGGCTGAAAAGATGGCTCAGCAGTTAAGCACACTGACTGCTCTTGCAGAGGACCTGGGTTCAGTTCCCAGAACCCACATGGAAGTACTTACAAACATGGAGGCAACAAACTCATACACATAAAATAAATAAATAATATAGTATTTTAAAAAAATTGTAGATGAAAGAAATCAGTCATAAAAGATCAAGTAAAAGTATAATCAAACTATACTAGCAGAAAGTAGATTATCAATCATTAACCCCAAGAGTGAGGATGAGTGGATAAGCAATTGTGAGGCAAAAAGTATGGGAATTTTTTTAACTAATTAAAATATTCTATAATTAACTGACTGTTGTTTTACATGTCTTTAAACAAATAAAATCCTTTGAATTATACACTGAGATTAAGGAATGAAATAAAATGTGAATTATATATTATTAAAATAATAAAAATGAGATATCTATACAGGGGTTAGAATGGTAAAATTTTATTTTAAAATAAAAGATTGACATAGCAAAGTCATGAGAAGTTGTGATGCAACTGCAATGTTTATCCTTTAAGGTGGGAAAAAGAAAATATTTCAGCGAGTTTGGAAATTTGAAAATCACAGGTAAAATTTTCACTTGTGATATGATTAAGCAATCTTACTTTAAAATATATATCTAAGAAAAATGGAAGCAAAAGTTCATACAAAGTTTCTATCAAAAGTCTTGTATTTGCTAAATTTATGCTGTGCAGATCAGGAAATAACACAAATTCCCATCAGTTATTTGATGTAAAAACAAATTATCAGATCTTTATTAAGTTAATTCTGTCTTAGAGTTTCCATGAACAGGAAAAATGATTCCAAGTTTCATGAAACTAAATGAATGATATCAGACTGAACAAGATACATATCATATAGTCTGGAAAATGCTTTCAGTACTTGCAAGAGAAAGGAAGATGGTAATCGAGTCCAATGCATAACACAGAACTATTACATGTGATGAAAAACTATCATATTTTAATTTCGGTAATAATTATATGGAAACATGTATTTGTTAATTAAACATCAATAAATCTAACTTGTAAAGCCCTTATTAAAATTAGTTTTCTTAAACTGAAATTTACTCCAAGTATGTGGGAAAGTTTAGCATGAGAGCTGCATGTGACTGTTTATTGAAGTAACATAATTATCACATAAATATTTATATTTATTTTTAGATTTTGGTTACATTTATTATTTATTTATGGAGTGTGTGTGTGTGAGTGTGTGTGTGTGTGTGTGTGTGTGTGTCTGTCTGTCTGTCTGTCTCTCTGTCTGTGTAGCCACGGATGCCGTAGTGCTCTTGTGGAACTCAGAGGAAAGATTGTGAGAGTAGTTTCTTTCCTTCCACCAAGCTAAGGCATATGAGGGCGATGAGTGAGTTTAAGGTTAGGGGTATTCTACACATGTGTCATTGTTCTAAATTAGCACAATTATATAAAATATAGAAGACTATTTTATCTTTTCAAAATATGCCCAAATATTTCAGTAAAGGAACACATATTTATCAAAAGTTTCAACTGTTACTCTGTATAGACTTGCACTATGAAATATTTAAAGAATATTGAAAACATAATTCAAATATAGCACTAATTACCTGAATACAGAAGGAATAACTCATGAAATAAAAACATCCACACACTTATCAAGGTTAATTTGTAGGCTAGTGTAATATTAATTCAATAGAGAAAATGCTGCTTATCTTGAATAGTGTTGGGAATTGTTAAAATATTTATAAGTACTTAAGCATATTTTGTATTTTATATGAATTCATAAATATCAATTTCATATTGATATGTAATATAATATGTAAGTATAAATTAAAGAAATAAGCCATAAAAGACATAAAAGCTATACTATAAAAAATTTATGTACTCAACAATCCACAATTCAAGTTTTTTTTGTATTTTTATAATTTTTAAAATATATTTTATTGAGCTTTTGTAATTTCATGCAACAATTCTTAATCAAATTTAGACCCCTTCCCCCAGCCATACCTCCCCCATCCCACCACCGGATGTCATGTATTTCACCATGCATGTTAAGTCCTATCCAGTCAAGCATTTGTACCCATGTGTCCTTCAGTGTAAATTCATCCACTGGAGTCTAGTCAGCCCATGTAGAAAGCTTATGTAAGGCATACTCTCCCTCACCCAGTAGCAATCAATCTCCAACAGTTCTCTTGGCTTTTCATATTCTTTGTGTTTTTGTATTGCTGTTTTGGCATATGGATATTCTTTGTTGGTTATGCATCCAACAGGAACTTCTATTCTGCTTTTGTTCAAGTTAATTTTGGTTTTGTTAATATTGTTTATGTAGTTTGGTTACTTGATGTTCAGGTATGGAAAAAAAATTGGTGGGGGTTTCAGGTTCTTTCAGGGTAGCAGACTGGTCTGGGTGGATGGTGGAAAAGGGTAGTGGGAGCAGGTAAGCTGGTCAAGTTTGTAGGAGGGCTGGGTTGTGTCAGACAGATCAGAAGCCAGTGGAGTCTCTGCTAGGGAGTTTAACTAGTATGGGTTACGAAGCTAGTCCAGGGATCTGAGGTGAAGGTATTGGAGCCCACCTGATTCCAAGGCTGGCAGGGGACAGGGTGGGGTGGATGAGAAGAATGGAGTAGAGATGTGGTGGGCAGAATCAGACTTACCAGAGTCCCAGCTGAGCAGGTCTGTCCCCCTGATCCAGAGGCTGGGAGGCTGTCAGTGAGGGGACCACCTGGGGAGGGATTCAGGGTTCTATGGTAGGGTTTTTATCTAGTCTGGGTTAGGAAGCTAGTCACAACCCAGATGTGAGGTAAGAATTGGAGCACACCTGGGACCAAGGCTGGCAGGACAGTTCAACTTGATTTTAATTAATTAATTAATTAATTAGTGTGTGTGTGTGTGTGTGTGTGTGTGTGTGCTTGCATGTGTGTAGGTGCACAGGTGCTATGTAGTATATGTAGAGGTCCGAGAACAACTTCTGGAGTCGGGCCTATCCTTCTTACATGTGAGTCCCTGGGATCAAACTCAGGTTGTCAGTCTTGGCAGCAAGAGCCCTTAAGCACAGAGCCGTCTTGCTGAACCCATTCATCCAAGTTTAAATGGAAATAATAAACTTGGAGAGCTATTTATTCTGAGTATAGTAAACTAATGGTTACATTTTCTCATGCTAAATATATTGAATATGTTAATATTTTAAAATTTTCCATCTCATTCTATATCTACATCACTTAAAAGTAAATTAGGAAAATAATAAGACATTTCAAGAAGAAAAAAACAATAAAAAGATAGAATGGTATATAAAATAGAAACAAATACAAAATGAACATTTAAACTATTTTGATTTTAAGAAACAAAAAAATCTATAATATCAGTTAAATTATTGTTTTTGATGTTGCTTGGATCTGTACACTTACAATTGCAATAAAAATAGTACTAAAGCAGGCAGCATAGCACTCAGGGAGGTTGAGGCAGAAGGGTCATGGATTCAATGCCAGACTGAGCTTTGTTTTGAGACTTGTCTC
Organism: Nannospalax galili; assembly: GCF_000622305.1. NCBI lineage: Eukaryota > Metazoa > Chordata > Mammalia > Rodentia > Spalacidae > Nannospalax > Nannospalax galili. The sequence continues at coordinate 2,338,492 of NW_008345311.1, forward strand.
AGAAAAGGTAAAAAAAAAAAGGAAAAAAGAAAAGAAGAGAAGATATGAAGATAAAGCTCAGTGTTAGACCATTTGCCTGTCAATCCTAAGGCCTAAGGTTCAGTACTCTGTATAATAATAATCATTGTTGTAGATCACTATGACTGCATAGTTTATTTTTGTTCTGTAGTAGGCAATCTTTTATATTGTTGGTAAGAATGCAAATCTGTTTAAACTTTTATAACAAAATTTTGACAATATATAATAGTGAACTTTAAAAATAAATATTTCCCCTTTCCCATATCACATTATCAGAATTTGTGCTAAGAAAAATGTCAGAAATAAGTATATCTTTATTTCAATGCTATTTTAAATGAAATAATGTAATAAATTTATGCTGTAATGTTCAGTATTTGATGGCAATAGGTATTTTGTTTTTTATTTGTTTTTTGGGTTTTAGAAATTATTTTTGTATGTGTGTGTGTGTTTTTCATACAGAACAGCTCAAACAATCATCTTTATACCCCCATCCCCACTATTACCTTCCCATATTCTGCCGCCACTGTAGCCCATATACACTATCAACCCTGTTAAGGCCCACTCTGTTTTCAGTGTCCCCAGCCGTTTCTCAGTGCAAGTCCACCACTGAGGTCTAGCCAGCCCATCTAAAGCCCCTTATTTTAAGAAGATAAGCTGTTCCTCATCTAGCAGCAATCAGTTGCCAATATTTCTTCATATAAGACTGGGGTCTGCTGTTCATTTTCCCAGTTCTATGCTGGGTTTTTGGCTGCCTGAGTTTGCAGGGGACCTGTGCATGCTGACACCATTGCCATAGAATCATATGAGCAGGTTTCCAGGAGTTTGTAGAACTCTGTTTCCATACGGTCATGCACTTCCTCCCTGACTCTTCCAACTTTCTGCCCCCTCTGCCATGATGGTTCCTGAGCCTTGGGTGTGTGAAGTTTAATAAAGGAGTCTGTCAAAGGACCAACATTCAGCAGACTCTTGATCGCTACCCTTTGGCCATTTGTGAACTTTTGTTTTCCTGGACTTCTGCTGCATGAGGGAGCTTCATAAAGAGGACAATAAAGAATGTCTTTGGTTGGTTTCTTTTGAGACAGAATTTCACTCTATAGCTAGCTCAGGCTTGCTTGAAATTCATTAAATAGTCCAGGTTGGAGCGGGCAGCGGTTGCTGGCGCCGACCGCGAGGGCAGCAAGCCTGGACTGGAGCAGCCGCGCGTGACCAGACCAGTCTCGTAGGCTCCTGCCCATGGGCCCAGTTTGGGCGCCAGGCTGGTTGATGGCGAGATAGACTTTCAAGTGTGGACAACAAGGCCAGAGACACCCAAATTAAGATTGTGGGTTCTGAGGAGTGTGGAAAGCACTGAGACCTAAAGATGAGTGAGCTTGACCAGCTGCGACAGGAGGCCGAGCAACTGAAGAACCAAATTAGAGATGCTCGAAAAGCATGTGCAGAGGCAACTCTCTCTCTCAGATTACATACAACATTGACCCAGTAGGAAGAATCCAGATGTGCACCAGGTGAACGCTGAGGGGGCACCTGGCCAAGATTTATGCCATGCACTGGGGCACAGACTCCAGGCTCCTTGTCAGTGCTTCTCAGGATGGGAAACTCATCATCTGGGACAGCTACACCACAAACAAGGTTCATTCCATCCCTCTGTACTCCTTCTGGGTCATGACCTGTGAATACGCTCCTTCTGGGAATTACTTGGCCTGTGATGGCCTGGATAATATCTGTTCCACTTACAGTCTGAAAACTGGTGAAGGGAATGTGCATGTGAGTCATGAGCTAGCAGGACATACAGGTTATCTATCCTGCTTCCAGTTCCTGGATGACAATCAGATCGTCACCAGCTCTGCAGACACCACGTGTGCCTGTGGGGCATTGAAACGGGCCAGCAGACAACCACCGTTTACTGGACACACTGGAGATGTCATGAGTCTGTCTCTGGCTCCCAACACCAGACTGTTTGTTTCTGGTGCTTGTGATGCTTCAGCCAAGCTCTGGGATGTCCCAAAAGGGATGTGCCGGCAGACCTTCACAGGCCACGAGTCTGACATCAATGGCATCTGTTTCTTTCCCAAAAACAATGCCTTTGCCACTGGCTCAGATGATGCCACCTGCAGGCTGTTTGATCTCCGTGCAGACCAGGAGCTCATGACTTACTCCCATGACAACATAATCTGCAGGATCACCTCTGTCTCCTTCTCCAAGAGTGGATGCCTCCTCCTCACTGGGTACCACAACTTCAACTGCAACTTCTGGGATGCACTCAAAGCTGACCGGGCAGATGTCTTAGCTGGACACAACAACTGCTCAGCTGCTTGGGGGTGACTGATGATGGCATGGTTGTGGCAACAGGATCCTGGGACAGCTTCCTCAAGATCTGGAACTAAGGCCAGTAGCAGGTGGATGCCATGGTGCCTGGAAGACCATTCCAACCTTAAAGCATTACAGGGATAGCATAGCCTAGCCAACCTTACTAAAGTGGACACCCACCCCTCCCCTCAGAACTTCTAAAGGGCAAGCTCTTTTTTTTAAATTCACTTATTGCTGAAACCAAGAGCACAATTCCCACTAAGAGAAGGCTCTGTGCTGTAAATAAGCAGACTGTGCATTCCTCCCGGGGCCATTTGTTTTCTTTTTTGTCTTGGGTGAATCTTAAAAGGAAATACCACAATAAAAAATGTTAACCAGAAGGTAACCTGAGTGTGACTGAGACAGACATGCCTCCTCACCAGTTCACTCCAATTTAGATCAGTGATCTTGTTTTGTGGCATTCATGCAAAACAAGTTGGGGACTTTGTTATCTTGTAATTGTTTCTAAATATCAAGTCATTGATAGCAGGATTTTGGAAACATTCTCACATTTCCTTCTTATATATATTCCTTTATGTTCAGTAGTTAACAGAACCAGAGCAAATGGCAGTCTGACCTGTCAGTGACTCAGTTCTGTCCCTGGCTCTTTATTTTTGTTTCATGTCACAGATGACTGTTGTGCACAAACATGGCATAGAAGAGAAAAATTCAGAAATAAAGTAGTCAAGTACATGTTGTGGTGGCCACCAGTGCTTGGTTAGAGTCCTTCCCCTTTGCTGAGCAGTGAACTCACACCTGGCATCCATCCCTTCTGACATGTCCTACAACCACCTAGTTTCTGCTCTTACCTTGGGTTTCCTGTGAAGCTGAAGGAAAGTTTGTAGTCATGTGACACTAGCCATCCACCCCTGCTGTCAGGGGCTTGTTTTCCAGAGAGATGCTTGTCCTGTGCGTGGATAGTCAGTTGGTTATTTGTGTATGAAACAATGTACAAATCAATGTTTGGAAATAATGATCTCAAACTTTTTAAGTTAAATTTTAAACAGTTTGATTGTTTGCCCTATTGGGTGGGTTTACTCTTAAAATCACATGCTGTAGAAATGCTCTAAAGTGCACATAAGACTCAGTCCTTAGATGTTCTTTTTCTTTTAAAAAATAACCTTAAAGTTGTAACTGTGGCGGCTCTGTCCATTACTGTTGCTACTCTGCATGTATATCGGAAGCAGCAAGCACTCTACACGCTTGAGTAGTAGGATACGTCAGTTTACTTTACTTTAAAGACAAATAAAACAGTCCTGTTGGGAATGATCGCTGTTAGAGTCCGGTTAGGGGAGCCGCCTGCTGCCTCTTTGCCACTTTCTAGATACCTGCCTCCATGAACAGCCTTTTGCGTCTGAGGCAGATCCTTTTTACACCATGCAGATCTTTGTGGTTTTCATCTCAAGCCGTCTTCAGCAGCAGCATTTGGACAGCAGTGTTCTATGGGCCCCCAACCCCATATCCTGCACCCTGTGACCCTCACCTTCCACCTCCTATCCCTGTAACCTGCACCCTTCAGGCAGCAGTAGCAGCTTCGCCATCCTGTTTTCAGCAGTGTCCTGTACAAAACTGTGCTGTTGACTGTGCAGTAGGCCTGGACCTGGCAAAGAGAACACAGTGAAGCCCCTTCTTCTCTCTCCACCAAATGACTCTGTAGAGCTCTGCACCTGTGCCCTTCTCACCTTTTGTATTTAATTTTGAAGTCTGGGTACTGCAAGGGGGCTGGATGCAAGGTAGAAACCATATTAAGCTGTACTGTTATTTAAGATGTAATAAAGCAGTTTGACATGAGGGGAAAAAATAGCCCAGGTTGACCTCAAATTCACAAAATTCTCCTGCCTTAGCCTCCCACGTGCTGAACGTATAGGTATGAGCCACAGTTCTTAGATCAGGCTGTGCTCTGCCTATGTTACTCCATATTGTATAAAATAATAGTTTTTTTTTTTTTTTTTACTGTGACTTGTCCTGAGAGGGTCCATCTAATAAGCAACTTTTGATTCCTTTTGAGGATGGAAGATAACTCTGTGCTTTGGTAGATATGTGAACCATGCCATCTATCAGGTACACCTTTGGCACAGACTGAAAGAATGAATTATTATTGGGACTAGAAAGGTTATAAATATATAAATTTATCAGAGCATGTTGGGACTGTACAGGTACATGAGTGTATTAAAATCTTATCAGGAAACCAGGCTCAAGAACTTATTTGATATACCATACAAAGGAAAGAGCACAATTCCTTTACTTGGATCCAATAAAGATATGGATGTCTAACACTACAATGGAACTATCACCAGCCCCACTGACCTCTCATCTGACCACCTAGTGAATGCATCAAGGCACCAACATGCAGAGAGCTCCTGATTATCCCAAGGACTTCAGTTTGTCCTGATACTCATTGCTGATACAATTTATTCAAATTGTAGTCTGCCTGAGCATGGTGGTGCACACCTTTCATCCTAGCACTCAGGAGACAGAGACAGGATGATAGATAGCTGTGGCATCAAGGCCAGCCTGGTATACATAGAGAGTACCAGGCTTGCAGGGGCTACAGGAGAACCTCTCATAAAAAAAATCAAATTTTAGTCTGGCCCACACTTTTGTCCATGCATTTGGACCTGCCATGCACCTGTCTCTTCATTTCTGTTCTTGCCCTTTATGCCTATAGCCACCATAGCCCTACACCTATCCTCAGAAATTGAACTCAACTCTGCTCTTCTCCTCAAACCTATTAACCTTCAACAGCCTGATTCTCTAGCAGTATCTCCAGGAACTCTCCTACCTGGGCTTGTTGTCTTATCGATACAAAAACTCTTTTGCATCCTTATCAGTTCTCCACATTTGGACTCTTAAATTACTGAAATCACTTGAAGTCTGCTGTGGCAAATTTAAGCACTTTTAAAATCTATTCTTTAACTTACATATATACACACAGATATATTTACTGTATGGTGTGTAATGTAACATCTAGAATTGCTAATTAAGATTGTAATAAAAGATGTTTGTCTAGGCCAGGGCTTCCAAGGAAAGAAGGGCTACATGACAAATTTCTGAAAATGAAACTTCTGTAACATACTTTTATCGATGCTCAATTCTGATATAGTAGAAAGACACACATGTTTCTCTATTTGACATAGTATGCTCTTGACACACAGCAATAGAAATCCTAAAGTTATATTACTAAATAACAAATTAGTTCCACAAATTATGTTCATTTGATGCTGTACTCATTTTGAAATTTTCACATACTGGGATTTCCTGTTACACATTAGCAGGACATGTTGCTTATTTTTCACTGCTGTGGTCACAACTGTGTGGAATGACTAAAGGTGTCTGAGCATTTTAAAATGAGCTATCATAATGTAATAAGATGTAAGGCATAATTAAATGGATTGTATTTAGAAGAGTCATATGTAAAGGAGACTTTGATAGGTATTTCCATATAATTTTATTAAATTCCTAATAACTCCTAGCATCGTAAAAAAAGGAAACTTTCAGTGCCTCAGTTTTATGGATGGCATGATGCAAACAATGAAGAGGGAAGTCTTGCTGATTTTAGGGGCCACGTGAATATCATTTGAAAGGCTTATTTTTTTTAAACTGTAGATGTTCTTTCTACAGGCAGGATTGGGAAGCCAATGATATAAAAAATGATTCCGGACAAAAATGACTGAGAAGTGTGGAAAATATTGTTAGATCAAGAAATCAAAGATTATGATGACAGTACAAGGTGGGATTATAATTTGGGAATGAAATTAGTATGTAGCAGTAATATGATTCTCAGGCTTAAACAGACTGGTGTCCCTTGTCTGGGGCTGGTGAGATGGCTCAATAGGGAAAAGGCTTTCTGCCCAAGCAAAAGTACTGGAGTCCCATTAACTCACACGATAAAAATAGAATCTAGGTTTATTGTTGCATGTCTATAACCTAAATTGGAAAGATGGAGACAGATGAATCCAGAAGACTTGCTGGCCTGCCGGTTTAGTCAAAACAGGAAGCCCAAGGTTTAGTGGGAGAACATATCTCAAAAAATATATTCATCATCACTCTTTGGTAAATTTTGTCCAGATTCAGTATATCAGAATGCAATTATCATAACCATGAAATTAAGAGTCCATAAAATAGAAAAGGAAGAAACACTCCCAAATTCTTTCCATAAAGTCAGATTTAGTCTAATTCCAAAACCATTCACATACCCAATAAAAAGAAAATTATAGAGCAATTTCTCTTATGAACATAGATGCAAAAATTCTCAGTTAATACAAGTGGAATGCAAGAATACATCAAGAAGATTACTCACCGTGATCAAGTAGGCTTCATCTGGGGATGGTTCACCAAACATAAATCAATAAATATAATTCACGACATCAACAGACTCGACTGAAACCACATGACTATCTGTCAGATGCACAAAAGACCTTTGGAAAAATCCAATATCCATTCATAATATAGTCATGGACAATCTAGTGATACAGAGAACTTATATTAACACAATAAAGACAATATACAGCAAGCTCACAGCCAGTATCATACTCAATGTAGAAAAACTCAAATCATTCCCTTTATATTTAGGAACATGTCTAGGCTATTCATGCTCTCCATTCTTGTTCAATATAATACTTGAAGTCTTAGAGCATAAGACTAATGAAGAAGATAACTTGGATACAAATTGAAAAGGAAGTCAAAATACCCTTATTTGCTGATGATTTGATTCTATACATAAAAGACCCTAAAGACTCTACCAGAAAATGCCTAGAGCTGATAAATACATTCAACAAAATAGCAAGATATAAAATTAAAACAAAATTAAATAACCTTCCAATAGCAACAACAAATATACCAGGAAAGAAATCAGGGAAATGATCATATTTCTGATAGCCTAAAAAACCATAAAATATTTTGGAATAAATCTAAACAAGGAATTGAATGACTTCTAATAATAAACTTTAAGACACTGAAGAAAGATGAAAAAGTTACCAAAAGATTTTTTTAAATTGTATTATTCTCATTTTTTAATTTTATGTGTATGTGAGTATTGCCTGCATATAGGTAAGTGCACCCATGTCGTGCAATGCCCGCGGAAGACAGAAGAGGCTGTCGGATCTCCTGGGACTGGAGTTATGGACAGTTGTTAGCTGCCATGTGGGTGCTGGGATTCAAACCCGGGTCTTCTGTAAGAACAACCAATGTTCTTAACCACTGAGCATTCTCTCCAGCCATCAAAAGATTTTAAGGCAGGGTCTCCCTGTAGCCTTGGCTGACCTGGAACTTCCTCTGGAGATCAGGCTTGCTGTGATCTCACAGAGATCCGTCTTCTTCTGCCTCCTGAGTGATGTGATTAAAGTCGTGGGCCTCTAGGCCCTGCTGGGGCCCATTTTATGAGAATACTAATATAGTTCATAGTTCATTACATTTGGTTTTTCATTACATTTTTCTTAGGCTTCCACAGTCTGGGGAAAGATAAACACTCAGATCCTGTCAGTACAGTTTTTGAACTAAGTGGAATTTTTACTGAGCAGATTACATATTGAAACAATCACATTTTCTACTTTTTATCTTTATCCCTTTTTCTTTGATTTTTTTTTTTTTTGCTTTTTGTATATGTACCACATTTCTTATTCAGGTGTAAAGAAAAATAAGATATTGTAATTTGCAAGAAAATAGGTGGGCTTGTTAAGGATAATATCAAAGTGGCTCTGCCTCAGAAAGAAAAATTCTGCCTCTATGCAGATCCTGGCCTGTAGAGTACACATGCATATGTGTAAACAGGTGTAAGTGCGGGTATAGTATACTACTTAGATATGTACCACATTTCTTATTCAGGTGTAAAGAAAAATAAGATATTGTAATTTGCAAGAAAATAGGTGGGCTTGTTAAGGATAATATCAAAGTGGCTCTGCCTCAGAAAGAAAAATTCTGCCTCTATGCAGATCCTGGCCTGTAGAGTACACATGCATATGTGTAAACAGGTGTAAGTGCGGGTATAGTATACTACTTAGAAAGGAGAATGAATGAGAGAGGACAATATTAGGTGAGAATGATAGTGAAAGGACTCAATGAGTAATGAAATAGGATATAAAGCTAAAGTTTTTTCAGTTCAACTGTGTCATAGGTTATTTTTGTGTGTGATGGATACATAACTAAAATATAATTGGTTGTGAATGTATAAAAAACTCTAAGTGAAGCTCGATTGCATCAGAATGGCCATTCTAACTTTATAGACGTTCACTGAGATGTACAAATTTTTGGAGTAGGAAAGTGCTTGAGTGGTTTCCTTAAACTAGCTGTGTGATGATTCTACTTGTCAGCTAATTTGAATAAAGTGATATTATTTAGTTGAAAATTTATATAAAAGATTTGTTTCCTTGTTTGAATAACTGGGACATGCCCTTCAGTTTTTTTTTTAAACTAAAATGATGCAATGTCTTCGATAGTACATTTCAATTAAAAGACTACATCCTAATCCTGTAATACTTTCAGAAGCATATCATTTCACTTTTTAAACAATTTAATTTCTCTTCATTAGTAAAAGACAGGTTAGAAACTCAACTATTTCTGTCCTATGTTCTCTGCATGAGTGTGGCCTGGCATGTTTTATTTATTGAATGGAAGGTTGGTATTTACATTTTATAAACCTTCTTTATTCATAGTTGTGTAATAAACAGGGACAGAGAAGGATTTTCTGCTTCTGATCAACAATACAAAAGACATTAAGTAATAATAATTTTAAAAAGCATATGAAATGTACCAAGAACTAGACTGCTTTGGAAAGCATTTTTCGGCTTCATTTGAACATCTGGCATTTTTACTTTGATGATGAGCAGAGGATATTATGGAATTTATCGTGGACCATTTTGCAGAGTCAGTTCAGTTCTATGGAACTGATATCAGTATGAAGGACACTGAGGTCAGAAATTAGCATGCACTGGAGATAATTTTTGTTTGTAGAGATATGAACTGAGGGTAATGAGTAAACACATTAATTTGAAGTTAATTCATATTTTATGAGTAAGCAAATATGTAAGGTAGATATTTTATAAATGTTGAGCAACCAAAATTTATTTAAGATAAACAGAATGTATTTATGTTTTATGCCTTATAAAGGTATTTATAAAATATTTGTTAAAATTGCATAGCATTTGATACTAGCTTATTATCTTATAATCCTGGTTTCAAGTATGAAAAAAATTAAAACCCAAAGGTAACATCTTATTTTGTAAATGAGCCAGTACCAAACACTTGGACACACACAATTCTCCACCCAAAGTATAGCAGAATTCACCACTGCTATTTACTAAAGTCTTCTCTAATCATATTCCATAATTTTAATATTTAGGTATAATCAAGGTGCCTAACACATAACCAGATGGCACTTCTGAAATCACAGGGGTATTATTGTTGAATCTTGAAAAATATGAGCATATTTTACCTTAGCTGCACAATAGATTTGCACTTGTTTATGTATTAAATGTATTAGATCAGTAAAATTATGTTTTCCTCAGTAATATAGGTTTTCCTGGGACATCACATATCTTCTAGCACAATTCATTCTACCGTGAAATTCTGCAGAATCTAGTTCACAACATGTGATTTCAAGGGAAAATGTTATAGAATGGACATGCTCAGAAGAAATTGAATGTAATTAGAAAACATAGAGTACCTGTGCTAGCTACTTAAGAATATCCTGATGTTTTTACTAGAACTAAGAACACAGAGAAAATATTAGTCAACCTGAGTATGAAATTTGAAACAATTTCCAAAAATGTACATGCATTTATGAAATGTAATTATATTTTCATTATTGTATGTCATAGAGTAATATACTATTCCTTGCCTGTTACTTGGAGATGTTGAACATTGTCATCTATAGAAGTGGAACTCATATGTATCAAATATAAAATATGTATGGAAAATCATAATAATATGCATATGTTAGTGAAGCTACAGAGAAATTCCTTTAAAGCTTTTGACGATTACCTGGAACCTGATGTGGTAGAGGTGAATGCATGTAATCCTAGTATTTCACTGTGTGGTGGAGACAGGAGAATTTCAAATTCAAGGCCAGGCTTGCTTACATAGTGTCTCAAAAGATGAGATAACTTAGAGCCATAAACATCTTTGAATGTTCAGTACTGGAGTATAACTACAATATAAGCAACAGAGAACAATAAGTTTATATTTTATTATTTTTAAATGTGCTAAATTTTGAGAACATCATACAATGTATTTTCATCATACTTCCCCTCTCCAGCTCCTCCAATATCCACCCCCACCTCCTTATTCTCCCAACTTCATATTCATTTTTCTTTTCTCATTGAGGCCATTGTGGCCCAAACACTCTTGTGTGTGGATCCTTCCCAGGTCATATCCTTAAAGAACATATATGCTTTCAGTCCTAGCAGGTAGCAAATGCCAATAACTGCTCCACTAATCATAGAAATTCATGCCAACCTACCCCCTTGCAAAGGCTTTTAATATTTTACCACTGTGATGGTTGGTTTTATCTGTGAACTTGATATAACCAAGAAATACCTAGGAAGAGAGTTTCTGTTGAGGATTTCCTTAGATCAGGTTGGCCTGTAGGCATGCCTATGGGAGACTATGTTGATTGTTAACTGATGTAGGAAGACTCAACCCATTGTGGGCAGCACCTTTCCTTAGGGCCATGAATAGTAAAACACAGGAAAATAATACAGCCAGGAGCAAGCAAGCAAGGATGCACATAATCTCTTTTTGCTCTGGACCATTAATGTGATATGAAAAACTGCCCACTGTGACATTTCTGAAATGATGGAGTGTAATCTGGAATTGCAGCCAAATAAGCCAATTTCTCCCCTAAATTTTTTTTGTTTGGGGCATTTGATGACAGCAACAACAATGACACTGGGAGAGCCACTATCATTCCTCATCACATAAGGATAAAATTAGTGTGTCTTTGCATCATAATAGAAAGTTTGCTTTTTTAAAAATTTCTGTGAGTTGATGAATATTGTGTCATAAAAATTCATTAAATGACTTATATAGAGATTTGGACATGATTTCCAAGAATGTCTGAAAAGGCCCAGAAGATTTGGCAGTTTTATTACATATTTAGGAACAACAACATTTTTGGCACGGATGATTATAAAATCATAAGGCTTGTCACTTCTGAAAAACTACTGATGATGTCCTAATACAAGATGGCTAGTTTTAATGGTCAACTTGATATAATCCTCAATCACTTGAGAAGAGCATCTCCATCAAGGGTTATCTGGATTAGGTTGATCTTTGGGCATGTCTGTAAGAGGATTAACTTGATTATTGGAATTTCTGATCCATGGTGTGTGACACCATTCCCTGGGAGGTGGACAGTGGACTGTAGGTGTTTAGAAAGCAAGCTGAGCATGAGCATGTCTTTGTTCACTGCTCTCTGGTCTTGAGTATGAATGTGATGTAACCAGTTGCTTCAAGCTCCTAGTCCCTTGAGTTTTCTGCAGTGATGGACAGTAACTGGAGTTGTGATCTAAACAGTCTTCCTTCCTTAAGGTATTTTAGTGATGGTATTTTATGAGAGCAATAGGAAACTAAGACATAATGTAAAAATAAACTCATCCACCTCATTAACACACATTTTAGCTCATTTTAATAAATGATAATATTATATATCTTACAAAGAATTGTTTCAAAATACACTGCTTTATGATTTATTGCCAGTAAATGTATTATTTATATACCTATCTTATATACCTACATATACATGCTTATATAAGTATTTCTTGGCTAAAAGGGGATCATGAATGAGAAAAGATTAACAATCCTTGCATTGGACTGTCTAAAAGGACTGTAGTCAAAATATTTGATTAATACTAGTCTATTGTAAAAGTAGAGGACTAAATGTTATAAATTAGCATTGCACAGAGACTAAAAATCCTAAGACTTAAACTTTCTAGTCATTAGAGAAAAGCATTCAGTGCTGGTCAGCGATTACTCACTAGTCTTCAGTTATGACCCACATAAAAGAGTCCTCAATCGTATGCATTTTCCTTGTCCCAATTCTATTCATGAATAATTTTTATAAGGAGTCATTTGATTTCCTGGGATTTCTAAAATATTATTAAGAAATACCTAGTAGACACATAAGTATTGTAATAATGGAGAAAAGGCTTTCTTTTGATATAAATGTATTGACTGTCTACTTTATAAATCTAATTCTCACATGAATTGATGTTGTAAGATTGAAAAGGATCAGATGCTAAGAACTAGTAAATCTAGGATACTAATGATGTCTTTGTCAAAAGATCAACATCTTTTCTGTTGATACCAATTCTTATTCTCATCTATTAGTGTACCTTCAAATACTAAGCATATTATTAAAGATATGAAGCCTGTATGAATTTAAAGTCTTCTGTAAACTACACAAATGCAATAATCTGTCAGTATTATTTCTTTATGAGTTTGTAAGTTCCCTTGTTATAGCTAATTTATGAAATGTTTCTGCCGACAAACTCCAACATTTACATAACCCTATTTTATAAATGCCAAACCCAGCTTTAAACCTTAACATCAACTTTATTTTTATGAACCAATGTAGTAGTGGCATCTGATAAGGAAATTTTTTCATTTTGTTTTTTTTTTTAAGTTTACTATAACGTGCAACAGGATCCAAGCTAACACTTCATTCTAGGTATAGGTGTCAAAACATGTTATGACAGAGAATTCAGATATTTAAATAGGAATGGAGAAGAATTACCACCATCTAGGGGAAAAGGGACAGCTTATTTTTGACAGATTTCTTAATTCTTCTTTGGTCAGGGGTTCTTTTTTGTAGCCTTCAAGTTTATTTCTGGTATCTTCTACTCTTTCCACTTATGCTTCAAAGCGTTATTTTCTCATTCATCTCCTGCTTCTTGGAGACTTTCGGGGGCTTTCTTTCGTAATTGTTGTGGCTAGCATGGCTCATGCTCCTTTCTTGATCCTTGGTCCTAAGCCCTTGATAAGGATTTAAGTGTCTTTTATTAACTAAGAATCAGTTGGAAAAGCTCAATGGATTTACTTCCAAGCAGCATTCAGTAAGCTGCAATTATAACATTATGAATCTGAAAACACTGTACCAGTTTATAAGACTTAACAGCAATAATATTTTACATTGAATCAATGATGTCTTAAAATTATAAGAATTGACTTTTCAGCATGTAGTGGCTGGCTTTCAGTTTTAGCTTTCATTGATGACAGAGGCAGTTTCAGAATTTGAAAGTTGGTCACACGCCATTTAACTTAATAGCTAAATAGAATTACAATTGGCTTGAATAAAGCCCTACCATACAGAAATTTTTAAATGGAAAATTTATCTTTCAGAGCTATTGATTATATTCTCTTTGAGGTTGAGCTCCAGCTCTCATTTTCAGTGCTTCTTTTACTAGTTTGGAAAGCATTCTTTGATGATGAAATACACAAGCAATACAGGAGTTGTTTTCTTGAGTGTGTTAAGGTTTGTCACCTTTTAGATTTATAAACCATAGCACCATCAATTTTTCATATTACCCTTTTAAATATGGGCTCATTTCTTTACAGTTTTATGCCAAAGTTAAAATGTCAGCTATACATCACTATACAAAATTCAAACGGAATTCAGCAGTGGTGACAGGAACTCTAAAGGTATTGGCTGTGCTCATATCATTCTTGAAAAAAATGTAGTCTTATTTAATCTCCAATAAAAAAGCATCTCCCAAGAAAAGGATCTAGCAATTTTGCCATCAATGAAATTAGGATTATTCATAATTTAACAGACATAGTTATTCTTATGTGCCCCATATTCACCCTCTAGTGCATTCTCGTCACTTCCTGTACCATGCTTTCCAGTAATGTACTTAAATATCTATGTAGACTTAGAAATGTACTTCTAAACAAAGAAAGAAAAGGAACTAATGATATTAAGAATCTTATTTTCATCTGACAGCATAGTCTCCTCTCCTTTATTTTGCACAATTAAGGCCAGTAACTTCTAAGCTGACAAAAAATGTTAAAAGTTAGAAAGAAAATAAGAGTCCACAGTATGGGGAAAAATGGACATCTGTCATTGAGAATTATGAGTTTTCAATCTATTGGCTCTTTTGAGTGTGCATGTGAATTCTTGCAACTGTATTAATATTTCATTTCATCTAACACATATGGAATGCCTACTCTATTCACAGATCGAAATTAGGTGCCACAGAGCAAAAAGGTGCATGACAGAAATATTTTGAAGGTAAACTCTTCTTTTTTAGGACCCATTTGGTGTAATAATTTCTGTAAAAGTTGAAATACATGGAACAGACTTTCATACAGTAGATAGTAAGGGTAGCAAGTGGCATTTTTTTGAACATTAAAAGGTGCATAGAGTCAGAAGGAGAAGATTGTGGAGATTATTCCAATGATAAATAAGTATACAGGCAAATTTATAAAGTGGACATTGAATGAATACACTTCCTTTAAAATAGCACAGGACTCATTTAGGGAAGTGGGAACAAATAAACTTCTAAATGTAAGCTGAAAACTGGAGATGCTTAAATAAAAAGATGAGCTAGTCCTCACTCAGGTCGATGGTGACTTAAGAGCTTCATCTCATGAACAAGTAAGTGATAGTTCTCAGAAAATCTGATGCACTACATGACTACTATGTGTATTTTGAAAACTGTGTTTTAGGGATTCAACCTTGATTTTATGATTTGATACATGACTGTTTTCCATGCTGGAATTAAAAACCTGCTATGTACCATTGTCTTTTAGGTTGACCACTTCCATCCTGGGACTACATCTATCATTCACTGTTCCCAATTTAAGACTATTACCATGTGGGACTGGAGAGATAGATCAGCAGTTAAGATCACTGACTGGTCTTACAGAGGAGTTGGGTTCAAATCCCAGTACCCACATGGCAGCTAACAACCATACATAAATCCAGTTCCAAGGTATCCAAAGCCCTTTTCTGACCTCCATGGATATTGCATGAAATTGGGACACTACATACATGCAGGCAATACACCCATGCACATGAAATAAAAAATAATAAATAAATATTCTTTAACTGCACAGCAACACTTATTGTTCCAGCCTGAATAAAACATCCCTTTGAAATTTCACACAGCAAAGCAAGTTAGAAACTCCACTCATCTAATAAATGATAATTTAAACAAGAACTTGCTAAAGAAACCTCATTGCAATAGCATTTTAGGGCCTGATCACTTTAAGTCCATGGGGCCATTATGAATATCAACCAAGTGTTTCTTATAATCTGCAAGCTGTTTTCCTACAAGAAGGCGTAACATGTTTCTTCGACTCAGGTGACACATTAGAAAAGAAATCATGATTTTTTTTTCCTTTTGCTGAAACAGGCAGACATGGACTTCTTGTGATCAGGAAAAGATGGAATGACTTCTTCCCTTCCCTTGCTGCTATCAAGAGTTTGTCCTGCATTATCTCAATGCTGGAGTACTCTGGCAACTTAAGATAGTTCACACAAGAAGTCTACTACCACGTTCTAAACTCAAAACCATGGTGCAGAAATATTTCTAATTTCAAATCTTTCCACTATTTTGAAAATCCTGAAGCCATTTCACAATTGCTTTATTGTATTATGTCTAAGTATTGTAGATACAGGTTCAGTATGAGATTTCATTGCCCTTTGACTATTGACTTGAACATTCCTCCCACCAGGAAGTTTATTTCCAGATAAATATCAGAAATAGTGGTACAGATTACTTCCTGCTTCCTCCTCTCATGACTAGCATGCTACTACAATTTCTGTGTGTAAGCCTTACACCTTCAGAGATCATTTCCACAGTTCATGTCAAGTTTTTCTGTGTTTCATAAAACAAGGAAAACAAGACTAGACCCCTCCCTTGCAATGTCACTGATTCAGAAACAGAACCAAGTCAGTCATAGAATCTCATAATTGAAAATAACATTGTATATAAGCCCGAAAATCTATACCCTTATGTGAGAGAGGAAGGCTCTAAATCTCAGGAAAATGTAATTGAATTACTCAAGGTCCATTGCTAATTAGGATAGGAGACATGAGTTATTTCTGCTTATTTCCCCAGAATTTTTATGAAAAAAAGTAGGCAACAATGTTGGCAAAATATCTTTCTATCATCTCTGAAATGTAAAAGAAATTCATTCCCTTTTCCCACAAAAGCTACATGATATTTTCACCATTTTCCTTAACTCATTTCTCCACCATTATACTTTGTTATTTTGAGCTATTGATTGACATGTCTTAGAACTTATCAAAAAGAATATACGTGACACAGTAAGTATAAAATGTCAATAAAGGTTCACTATAGTTAAGTCTTTTATTTCTTGTAGTTATTCTAGGCAGGAATTTTTGTTTTTTAAAAACTTGTTTCTTTTTCTACTGAGGTGTTCAAATCTCCACCCAGACCCACCCTTAAAATACTCCTTTTTTTCTTAAATAGTGTCCTTTCTCATAACTAATGCATCTAAATGTGTGCTGGATTACAGTCTATTCCATTCTTTCTGTAATCTTCCCCCTTAATACATTTTAATAATCACTAAATTCAAGTTCTTCCTCTATTTTGTTTGTTTTCCATACATACTTATTAAAGCTGATTCCATTATTTAAAAAATCAAAATTGTCTCTCAATCCTATTTCTTTCCTTCATTTGGAATGCATAAAGAAATGTATTCCACACTGAATACACCTGTTTCTTATGTCCTGCTATTTTTTTTCAGTCATTTCATTTTATAAAGTCCATAGAAACTTTGTCAAGGTTCATAAGTGGTTTCTTCATTACTAAATGTCATGGTTATTTTTAGTTTAATTGCTGACAATGGTAATTCTAATTCCTCCCTGAAACTCTTGTTAGTTATTATTTTATTTGAAGCCAAACTTCCCACTATTCTGAGTGCTAAATTTTATTCATTTTTTCTTTGAGATTTGATCCTCCAACTAGATCTTAAATGTTACCTTTCCTCTATTCCATATGTGGGGGTTTATATTTCCTTCTCTTTCTTCAAGTAATCTCATATACCACCTTGGTTTCACACCATGGTATTACAATGATTGCATGATCTTCATGGAGTCACTCTCATTATCAAATTTCACACAATGTCTGAAATTTTATTTAATTACCTATCAGATGTGTAAATAGCTATATTATAAATATATTGAACATGTCTCTCAACTGTCAGTCCAAATGATTTCCCTTTGTTTTTATTTTAATATTTGTTTTAATGTTTTGAGAAAAGTTCTCACCATGTAGCCCCCACTTACCTGAACTTTCTATGCAGACCATCTAAGACTGGGCCTGGATCTCACAGTGATCCTCTTGCCTCTGCCTCCCAAGTGTTAGGATTAAAGGCATGTACCACTACACCAGGCCTTAAAAGTTTTTCTCTTAATACTTTTTATTTTTATTTTATGTGCATGAGTGTTGCTTCCTGTATGTATGTAAGTGCCTAAATAAGAGCAGCATAAAGGCCCTACCTCTACATAAAAAGCTAAGAGAAATCAATATGGGCTGAGAGAGGGAGAATCAGCAATCTTCTCCAAGGATAAGTCACTGATACATTATCCAATCTGAAGTGGTCATTACATAAACACACGTACATAGAAGTAACACTGAATAGACTCAGTAAACACACACACCCACACACACACACACACACACACACACACACACACACACGGTTATATAATAATTATAGAAGAAGGCATGTGCTTGAGTGGGAATGTGGTGGGGCATGGGAGGAAGTGGGGGAAAGGACAGGAGTGGAAATGGCACAAATATAGTGCTCAGTATACAAAATGTTCAAGAAAAAACTTAAAATTAAATAAAAACATTTTTTTTAATTTAGCAAATTAAAAAACATCATAGAAGGATCCAACTGCAGCTAAAATCCTGGGCCAAGTACTAGACTCCTGGAATTTTAAAATATCAGGTCTTAAAACTCACCTCAAAGAAATTAAATAAATGTGATTGTGGTAAATGACAGAAAAGGATTTTAATCGGAGTGGCAATTTTGGGATGGAAACTGCATTTCAACCTATCTTCAGGGAATTGTCATGAGCTTTAGGTTTAAGTAGAGGAAGAATTGTCAGAAAGTTTGAGAGTTATACATAATTGAGCAGTTGTGACCAAAATGAGATTATGGTTGATCATTGGCTTGGTTCTGATTCTGCAAGGTGGACCTGGAGAATTCCTTATCACTGTAGGAACAATCTGGACTCATGAGATAATTTGTTCTTGTTTAGGGTTGAATCCATATTGAGTGATATGTCTAAGAGGGTCTATTGTTTCCCAGCATTCAAGGTGACTTCAGGCTTAGGGACAATGACTAGAGGCCTTCAAGTGCTTTTTCAACAAATATAGATCAAAAGGTTATAAAAATTGATGTAAGATGACTCAGCTAGTTTTATCTTTCTACCTTCAGTCTTGAAAGGTGATGGGATAGATGAGCTATTTCAGTTCATGAACTGAAACCTCAAGAGTGAGTCACAGCTTTTTACACAGTGTTAAGGCCCAAAGTTTCAAGTAAAAGGAACAAACAGAAAATAAAGGTGGAAATACCAGGTTTTTTTCTGCTTTTAATACTTTGGGGGCTCAAATCAGTATAATTTTGCAAAAATAGTTACTAAGTATCTGTTACAGCATCAAATGGGTCTTTTACATCTATATTATTGAGCTTGAATTTCTGGTCTACATTTAATGGGAATCCAAATGAAGGAAGAACTCTAATTTCATTTATATTTCAGAATCTTTGTACAATACACACTACAGAAGAGACATGCAGAAATCTGAGAAAGTTTCAATGCAAGGAATTACTGTCCTAGAAAGAAATAACAAGAACTATATAGCAATTAGAATGCTGAGAAGTGGTTATATTTGTGATATCTTTTACAGTTAGTTCTGACAGGAATTACTGATGGAAAAAGTGAGAAAGGGGGGGATTAAGACTGCTACTTAGTGACTAACCTTTCACCTGTTAGTTCTCACATCCATTCCTCAAACCCATTTTTTCCCACAATGCCAGTAGGACTTTTCAAAAAGCATATTCTGGAGTCCAGGAATGCTGCTAAACATTCTTCAATATATACACAAGATATTATATGACTTAAATTGCTACTAATAACAAAGTTTAGGAAAGCTTTTTTCACTCCTCCTCTGGAAGAACTCTAGTTTAATATATAATAATAGTTAACATTAATTGAACAATTATTATTTTCCTCTAATGTTAAGGGTCATGTATGTATTTGTAAATTGAAAATTGCTTTTTTCTCCACTTTACAGAGAAGCACATTGAGACCACAGTGATGAATGATTTGTCTAATTTATCTAATGATAAAATGCTAGTAAAAGATGACAGTTGAAATGGTATACTAGATTAATTCCCTGTAGTTTTTAATAACTATGTAATGCTGCCACTTCTCTCCAGAAGCTGAAGTAGATAGGACAATGCTTTGATTTTAGAGTTAATGAAATTGTATTAAAACTGTTAATTTTGCTATCTCTTTACAAAACTATGAATTCTTTGAAGGTATATAAGGTGCCTTTTATCTTCATGCCCATAGTGCTTAGAGAAGTCTTATAAGCAAGCAGCCAATATTTATTGAATATATATTTATATTCTAGAGATATGTACACAGTTGGTTATTTCCCCAGAGAAGTAGTTTGGGTTTAGTTAAGTTTGCAAATTCATTGAACAAGTTTTGTAGATGGGGATTGGTCTCTAACAGAGTTAGTGATTGACAAAATTTACACTTGCATTCCTCTACTGAGCTTGAGATGGTGGTAGAGTGGGGGAAGGGAGACAATCAATTGTTTTGCATTGTGTAAGTTTTAAAGTATTACTTCAGAAAGCCCTGTTTTACTTCTGAAATTTAGATATCTCCCATTCCTTGATTCTCTGAAAAAGATTTGGGCTTCTGTCTTTTGTATAATATTCAGTTAAATAAGACTGCTAATTCAATTCATGTTTTCAAGGCATAATTTTTGACTTTGCAAATTTAGACACAGAGAGAGAAAATAAATTTATAGTTGGTATAAAACTACTGTACTAACCACAAATAGCAAATGTAGTAGTTTATAAACATATTTTAGAACTTTAATTTATGAATGTTGTATAGCTGTTCTGATGGTATGGGCTTACTTTTCTAAGTCTTGCCTAATCTTGCCTTGTCATGTTTCAGGTAGTCTCAGCTTGGTTTTCATGTTTGTTAGTCTTAAAAAGATTCCTCATTTAAGGGTAAGACTATGTATGTTGTCCAGGCTCCAACGGATGAACTCACACTGAAGGGCATCTGGAGACACAAACCTGATGCTGTAGGCATATATATATATATATATATATATATAACACATATATATGAAAGAGTTCAAGAGTTCATTAGATTAGGTGGGGGGCATGGGGGAGGTAAGGAGAGGGGAGCAGATCTAAATGCTATCAAACTATATTTATGAAAATTGAAAAAATTCAATTTACACACGAATTTTTTTAAAGTAGTTTATTGGAAAAACTTGGCATAGAAGTGGGGAAATGGATAGGAATCCCCAACCTTAGCTGAGGATCTATTAACAACTAATCACTGCTGAATGAGGGAGAATTGGTCTATAAGGGAGTGGTACTAGATATGCTGACCAGGTATATGAATACAAAAATTTAGTGGAGGTTAGTAAGAAGGGATCTAAATATGATCAAAATATATTGTACAAATTTAGGAAACTGTATTAAAAATCAATTTAAAAAGCGAATGTTCCAATTTCTTGACCATTCTCTGAATCCAGAGCATGGTATAAGCTGTAATCCAGAAATGTTTTTCTTGGCTTGACTAGTCACCCAATTTTGAGGATTTATATTACTAAGTTTTTTTCCTAAATAAATCTATGCATCTACACAAGGAATAGTCATTATTCTTTCTATTTGGGCTTTTCTGAAAACCAGTGACAATTAATGATAACTATGGATTGTTATGTAAGAGAATGGTGTAGAGAAAAGGGGAGGACATATCTAAGACACTTAGAAAAACTTTAAAGACTGGCAGACAATCATGATTATGATCCCAGAGCTACAATACATAAAGAAAAGAGTAAATCCATTGATTGAGCTATCCAGAGATGTTTGGCAAGAAATAAAATTTGGAACTTTATAGAAGTACCAAACACATTGTTCCTAGGCCAAATGACAAATACAGAAAGAAAGAGAAAAAGAGAGAGATAGAGAGAAATGAGAGTAAGTAAGGATTCAATATCTGGAAGACCAGAGTTTAAGAATGAGCCAGCAGAATCTGCATTCAAATTTAGAGTGGTATCACTTCATCCTGAATTCCTGAAAAGTGGTCTAAACCACTGACCAGATATAGTATTGGATTCAAATCCAAGAGGAAAATAAAAAGTTAACTTTTGTGGGCTGTAAAATTCAAGGGAATTTAGTTACAGAAATCACAGCATATCATTTTATACCTTCTTCCATTTTGGTATGTAAACCAGAGAGATGAGTAATAAATACCTTTCCCCCATAGGGTAATTCATTCTGGGGGCAGGAAGGTCTCGTACGCTTGAGGTATAAAGATTTTCTTTAATCCAATGCTGTGTCTCCTGGGTAATCCCCCCTATTACATATTTCCTATGTGTGGACCTCCAGGTGCCCTGTCCATTTGTCTCTTCCTAATGTCTCTAAGTTTTTCTTTAAAATCATTCTGAAGTGTCATGCTCAACACATATCTTCATAGGATGATAGTTGGCTTTTCTGATGTTGCTTTCTCCCATATACAGATACCGATTCCCAATGCCCATTAACTGAATCTTTAGGATGCTCGTCAGCATGGGCACATCCCCTAATACTGTTTGTGGTTTGCTGACAGCACTTTTCTAGGATAACCAATAGTAATGCTCCCTCTGAGCCCTCTAGTGGCAAGTAGGGAATCATGCAACTATTTCAGGGTTTGGCCCATTTAAATTACTTGGTACTCAACGTGGCTTAGAAAACAATAAACTATACACCAAAGTAGAATGTAGAACTATTGACTTCTCCTTAATCTCCTGTGTACTCAAATACAGCTTTCCTACATTATGATAATATAAAATATACGATTTCATCTTCCTTAAGCCTACGTGAAATGATCAAGGGGATGAGAAAACAGTCACCAGAGTAACCAAAATGAATTTCATAACTACATCTGATCGCTAATTAGAAGAGGGAGAGATTTTAAACCATAAGATGCTTGATAAAGCAATTTTAAATTATTGACATTTCCTCTAATAATAAATTAGAAAAAAATCCCCACATTTCCTATACCAATAATTTCTGGGGTGATCCCAGACACTGAAATGATAACTAACTTTGTAGCCCTGTAGAAACTGCAATCTTAAATCAAGTATTGTTATTTATGATAAGTACAAAGTGAGATCCAATGCAGTTGACATGTAGTTTTATAATTTTCTCAATAAGAAACAGTTTTTAATGTCATTAGGATTACAGAAAAAGGGTGATCAGTAACAGTCAAAGTGTGAGAATTGGGAAGATTTCATGGAAAGGGTGTTTAAGTAAGTTGGCCTTTAAAGAGGTGAGTCATATAGTCATACTTTATGGGGGAACAAATAGAAAGATTTTAAAGATGGTAGAGCAGCATGAAAAAAGGCTTCAAAGCATGAAATTAGCAGTGAAACAATTAATTTGGCTGGAACCAAAAAACAAAAATTGTAAAGAAAGTCATATGATTAGTAACAAAGGTTAGATACAGTCCACAAAGGCCCCGAAATCTCCATGAATAATGTGAAAGTGCATGAAACATAACTTGGACCTTTTTTGATCTTACTGCTGAATACATCTTGCTTACTTGCTCATGAAAGAAAAGGATATACCTGGAGAGTTAAAAGTAATCCAAATACTTGTAATGAACATAAAGATCTGAAAGTGGTAAATATCCAGTGAATTCAAGATGAATTCTGCCTCTCAAGGTATGTTTGTCCTTAGAAGTGGTATTCTTTCTTTTTTTCCTTCTCAGGGAGATGTCTGTATGTTCAGGGAAGTGTGTTTGTGTTCTTTTAACTTCAGAAAACAAATTAATTCCACATACTGACTCCAGGGTTCTCATTAGCCTCTAGCAAAATATTGCGTATCTGGCTTGGTTATTTGTAGACATTTTAATGGTGTCTACAAAAATACTATTTGCTAGTGCCTCTACTGAATATTTTATATTGTACCCCTCATCATTCATAGGTCAAACCTCTAGTTCTTCATGGATTTCTCTATGCTAAGCTGTGTGGAGACTTCAAGATTTTCTGAATGACTTATTTCCATCTGTGAGACACTGCAAATATTATTCATTTCTCTCTCTATAAATATACCACTCTTTTAACTCATTTCCTGGGACTTTGAACCTGTGCAGGGTACCCAGCAATGCAAATTTTCTCCAGCATTACAAATTGTGATAGTTTATCTTTCCCCCAAACCCATCTGGGATGGCTCACATTTTTTTTAGTTAAATGATTGAGAAAAAGGATGTTAATAGACTGTGGGTTTTCTCAAAAAGTCAAACATATTAACCTTAATTGAAAATTTTTAAGAATATTTCTAGTATCTGCTTCTTATTCAAAATTTGATTTCCTCTCTTGTCTCAGGAAAGCTATTTTGTGTCTTGTCTATTTTACAGCTTGTGATAAAATATGAAATTTATAATTCTATTGCTTTACTCTTCATTTTGTAGAGAAGTATTTGTAATATTAGAAAGCAATACTCAGAAAACACGTACACAAACTTTTTTTCAAAAAACACCCCACCTTACTTCAAAGGCTGAATTTCTCAGGGTGCATTTCAACAAACAAAGAAAAGCAATTAATTTCTACCAAATTAATGACCCAGTTTTTTGAAGTCTTTCCCTAGAAATATGACAACCATGGATTCAGAGTGGAAAAAAGCATCAATAGATTCAGAAGTTAAAATACACTGGTGACACATGCATTCACAGGAACACATAAACACACACAATCACATTCATACATACATACACACATATGTGTGTGTGTATGTATGTTTGTATATCCCATACTCCTATCATGGGTGTATGTTCAATGGTATGTGTTGTGATTTGGGATAAGGTGGCATGTAGAGAGTGTCAGGAGAATGTTGCAGTAGCTTAGGTGAAAGATGATGGTGTGGAAGTGGAAAAAAATTGATGGAATTGAAAATCCTTGTAATAGAGAATTAGCAGGATATAATGACTAAATATTGAGTATAAGAGAGAGGAAACCATAAACAGGAATGAATTTCTGCCTAAAAAGGATTATAGATGAGAACTTTAAACTTTCACTACCATAACACTTTACCTAAAGCAAGGAATACAGATAAATATCAGAGTTGTTTTGGAGACAAAGCCAGTAACAGTGATGTCGGAGGGAGCAATTGAAACTGACTCTTAGATAATTGTACTTAAATAATGAGGTTGATGTTATCATGAAACACTACTGTGGAGGAGGTGAAAGAGTAGAGAAAAATCATGCTTAATTGGACATGTTGAAAATGTAGAACTTGCTAGAAATTTACAGATGCATTTTTGTTTAGAAAGGTAGTCTCGAGAGTAGCTTAAGTTGTGTCAATACCTGAAAAACTTGCAGTGAGTTGACATTCTGGAACTACTTTTTGTGGTGGTAGATAACAAATGTTGCCTGCTCAGCAACTCCAGCCACGGTTGCCTTCAAAATAAAGTGAGTTATCAATATTTGTTATCTATTGTAATGACGAGTTCCTAAGAACCAGACCTATTTGGACACCTTGCTGAAGTTGTCTAGGTTCATACACTCGGTAAGAATACAGAGTCCCTAAGATCAATTTAATTCATGGTTTGCTTCAGTCAGATGTCGCATCTCTCAAGTAATAAAAATGAATCATTCCCTTTGAGAAGAATAATGTTAAGCTTTCATAAAACCTCATAATATAATAGATACTGAAGTATAATTATAAAGTTCTAAATCACATTGATACATCTTTACTCATGATGGTAATCTATTTTTTGCAGTTAATTTGTGGCCTTGTTGTGTGATTGGGGATGGTGGTGAAGAGAGAGAAGGAGAGCATTACTATCACCAACAATTGCATATTAAAAGATTTGATATCTTATTTCCTTGAATTTTCTAGCCTTAGCTGTTTAACAATATCTGTGGCAGTTCTAAGTCATATTACAGTGATGCTTTTTTAAAATTTGTTTTTATTGAATTTTTTGGTATTTCATAGAGAGCATTTCAAACAATCTTTATCATCCTTATACTCCATACCATCCTGACCAGAACCCTCCCATAGCCCCTTCCCACTAGAACCCATATATTCGGTCACACCAATCAATGCAAACTCAGACAGACAGCGATGCTTTAAAAAAAAATAAAAATAAAAGAATAGGATGACTCTTAAAATCCATTTTGAGACCAAGAGTGGATCTGAATTGCTGAGCTCCTGTTTCTTCAGATTTCCCTCAGAACTGTGCTTTCAGGCAAGGGCTTTGCTCATTCTTTATTGAAATAGATAGTTTTTTTTTTTTAGCATGAAATGACGAAGTAAAAGTCAGACACAACATTGTCAAAGAACCTTGCCCTTTCTGATTCCTAGATACAGACTGATGTTAGCACATGCACTTGTACACAGCATACACACACACACACACACACACACACACACACAGACACACAGTCACAATCATAAACAGGCGCTATAATTTCTTTTAATGAGATAATCAGTTCTGTTTGCAATGATTTGAGATTTTGATATATAGTACGTGCAAACACCCATTGATACACTATCTTGGGTGGAGAGCAAGGGAGAGTCCTAAGGTATAAAGACATATGAGCAGGCCAAAAGAGGAGCACATAGCTCAAAGAACTTGTTACATACAGTAATTTTTTTTGTTGCAAAGTTAGGGAAAAGTCATTAGTTCGCGTTATGACCATATTGTAAAAGGTATTACCACACCGATGAATAGATTCAGTGAAATTTTACTGTGTTACATTCTGAAATATATAGAGTCACACGTAGTCATTTTCAGATTAGTATAAGAAAACACCATGAACTGAATGATGTTCAAACAACCAACTTTTATTTATAACAGTTCTGGGGAATAAGAAGGGTTAAATCAAGGCAAGGGCAAATTTAGTGTTTGGTGAGGACCTACTTCTTCGTTCACAGATGACTTCTGTCTTTGTCCAAACAGTTAGCCATAAAAGTTCCCTTACATGAGTCACATATTCCCATTTCGAGGGCTTCATTCCTAATAATGTATTAAAGCAACTAGTTTATAATACCATTACCTTGTTAGTTATATTTAAAGATATGACTTTTGGGGTAACATATTCATGTGACTACATATGTATCAACTCATTTATTCTTCAAATAACATGGAATGATAAGCATTATCTTGCTAATGTTTGCAACCATTTGTTCATTTGCTTAAGGCCACAAGCCTGTAAAAGATATTCAGGTTTTGAGTGAAACTTGAAGTTCATGTTCTTAAGCAGTATTCTGTCTTATTGTCTCTATGACCAAATTAATCATCTTAATCATTTAAAAATAAATATTCCTTTATAAACCAAATATCAGAGCAGTTGTGTTTTCACTAAGGAGGAAAGGAACCCCCATCCCTTATCTTAGCAAGCCAGTAGTTTGCAATCTAACATCTCTTTCATACTGTTGATGTTTTACTATTAAGTTGCCCTGCAAACTATGCTATGTCAAGTTGTTTATTTCTCGGCATGGAGCTATTTTTAGTTTGCATTATTTAAACATTACTAAATTTCCTTTCTTACAGCTGGACTCACACACACACACATTTTAAAAACTTACATACAGTATGTTTGTGATATATATTAACATCATCAAAAATTAAATAGATTGCATGAGATCCCATCTCAAAATAAGAAAGAATGTAAAAGGCATTGAGATTATGATCATTTATCAAATATGAAGACATTAAAATTGGCAGCTGATACTGTGTTTGGGTTTTATGTGCCTAGAAATAAAGTTCAAGGATTTGTGAAGGCATCTACATGATTAATAGATTAATTTATTCACATTGTTTTCAGGACGTGGGTTATATCATGTATCACATGATTCCATGACATCAATTTTTGTTTCAGAGATTATCTAGAAGATGTTAGAGTTTCGTCTAGAATTTCTTGACAAATTCTTTATTGAAAAGAATTTTCTGTCAGTTGCAAAGGTGGACACTTTTAATCCCAAAGCATGAGTTGCTGTAAGATCAAGGCCTTCTTGGAATTTTCTATATAAAGAGTTCCAGGCCGGCTGGGGCTATAGAATGAGGCCCTCTCCAAAGAAGCAAAAAAGAATTCCTGGCTGTGTGTGGTGGTACAAACCTGTGACCCTAACACTTTGGAGGATCAGGAATTCAAGGTCATCCTTGGCTACACAAAAATTCAAGGCCATCCTGAGTTATGTGAGATCTGTTTCAAGAAAAAGAGGAAAAAAATTATTTACACACTCACAAAACAATATGTATTTGTCTATAATACGTAAAAGATGGAAATAATTTTAGATAAAATAGTTAGATAATGGTTTCTTGCTATGTTACCCCTCACAGCATACCAAAGAGTCAGTCATTCAATATTTACTTAGTGTTTCTATTATGTATATGGCACTGTATGGGGAAAAGCAGAGCTTCCAAATTATCCCATTTGCAGCCATATTCCTTATATTCTACAATGAGTTTTTTATCTCAGGATGCAGGAATCTGCATTAACTCCTAATTCTGAGAAAGTCTGTTTTCACCTTGGATTAAGTCTAAACACAAATATAGAGAGAATAAATAATTTTAAAATTTTCCTTTATGGTATACTAGTTTAGTTGACATATACTTTCAAAGACAGTGGGTGATCATGAGAAAACCTGGAGAGATAAATGAGTATAAAAAAGATATTAGCACTTTACTTAGTTAGCTGTAATTTCCTGGGAAAATGTTACATTTTTGTGAAGTCCACTAAAAATTCATACTAGCATTGATTCTTCTCTAAAGCATAAGCAGATTTATGTTTTTAGAGAATACTGGTAAAGTGTTATTGTACAAAACTGGACATAAAGTTTATTGATTGGTTTAATTTTTCATCTCAGGAACTGGATGCTTGCTTTGACAGCAAAGACCTTTGGAATGAGTTACGATTCATTTACAGATGATAAGTAAACTGGGGAAGAATAGACTGTAGCATATAAACCAAGATCTTAGCAGACACATTACTATTTTATCTCTGCATGATTCATTGTGGAAAACAACAGAGAAAACACTGGAGTTGAGGTAATAGTGACGGAAATACCCCCAAAGTAAAAGTTTCTAAATATATTATAAAAACACCTTCAGGCCTAGTTTATGACCTGTCACAAAAATCTGGATTACCGTGTTTCACAACTGGTCAAAATGCACAGAATATGTTAACATGGGTTGCCTAGCCCCAACTGATGCATTTATAAGGCAAAATTTACATCTAAGGTGCAAGAAATATCTCAGAAGAGGGGAAGGAATGGTTATAAGAGACAGAGGAGCAAGACACGTCCTTTCTAATACATTCTAGACATGATAGGGAAGGTGGACTGACAGACTCTCCACAGTTTGGTAGACTAATGAGATCTGCATAATGACAAATAAATTGACATGCCAATGAAGATAGGGAAGATTTCATAGTATCCCACCATTAAGTGAAGAGCTACAGGAAATCAGTGACTACTGAGGGAGGAAGAATCCGTTTTCTCCACTGAATAGCTCCCTGGTAGGTTATCTAATCATAAGTGGTAAACCACATTTATATGTGTGTGTATGTATATGACTAAATGGACCCAGTGCATTGCATATTTAGAATATTTAGAAAGAGCATTATGTGTATATATTGATTTATAAATATACACATGTATATGCAACAATAATAATCAAGGAGTGGACAAAAGCTGAGAATGAGTGGGGAAGGACTGGGAGGGATGAAATGATGCAAGTAAATTATGTAAGAAATTCTCATAAAATACAAAAAGTATAAGAAATATAGAAACATTTAATAAAAAGAAATTACTTGAAATTGAGATACGCTATGGAATGACCATATTTCAATGTTTAGGATTTGTGCATATAAGTCAAGGGATCTTTTCTGTAACTTAACACAATTATGTCTAATTCTTTATGAGTATTGACAGTGATAGTGAGAATTTCATTTGCTTTTAACTCACTATATGTTTAAGCACTGAACAAAAGTGTTTCCTCACTATGCCTCATATAGTACATTTAACAACAAATTAAGTACTTTTTTGTCTTTCTGTCTTTTTGAGACAGGGTCTCCCTGTAGCCCCAGCTGGCCTTGAACTCATTATGTACACCAGCCTGACCTTGAACTCACAAAGATCCGCCTGCCTCTGCCACCCAAGTGCTGGGATTAAAGGCATGCCAAAGCTAAGTAAATGCATTTTAACCTTGAATTTTCAATGGAGAAAATGTAGATTTAGAGAATTTGATTTAATTTGACAAAATAGAGCATTATAACCAATAGTAATGCTGAGATAAGTTTTGTGAATTTTTTGCAATATACACTCTCTCCCCTATCTGCACTCCCTTACTACCCCCAACCAGATTTGATAAACATATATATAGATACATATGGACATATATATCTATATATATGCACAATGAGTCTAACTACTATCTGAAAAATGCCCTTTGGTGTGAGTTCATCCACTGGGGCCTCATTAATCTATCCAGCATCACAGACTTGAAGAAAATCCTCTCTCTCTCTCTCTCTCTCTCTCTCTCTCTCTCTCTCTCTAGCTACCAATTACCAATAGTTCCTCAATTGGAGTTGAGAGGAATCCCTCTGTGCTGGGATTTTGTGTGACTTGAACTTATGGAGGTCTTTTGTACCATCTCTATGAGCTTATATGAATAACTGCCTAGCTGTCTAGAAAACTGTTTCCTTGTGGTCATCTCCATCTTTCTCTTTTATAATCTTTCCATCCCCTCTTCTGCAATGATTTCCTGAGACTCTGGAGGCAGAGGTTTGATATACATGTCCTATGTCTAGCACAATAATAGTAGTAGACCCTCTTCTATGGCCTGTGATCTGTTTAGCCACAGGTTCTTAGGCATCATATCAGTGTCAGGTATGGGCTCCATCTTATTAAGCATACCTTAAGTCTGATCAGAAAGTGGTTGTTCACTCACATATCATTCGTCCTACTATTATACCAGTGGGCATATCTTGCCTGGTCAGGTGTTATTGCGGCTAACCGGATTCACAGCTGTGTACGATTGGTATCTTGCATATGTCCTTCCAGCAAAACTAGCCAGCAAAATGAACCTTTGAGTTAAGTTCCAGCTTGATTTCTCCTTATTTGTAATGCAGCTCTTAATGTGGGATCTTTAGTACTAGAGTATTACCTTTTTGTTCAGCTCTAAAGTACTGAGTCTTCCTACCTTTATAAAACATGCTAATGTCAATGGCTCTAAAATTTATTTTTCCTTCTTTTTAATTTTCTGTATTTCTGAAAATTGCCTCATGACTGTACTAGGAATCAAAGGACATAAGAGAGTATCTCTGCTGTATTTTTAGTACTATCTGATCTTTGATATATATATGTACAATGTTCCACCTAGTAATTCTGTATGAAAACATATAGCCTATGAACTATAGAATGGGTCTCTATATTATCAAACAAGAGAATACTATAAATGTGAACTTGAAAGCTTCAAAACCAGAAGTAGATACTCCAACTCCAAAGTAAAGCAAGGAACTCTTTTAACTAACTTTAGGTTAAGATGCATATATTATGATATATTTTGAGGCCAGCCTAGAAATATAAATGTAAAGACTATCAACTTACAGTTGTTGTTTATAGTTGTAAAACTGGATGAATCCACTCAAGCAAATAATGCTTTTTTGATAGAAAATGAAAGACTGAGCCTTAGCTCTTAAAATGTAAGTGTCTGAAGGGGAAAAACTATCATTAAAGAACAATAAGGCTGGAGATACAGCTCAGTTCTTAAGAAATGTTTGCTTTGCAAACACAAACCCCTGGGTTCAAGCCTCAGTGCCACGTAAAACAGTGTTTGATGGCATAGGCTCATAGTTAAATTCCAACACTAGGGAGGTTGAGACAGGAAGATCAAGAATTCAAGGTCATTCTTGGTTACATACTTAGCTTTAGGTCAGCCAGCCCTATGAGAATATGTCTCAAAAACTTAGTGAATAAAAGGAGAATGAGATGGTAAAATCAATAGAGGGAGTTTCCAGAGGAGATTCTGAGGTAAGATTTCTGAAAAGTAAACTGTGATCAACAAGGTAAAGTGTTGCTAATAGACCAAGGAAAATATAGAATGAACTGAATGTCTCGGTGGTCATAGACAGTGATTGGAAACCAATATATTGGATTAGAAACAATACACAGTCTTTGCTTGATATTAGAAATGACAATATTGCATTACTTTCTCCAATAGCCTTCAAACGTGTAAATTTAGAGTAGCAAGTAGGGTTTGTCGAGAATTGGTGATCGTTGGATAAGAATCCAAGAGAATTGAAGAAGCTAATGAGATACTAACATTTATTAGTTTAATGAAATTTACAATATAATCTGCATCTTAAGGAAAGACAGTAAGTTCAAGATGGTTAATAAATTTGCATAAAGTAGAAAAGTTAAATGAATTAATGTAATGAAACTGACACTCTAAACCAGTTTATAGATGGAAGACAGTGAGGTCAAATAAGGTAATAAATTTGCATATAGTAAACACATTTAGGAAGGCATAATATCAATAAATTTAAAGAGTAAATGCTATGAGAATGAGATTGCAGAAGAATGATTAATTGTGCCTAGCAATTATAAGACAAAGAAATAAATATTTGATAAGAGAAAGAGTGTCCCAGTTTGATTTCTATTTGTGTGATAAGCACTATGACCAAAAACAATGTGGGAAGGAAAGGGATTGTTTTGATTAGAGGTTCTGTCTATCATCAAGGGAAGGCAAGGGAGGAATTCAAAACAGGAACCTGGAAGCAGAAAATAAAACAGCAGAGACAAGAGAGGAATGCTGCTTACTAGCTTGCTTCCCCTGGCTTGCTCGCCTACTGTTTTTACACACCCCAGGCCCACCTGCATAAGGATGGCACCACACACAGTGGGCTGGTCCCTTGTATATCAATTAGCAATCAAGAAAATGCCTTACAGTCCTGCCACTAATCTGATAGAGGAAACGCCTCAGTTGAGATTCCCTCTTCCCATATATGTCTAAGATTGTGTCAAACTGGCAAAAAGCATGATAAGAAATTTCAAATGAAGATAAAGCACACAGAATGTTCAGGGATGTCTGTATCTGAAACGAAGTACAGGCTGCAATGGCTAGGATTCAAAAGCGGAGAACAGACTACACAATTAGAATTTGTGATGCAGCATACATAATAGTAACAAGAGTTGAATAATTAAGATATAATTAAGATTATGCACTGAGCATCAATGTCTTCAGGGAATGTCAAGGAGATGTTAGGGAACCCAGAAACATAGTTGATCTTTGTACAATCTACAAAATAACTTTGCTTTTCTATATGTATGATGAAAATTGTATCATGATTTTTAGTTAAATCAATACATGTTTATCATTATTTGAAAACTGAGCATTTTTTTCAATGTCAAATAATTTAGTTCTTCTTTCAAGCTTAATAATATATTCCACATGATTCATTTTTTCCACATTTTTAGATATGGGCACATTATGTAGCCCTAGTTGGCCTGTAACTTGCTATGTAGACCAGACGAGTCCTGAACTCACAGAAATCCACCTGTTTCTACCTCCCAAGTGCTAGTATCAAGTGCTTGTGCCATCACATTCGGCCATTCAATTTGTATTCCCTCTTTCATGTGTTATTTTTTTGTAGCATGCTATTTTTAATTTCCTAAGATAATTTACAGAAGAGGTGAATTTCCTAAGACCTTCTATATTTGAAAGCAATTTTTGTTCTATATTAGTAGTTGTCCAATAAGTTTTTCTGAGTATAGAATTATATATAGAAAATATTTTCCCTTTGTTGATATTATTCAAAAAATCTTTCAATTCTCATTGCAGTAGTTGAGTGGGCCAATGCAACTCCAATTTGTATTATTAGGATTCTTAGGATTCTATCTTCATTGGCAATGTGCTGATGTTCAATGAAGATACGTCCTACACTGAGCATCTATTCTTTTCCTGGGGGGTATAAGAACTGTATTAAGCATTTCTAATCAGCAGCCACATGCTATGCCTGGTTCCTTAATACTTTTATTCCCTCTTCATTTAGTTCTTTCTTTTTAGTATTTGTCAGATTTTTGGATTGATCCTGAATTTTTTGATATATTCTCCTTGTTTTTTTGTTTTTTATTTACATTTCTCCACGTGTTTGATATGGTATTTATATAAGTACTTCCTCTGGAACCTGTCACTTTGGGTCCTAAAATGTCATCTATTTTTCCTTAGTTGTGAAAATGACTTTGACCTAACCTAGTAATTAAAGTAAATCTTAAGTTTTTAAATTATTTAACAGTATCTCAGATTGCTTATGATATAAACAAGCTTACTTGCTTTGGGTTAGTCTTCTAAACTAAATATGGAGCCTTAATCCCTCACAACATTTGCTTGTCATTGACCCAGAATAATGTGATGTGATGTGATGTGTGTGTGTGTGTGTGTGTGTGTGTGTGTTGTGAGAATATCAGGTGCTACAACATGCAAGTATTTGTAAAAAGCAAGGAAGCATCACTTTGTGTTCTAAGCAACAAGTGAGATTAAATTAATAATATTTATCTGTGGTGGCATGTGCTGTTCATGGTCAGTAGGTGTCAGAAATGTCCAATTGCCTGATAAGACAAGTATTCCTTTCCAACCACATTTCATGTGGGATGCATAGTTTCATTAAAGAAAGAACAAGAACTTTGCTCAGGAGCATAGCTCTAGCAGAAATCCAGAGAAACAGGTACTCAGAACAGGTCAAGTCCCACTCTTGGTTTTATTGGATGCTGAGTCAAGCTATTTTTGTTCAGACTCTGCTATGGTTTGGCACCATAATGCCACAATTTTTTTGACTTTAAACAAATCATATGTCTTCTATGCGCCTCAGTTTATTCATTAGGGAGTTGACAATCTCATACTCATCTTTTCCTATAACTTGCTTGGATTTTTAGGTTAAAACATAATTTTTTTAATTTAACATTTTTATTTGTTTTTATTAAATTGCTGTGTATTTTCTACAGATATCTAAAAGAATCTTATTCACTTCATACCACAATTTTTATCAATTTATTTTTATTTTATGTTCATGAGAATTTTAGCTGCATGTATTTAAGTGCATGCAATGTGCATGGAGGCCAGAATACAGCATCAGAGCCCCTGGAACTGAAGATATGGATGGTTGTTAGCCACATGGTGGGTGCTAGGAACCAAACATTAGTTATTTGTAAGAGAAGCCATTGCTCTTAAACACTAAGCCATCTCTCTAGTCCCAAGTTTAAATATATTTTCCAACAAACTTACTTAACTTTTATTTATGCGTATGTGACTGTGTGTATGTACAAATGTGTGCAGGAGTCCATGCAAGCCAGAGAAGTGAATCGGATCCCTTAGAGCTAGAGTTACTATCCATTATGAGTGACCTGATGTAAGCATTAGGAGTTGAACTCAGATACTCTGTAAGTGCAAGAAAGACTCTTAATCACTGAACCATCCGTGAAGCCTCAGCTTAAACATGTAAATTTCAAGATTTTTTTTTGGGCTAGCCATGTGGCTCAGTTGGTGCAGTACTTGTACAGCATTAACAAAGTCCTTTGTTCCATCTTCAGTATGTTATGAAACCAGACATGGTGGTGCATACCTTTCATCCCAGCACTCAGGAGGTAAAGGCAAGGCAGTTCAAAACTTCAAAGTTGGGCTGGAGAAATAACTTAATGGTTAAGAGCCATCTCTCCAACCCTGTTTTCAAACTTTCTTACACTTTCCCATAATGTCTCTAATTATTTTTTCCTGTTTATTAATTTTGGCTTTATTTCACATTTAGAAACTGAGTTAGTTACTTTTCTCATTGTGACCACATATCTAAGAAGAGACAACTTAAGGGAGGAAATATTTATTTTGACTTATGAATTGAAGGTGCAATGTGTGATAACAGGGAAATCATCACCGTTGTAGGAGTGTGAGACTGTTTACTCAAATCTTCATAGACCAGAGAGGAGGACAAGTCAAAAAGTAGGACCGAATTATATAACTCAAGACCAGTTCAACACCTCTTCAGTGTCCCTATTGGGAACCATTACTCAAAGCTTCTAAAACTTCCAAAACCAAAACAAAATCAGAAAACTGGAGATTAAGTGTTCACAAACATTAGCCTGTGGGGGATATTTAACATCCAAATATAACAGAAGTTTTGATAAAATGGAGGTCATTTTCAGCGTTCTCGTTGTGTTTTTTTTTATTTTTATTGAGCCTTTGCAATTTTCATAATATGTAATTTGGTGATATTTATATGGATTCCCCTATTCAAACCTCCCCATACTGTTCCCTGCTGAATTTAATGTACTATATTGTATGTATATTAAAACCTAAAGACCCCAAAGAAATGTAGCCAGTTTCTTGGTTAAAAGTCAAAATGTCTTTGGGCCTGTTAGCAACATGCTCTGTTGCAAAGGCCAAAAATGTTATAAGTGTTTGGGAGCTTGTATCTAATCCTTAAAAGATTTTAGGGTTACCCCTTCAGAGAAGGGAATATTGGAGGGCAGGGAGTGCGCATGTATTTGATAAAAAACACCTTATATGCATGTATGAAATTCTCAACAAAGTTTTTGTAAAAGTTTTAAAAAAACCTATAGAGTCCAATTTGTGTGCCTAAATGTCCTTCAGAGTGGGTTCATCTGCTGCAGCCTGATTAATGACCCAAGAGTCCCATCCTTAAGAGAAATTATAGCTCCCAATTATAGTTATTGGTTGCTAAAAGTTCCTTAGGTTGGTGCGGGGTTTCTTACAAACTTCCACATGTCTATGCTAGAATTTTGATTGGTTTGAGAGAATAAAAGGAGCTATTTTATAGTGGGGGGACATATCCCCTACTAGATATTATAGTCTAACAAAAATAAATCCTGAATGTCAGGAATGGACTCCTTCTCTAGAAGGTGTTGACCAGGGGTCCCACAAACTGTTAAATAATGCTGGATATTACTGTTTCTCTTGATTATCCACGAGAATTTGATTGCAAAACCTAATTTTTGAAGACACTACATATAGGAGCTGTAGAACAAGCAATAGTACCACGGATATTATGGAAGCAACTAACCATTCTTTAATTGGGTATAAAGACCACTTCATAGGATGGAGCCCATAACTCACACTGATACCAAGCTTAGGAACCTGACATCAGACAAGTCAAAGAATACAGGAAAGTACTTAATACAAGTTTTCTACTAAATAGTTTTAGTATTAAAATGATTCCTAATGACCTATTGTTATACCCATAGATTAATGCATCACTCAACTCTCAGTAGGGAAGTTATCTTATGCAGCAGATGATTATTAAAATAAAAACCCACTACTGGTCAATTTGCAGAAAACAAGAGAATGCAGAGTGATTATCCCTGAATAGAACACCTATATCAAACTTCTGCCAGCCAAGGCTAAAGGATAATTATGGAAGAAGGGGAGGAGAGATTATAACAGTGAAAGGTTGTGGGTGACCACAAGGAGACAGAGATTTCAAAACAGCTGGTCAGTTCCACTTATGAACTCATAGCAATAGTAACAACATGCAAAAGTATCATGCAACTTTCATTATATTTAACAGTGATGAAAAAGTTATCAATTTATATTTAAGAGTGAAGCTAAAGGCATTTGAAAGTTCTTTTTTATTCAGTAAGTCATTTGGTTGCTCATACCGGGGAGCCAGAGAGAGGTACACAATGTAAATTTCCAGCATGAAATTTTTCATTTAATTTCCATTTGATGAGGCCTTGGTTGTCTAGAGTGCAGAGCCTATCTTAAATCTTTTAAATAGACTAAGGTGAAAAAGTGAACCTAGAAGTCTAATTTCTTCATATACATATGATATATATGATATATATATATATATATATCATATATATATAAATGTCCTCTTTTCTGCCTTGTATATCTTCTCCTATTATGTTTGAGAAACTTGGTGTTTCAAACTCCTGAGTCCTTCCAGTTTCTATAGGTGCATGGATTTACTTCCTAGTAGTATGTCCTGTAGGTGTTAAGAAACTATTTTCATTATTTGTTCAATCAATGATCCTGTACTCATTTTTGTTAATCAAAACTATATACTTCTCATCAATTTTTGTCTTGTCATGTTTTCTATTTTAGTGAGATTGTGCTTCATAATATTTAAATGCACAGTTGTAGAGCTGAACTCTGTGTCTGAATATTTGCTTTGACTTACTACTAACTGAGAGAGCACTTTCTGCTTGACATTTGGAAAAGAAAACTGAATTTTCCCAATGATTCTTTGTTTAATAACTGATTTGTAACTCTCAAGACTAAGTTTATTGGTATTCCAATCAAATTGCTATTATAACAAAGTTTGCTTATCACACTGTGGCATATAAAACCAGATAAAATTCTATAACTTAAATCTTCCTTTAAATATTACACATGAAAGAAATAACAATGGTATAGAAAGAAATATAACCTTATTCTGAATTAAGAAGTGAATGACATGGCAGTTTCTTAACTTCTGTCTATCTGTGGAAAGAGAGAGGCACCCTTACCTAACTTCCTATTTTCTTAGTCTTTAGAAAATTAGTTATAGTTCTACAACTTGCCTTACAGACTTAGTGAGCTAATTATAACAACACTTTTACAGATCAGCTGCTTAAAATTCAAACTGTGGAAGTTGTGATAAACCTGATGGCAATTAAGAAACAGCAAGATGCATTATCTCCAGATGCTCACAGGACTTCTTGAAGTTTGGAGAGTCACATCTGTTTCCCTTATACTTTGGTATTTTTCCATTGATTCTAGAAGCTCTTTGAGGCCCTGTTGACTTGCAGATATGCAAATGATCTTTACCCAAGCGTGCTTCCTTTCTGAAATGGAAAGTTTCCAACCAATAACACAGCAAAAAGTTATGGTACATTCACCTCAGAGCTTGAAAAATGTATTCCAGTTCTCATAAGTAAAATTTCAGTTTTGGAGAGAGACAGTGAAATCGTATTTTTCAGTGTGCTTTGGATTTGAGAAAAGGCAAATTATTTTTTAAGCTGAAGTACACTGAAATGAATAAAAACAATGACTCTAAATAAGTTCAATAAAGCCTAGAATTGTCTTTTTTGAGTTCTCAACATCTTCATACAAGTTTCCCCAAAAAGTCATATAATTCTTCATTAAGAGAATATGTTCAGAAAAGCTATAACCTGTAAAAAGCATTTTTAACACAAATACTTTTTGACATTAAAGTTTAAAGTGAAGTTTTCTTTCTTTATTTTAGTATTTTTATAGATTTTTTTTTGCATTTCATTTAATAGTTCTTAATCAAATTAGACTCCTTATGCCATCTGGTCTCCCCCATAATTCCCGAGCTGTATTTCATGCATTATGTCATATATG
The DNA here is from genome assembly GCF_000622305.1 of Nannospalax galili. Taxonomy (NCBI): domain Eukaryota; kingdom Metazoa; phylum Chordata; class Mammalia; order Rodentia; family Spalacidae; genus Nannospalax; species Nannospalax galili. Next base: position 2,377,427 of record NW_008345311.1, read on the forward strand.
CTAAGTCATATTCCATCAAGCATTTGTATCCAGATGTCCCTCGATGCAAGTTAATTCACTGGAGTCCAATCAGCCTATCTAGAGTCACTCACTTTAAGAAGATCTACTCTCTCCCACCCAGCAGTAAACAGATTCCAATAGTTTCTTGCCTAGGGTTGTAGCCTGTTACCCATTTCCCATGTTCTTGTTTGTATGTTTTTTTTGTTTGTTTTGTTTTTAATGTAAGTCATTTTATTAACACAATGAAATTCTCTAGAATTATCATTCCCCAGATAGAGGTGAGAGATGCACACTACACTCTTATCCTTTCTTCTATCCATGGGGCATTTCAGAGTTGTAGATATGGACCATGAGAGACAAATGGCATTATGCCATCCTCGTTTGGCTGGCTTTCTTAGCAACACATAGCAATATCTATTGCTCACTTATGCTATATTTTCCAGATCTATTTTTGTTTTGATTTTTTTATGTTTTAACTATTTTATTTATATTATTTAAATAAATAATTCATTGAGAATTTCATACATGCATATAAGGTGTTTTGATCAAATCCATGCCCACTCCCTCCCCTCCAATTCCTCCCATATCTCCCCATCACTTTTTTTCTGATAACTTCATGTACTCTTTCTTCTTCTTCATTGTTATGGGGCTTTTTGCTACTCTAACATTATCCCCTCTGAAGAGGTAACCCTAAAATCTTTTAAGGATTAGATAAAAGCTCCCAAGTATTTTTGATACTTTTGGCCTTTGGAAAGGAGTATGTTGCTAAGAGGCCCAAGGACATTGTGAGTTTTAGCCGAAAAACTGGCTATTTTTCTTTGGGGTCTTTTTAACCTAACTGCCTAGCCAATTCCTACCTCCTATTTTTATCATACCATTCACTGAAAACATTGCCCAAATTGCCAATCCATGATGAACAGGGACACAGGTTGAGGCACTTGGTATACCCTTCAGTGGGTATATCTAAAACACTACCAAATTACGTAACTCTTATCTCTAGGGTGTAAAGAAAGTCCTTGAATCATGAATAGCAGATGTGATGGAGAAGTAATGGCAAGAGTAATTAGCACTACAAGTTCTAGACTGGTAACGAGAAAAAAGTCAGAACAGGGCAATTTTCAAATGTTCATATGAGTCCATTAGAATTTCTTGACAAGGGCTTCCAAAAGCATCCCTCTATCGGGTTCTTCCTCATTTTTCTTTTGTCTTCCAAGGCTGGACCCTAGAGTGATAGATTCAGGATTTGCTTTCAGATATTTTGATAGCTATTGGAGTGGTTAGAATCAGTGTCAGTTCCGTCGCAAAGTTCTAGATAGGGGGAGAAAACAAATTTACCCACCATTTTAGAACAATAGCTGCTTGTCTCCCTTAGCTACAGGTGAGCACTACAGTATTGGAGACCAAGATTTGAAGTCTTACACATGAGCAGAACTTTCTGGTTAGGAACAAAATCATCAATGAGAAATAACTGTCTAAATAAATTTTTATATGGACTTAATCCTAATGTCTGGTGAGTATAATCCCTGAACTCTTCAAGAAATATACTGATGACTTTACTCTTTGATTGTAGTTTCCTTTTGGGTGTTTAAGACCATATAGTTGGCCCAAATAACTCAATTTCTTTTTACACTTAAAGTTATTTGAGGATCTATTCCTCAGTGGACACATGGGCTTGGGAGGAGCTCCTGGCTCCTTTCTTTTACCAGTTCCATCTATATGAAGATAAGTCAAAGGTCCTGCTTGATCATGTCTAGCGTCACTTGGAATCATGAATTAGAGGTTTCCTCTGAGTTGACGTTCCTCTTTGTAGTCTGGACACTGGTTCAAGTCCACGTCATGGGGTCTCCATGGCCTCTCTGAAAAAAAGGACAGGTGACTCACCACAGTTGCAGGACATTTTGAGAGGTGTTCCATAGTCCTCTGGAACTTAGTCGACCTTGGAGGGCAAGGGGCAAAAACTGTCCTTTAAGTCCCTCTGACCACATTAGTATAGGCCACAAACTATGGCTGTTAAAACATCCAATAAGGTTAGTTCCACCAGTCTGGTACTTTTAATTATCACCTGCTCTGTAGATAAAGCCTGGGTAAAAAAATAAAGAAATTTTCTCAGATAAATCCTGACTATTAGATAGATAGATAGATAGATAGATAGATAGATAGATAGATAGATAGATAGATACATAGATAGATAGACTACTTGACTAAACTATGGCCATAGAAATTTTAAGATCATATGTATATTATTTTTGTCTCATCCTTTATATATCATAACAAAACTAAACATACCTTCATCACTTGCTTAGGATTTCTCACTTTTTCTGTCTATTTTGGATAATATCTCCATTCCCATATCCTTTTAACATCTTTTACATTCTCATTTTCTTTTTTTTAATAATTGTGAGATATAATAGCATTAACAAATAAATTTTCCATCTGCTTTGAGACTTATTTTCGTGGGGATGTTAAGCAATGCTTATTCTCTTTTGAGGTTCTAGTGTCAAGCCAATGTTTCATTAAAGTTTTACTGGGGAACCAATAAATTTATTGAGCTTACTTATCAAGATAACTGAGAGGTTCCTGAGGTTTATGCATGACCTGAGCGTATGAACATTGGAAAGACTTTGCCCAGCATGGGTCATACCTTCTCTTCCTAGCCTTCCCCAGACTGTATAATTTAGCCCTCCCCAAATCCATGAGGCCATGTGTGATTAGGGTCAAATTACATACAGTTGGCTCAGAAGAATGGGTGGATGATCCTGTGAGGGTCCAATGACCCTGATTGGCCCTCCTTTAATGAAAGAGCACAACTGTCAACAAGCCCAATTCTAACAAAGTTTAGTGATCGGGCTCAACTAAAGTCATGATGATGGTAGTTATTTCATGCAGAAGGAACTGCTGTATAGCATCATCTTATTAAAGAGGACCAGGAATTTAAAAGGATTTGGTTCTAGGACTCACATATGAAGGAGAACATACATCATTTGTTTTTCTGAGTCTGTGTTACTTCACTTAGTATAACAGTTTCTAGATTCATCCATTTACCTGCAAATTTCATAATTTCATCTTTCTCTACTGCTGAAAAGAACTCCATTGTGTAAATATACCACATTTTTGTTAACCACTCATCACTTGAGGGGCTCTTAGGTTGCTTCTATCTCTTTGCTATTGTGAAAAGATCAACAACAAACATGATTGTACAAGTGTCTCTACAATAGAATGAATCCTTTGGGTATATGCCAGGGAGTGCTATAATCAGGTCATATGGTAGATTCCTTTTTAGTGTTTTAAGAGTTTTCCCCACTGTTTTTCATAGAGGTTGCACAAGGTTACAATCCCACCAGCAGTGAATGAGCATTCCCCTTTCTCCACATCCTCTCCAGCATTTGGTATCATTTGTTCTCTTGATCCTATCCAGTCTGATTGGGATAAGGTGATACTTTAGGGTGATTTTAATTTGCACTTCTATAATTACTAATGATGTTGAAGACTTTTTGAGATGTTTCTTAGCCATCTTTATTTCTTCCTTTGAGAACTCTCTGTTTAGCTCTTTAGCCCACCTTTTAATTGGGTCATTTGGTTTCTTGCTTCTTTGGTTTTTGAATTCTTTATATATTCTGGATGTTAAACCTATGTCAGATTTGTCACTGATGAAGATTTTTTCCCGTTCTGTTGGTTTTCTCTTCACTTTTTCGATTGTTTCTTTTGCTCTATAGAAGCTTTTTAGTTTAACTAAGGTCCCACTTATTGATTGCTGATCTTAATTCCTGAGTAACTTCTGTCTGATTTAGAAAATCCTTTCCTAGACTTACATCTTGTAAGTTACTACCAATATTTTCTTCTAACAGTTTCAGGGTTTCCAATTTCACATTGAGGTCTTTGATCCATTTGGACTTGTCTTTTGTGCAGGGTGAAAGATAAGGATCTAGTTTCATTCTTCTGCAGGTGGAGATCCAGTTTTGCCAGCACCATTTTTTTTAAGATACTGTCTTTCCTCCATTGTGTGTTCTTTGCAACTTTGTTAAATATCAGGTGGCTGAAATTGCATGTACTCAGGTTTAGACCATCAATGATGTTTCATTGATGTATGTGTCTATTTCTGTGCCAGTGCCATGCTGTTTTTATGACTACAGCTATCATATACTTTCAGATCTGGTATAGTAATCCCCCCAGCTTTTCTCTTTGTGGTGAGGGTTTCTTTGGCTATCCATGGTCTTTTGTGCTTCCATATGAACTTAAGGATGATTTTTTCTAACTCTGTTCCCATGTTCTGTGCTGGGATTTTGCCTGAATGTATAGTAATGGGTCATGTGCATGCTGTCACCATTGTTGCAAGTTCATATGAGCAAGTCCCCAGAGGCCTGAATGCCTGTTTCCTTATGTTTATTCACAAACCCTGGCTCTTACAATCTTTCTTTCCCATCTTTCTCAGTGGTTCCTGAGCCGTGAGTGGGTGAGGTTTAACATAACAGTCCTATCCAGGGAAATGTACTCTGCAGTCTCTTATTCTCTAAACCTTGACCACTGTGGCCTTCTGTGCGAGAGTTGAGGGATGAATTAGTATTCTTTGCACCCCATGTTCTACTATGTTCCATGTGTCTTAGTTGCAGACATTCCATGGTAGATATATCACTTAGGGCTGGGCATCTCTTAGACATATATTCACTGTGTGTTACCAGCTGTGGAACTCTGTAATGGTCTCCATTTGTTGCAAAAAGAAAGTTCTTTGATGAGCTATGTAAAGATATACTTGTCTGAAAATATAAGGATCCGTATTTAGCATACAATAAGAAATATGATTTGTCTACAGATATGACAGAGATTGGGTTTTCTCTAGGATCTATAACCTCTCCTGCCATGTAGATTTGTTGTATTTATAGTACCACCCATTAGGTCCTTCCCACTGAGAGGATTTTAAGTCCAATAGCTTTTGATTACTCCTGAGATAACAGTGCCACTACTGCACCAATAGACAGAGAGAGTCTGTTGTGCTAGTCATTGTGGTTATTAGGCTTTGCTCAGGCATTAAGGTCAATAATTAACAAGTGAGACCTCATTAAACTAAAAAGCTTCTGTACAGCAAAAGAAATAACCAAGAAAGTTAAGAGGAAACCTACTGAGTAGGGGAAATCTTCACCTGCTACACATCCAAAAGAATATTATTATCCAGAATACACAAAGAACTCAGAAAAAAGAAACAGGAAAATAAACAACACAATAAAAAGATGAGCTAAGGACTTAAACAGAGAGTTCTCGAACAGAGAAATAAAAATGGCTAAGAAATACCTTAAAAAGTGATCAACATCCTTAAGAATTTGAAGAGAAATGCAAATCAAAACCCACTTTAAGATTCCATTTCACCCCAGTCAGACTAGCTAAAGTCAAGAGAGTGAAAGACTCCAAATACTGGTGAGAATGTGGAGAAAGGGGAATGCTCATTCACTGCTGGTGGGAATGCAATCTCATGAATCACTATGGAAATCAGTGTGGAGAACCCTCAAAAAACTAAAAATGAACCTACCATATGATCCAGTAATACCACTCCTTGGCATATACCCAAAAGGACTCATTGTACTGTAGAAATACCTTTATATCCATGTTTGTTGCTTCTCTCTTCACAGTAGCTAAGTAGTGGAAACAACTTGAATGTCCCTTAAGTGATGAATGCATAATGAAAATGTGCTATATTTACAGATGTTGTTCTACTCAGCGGCAAAGAAAGACAAAATTATATTTGAAGGTAAGTGAATGGAAGTAGAGACTATCATAGTATTTGAAGTAACAGACTCAGAAAGCAAGTGATGTATGTTCTCCCTTATTTGTGGATCTTAGTACCAATCCCTTACATGTGAGTATATATCCTGATTTAACAACAGAAACTAAGTAAATGGAAAGGAATAAGGGAGTATTTAACTGGGAAGGGAGGAGGGAAGAACATACTAGGGACCATGGGGATAAAATGGAGAAGGAACTCAAGAGATGGAGGGATAATAGGAGGCAGGTATTATCAAGGCAAAATGTGGAAATTGTGAGTCTGTAACCTGAGGAGGGAGAAGGGAGGAGAGAGAGAGAGAGAGAGAGAGAGAGAGAGAGAGAGAGAGAGACAGAGAGACAGAGAACAAATAAAGCTTAGGTGGCATAAATGGCCAGAGGAAACTATATTAATTTAACACCCTCATAAATATACATACAATATCTGAACATGAATGCATGTGTATACCTGAAGGCTATATAGTAAGGAGCAGAGAAAGTTAAATAACAAGGGTAAACCTCACTTTGTTGTTAGTCAGGGTAGTGCAAGAGAATCCCAAAATAATACAGACTATTACCACAACCCTTGATTACCTCCCAGAACTTGAAGATAAGGCCCTATTGCTGAAGACAGGGCATACTTTGGACAAAGGACTTGGAGCAATGGAACTGGAACTGACATGGAAGCATTCTTCCTGAATACCAGTTCTCATAGTTCTAGAGAATACTATACAATCTTCTAAGGGAGAAAATTCAACCAATGGTCCAAACCAAAGTTATTTTTCTAAAAAATATTTTATTTACCATTTTTATTTTTGTGTATGAGTTTATTGCCAGAATGTATGAAAGTAAATGCACTTGTGTCATGCAATGACCATACAGGTCAGAAGAGGTCATCAGATTCCCCTGGAACTTTAATTATGGAGGTCTGTTAGCCACCTTGTGGGTGCTGGAAATAGAACCCAGGTATCTTGCAAGAGCAGTCAGGGCTCTTAACCACTGAGCTATTGCTCCAGTTCCCCCCAAATGAATATTTTTGATGTCCCTGCCTCATTTTGGGCACTGTTCTTTCTCTTAAAATATTATTGAGCTTTTTTACATTTTATTTAACAATTCTTAATCAAATTTAGACCCCCTCTCCAATTCATGCACCCCACAAAATGCTAGACTTCATGTATTCCACCATACATATTAAGTCCTATCCAGTCAATCATTTGTACCCAGATGTCTTTCAGTGAAAATTCATCCACTGGACTCTAGTCAGCCCATCTAGAGATCGTAAGTAGGGTCTACTCTCCCTCACTCAGTTGTTAACAGTCTTCAATATTTCCCAGACTAGGGCCAGCCTGCCACCCATTTCTCTGATTCCACTCTGGGCCCTTGTCTGATTGAGCTGACATGGGTCCTGTGCTTAATGCCACCATTGTCACAAGTTCACATATGCAAGCTTCCAGTGTCCCGAAACTCCCTGCTTCCCTATGTTCATGAACCAGCCCTGGCTCTTAGAATCTTTCTACCCCCTCTTCCGTAATGGTTTCTGAGCCATGGGTGGGTGAAGCTTAATATAGGACTCATATCCAAGGACAAACTCTTCAGTCTCTTATTCTGTAAAACTTAGCCAGTTGGGGCCTTCTGTGTGCATCAAACTCTGTTGTAGAAGGACGCTTCACTGGTGAGAGTTGAAGGATGCACTTGTAGTCTTTCTTTGCCCTCTTCTACTCTGTTCCTTGAGTTTTAGGTGTAGCAGTTTCACTGTAGATATGTCACCTAGGACTGCGCATCTCTTGGACATATATTCTCTGGGTCTGACCAGTTGTGGAATTCTGCAGTAGTCTCCATCTGTTGAAAAAAAGAAGCTTCTTTGATGAGCGGTGTATGGTATACTTGTCTGTAAATATAAGGATCCATATTTAGCATATAGCAAGAAATTTCATTTGTCTAGAGATATGGCAGAGATAGGGTTTTCTCTAGGATCTATAAACACTCCAGCCATGTGTGTTTGGCTATAATTCCAGTAACACCCATGAGCTCATTCTCATTGACAGGCCTTTAAGTCCAATTAGACAGCTGTAGATTATCCCCCAGGTAACAGTGCCACAACTGCACCAATAGAGGTAGCTTTCAGTGACAGTCATTATGTTTATTCTGCTTTAGGACTTGATTGGATCCTTGATTGATTTTCTCCATTAGCAGCTTGCATAGTGTCCTCTAGAACTATGAGAGCTAGAACAATGGAGGAGGAACTGACCTGGAAGCCTTTCCCTGAAAATGAATTTTTGAAGAAAAGTTTCCTTAATGCACATGTACACTGAACTCTCTGATTATAAATCATATTTGAGTCAACCACTTAAGATAGATTTATCATTAGAAAGCAGAAATAATAGATAATTGAGCAATTCACAGAACAGTATTTTTACAAGCTCGACTTGAATCAATATATATATCACTAACGTGTCAAACTCCCAATCTTTCAGAGCATAGTTACTTTATGTACCTCATAAACACGTCACATATGATTCCATTAGTATTAAATTTCTTTACTTACTTCTTTGAATTTATTCAAACATCTACTATAAACATCAGCACTCTGCTGAGTGCTAAAATTTATCACTTGTGATTATTGTGAATTTGTTTCATTAGCTGCTTGTCAGAAATACCATATTAGTTAGAAGAAACTGAGCAGGACTTATGCTGATTTGCTTTTAATTTTTATGCATTGGTGATCCTCACAGTTAAAAGCAATGAATTATAAATTCAATGATACTTAATTTATAAATATTCCTGACATAAAATAAGAAATAACACAAAATTTCTGTTGTGTATCTACTAGAGTGTCAGGTGTGATATAAGAGAGGTAGAATTTAGAACACATGGTCTCTTTCCCCAAATGTGGTTAAATAGTTTAAGAATTTCTTGTCCAGAATGAAAGTGATACTTTTCCAATGTGTTATGACTACCAACTCCTACAATCTGATTGTCTTTCCCCTTGTCCTCCTAATTCATAAGGTTGAATTCTCTTCTGTAACTGATGATGTAATGTTATGCAGAGCTATGGCCTTTGGAACATGATTAGATCAAAAGGGGGTCATCCTTTTTGAACATGAAAGAAACCCCCAGAAAAATTTTCATCCTTCCACTATGTGAGGATGCAGCAACAGCAAGGTACTAGTAATGAAGTTGAGAGACTTTTCATTTGAAAGTATACCTGGCAATCTCTGCTTAGATTTCACAGTTTCCATAATTGTTAACAATAAATTTCTGCTATTTTTAAATTGCCTAGTGAACGAAGTTGTGTTAAAGCAGCCCAGATGGAGAAAGATACTCTAGAGTTGGAATGATGTGCTCATTTTTTGCCTGTCACAGTACGATGCTGAGGAAGAGAAAAAAAAAAAGATCTCTTCAGGGACTAGCTCCCTGAGAGGTTGTCTAATATCAAGTGGGCAGTCATAAACACATGTACAGGGGAGCAACACTAAATGTACTAAGTAAATTACATATGTGTGTACATGTGAAACATGAGAGGAGTTGGATGAGAACTACAAGTGGTTTACATACTGCTAATACAACACTCATGTGTGAAGTTCTCAAAAAAGAAAAGCCATAATAATAAAAAAGGGAAGGTTATCCAGAGATAAGAACTGTGCATGTCAATAAGGAAGACTCTGAGGGTACAAGTGAGAGTTTTATGAACACATTTGGAAAAGTTATTTTATCTTACCCAGTAAGAATTGTTAAGATTAAGAGACCAAATGACACCAAATGCTCATGAGGATGCTGAGAAAGGGTAACCCACATTCACCTCTGTTGGGATTGCAAAATGGTACAACCAGTGAGTGTGGAAATCAGTGTGGAGAACTCTTAAAATCCTAAAAATAAATCTACTATATAATCCAGTTATACCACTCCTTGGCATAGGCACAAAAGACTCAAAATCCTTTTGCAGAGGCACTTGCATAATCATACTTCTTGTTGCTCTTTTCACAATACCTAGGAAATGCAAAAAACCTGAATGTCCCTCACGTAATGAATACATAATGAAACTGTGGTATAATTACATAGTGGAGTTCTACTAGACAATAAAGAAAAAGAAAATTTGCCTGCTAGGTAAATGAATGGAACTATAAACTGTTATGCTAAGAGAAGTAATACAGACTCAGAAAAAGAAGCAAAATATATTCTCTATCAATTGTGGACCTTAACTACAAATTCTTAGATGTGAGTATATATTGTGATGTAAATGCCAAATCCGGGAAAATCTAGGAAAATGGAAAGGAACAATGGGAAAAAGGGAAATAGGACATCAAGAGAGGGCTAGTATTACGATACAGGTATTTTCAAGGGGGAATTGGGGAAATGAATTATACTGTAACTGGTAGGGAATAGTAAGAATTTTACAAGAGGTGAGAAGGGAGAGATATATAATGCTTAGGTGGTTTTAAAAAGCAGAGGGAAATGTATTATTTCAAAAGCTTTCTGAAATATGCTTATGCAATCATACACACGCGTGCGCGCGCGCGCGCGCACACACACACACACACACACAAACACATCACATAGCTGAAAGCTATATAACAACAACAATAACAACAACAAAAACAAAAACAGTGCCAGGCACAGCAAACTTGCTTTAAAGTTCTTAGTCAAGGTAGTCAAAGAGACTTCTAAAATAAGACATCCCTTCATTGGTTCCCAGAACTTGAAGGTAAGACCCTAGTGCTGAAGGTGCTGAAGACAAGACATAGTTTTTACGTGGGACTTGGAGCAACTGAACTTTAATTGATCTGGAAACCTCCTCGGTGAAGACTAGTTCCCATAGTATAAGAAGATACAATGAAAGGGAGGTAAGCAATCAATTATTCCATCTAGCTGTAAAGTCTATGAATCCCAACAATGATTAGTCCAGAAAATCAACTCTATTAGTGCAGCAGTGGCTTTTTAACTCAGGGGTAATTAACATCTGTCTAATTGACTTAAGGCCTGCTCAGTGGGAGGCAGCTCACATGCAGTATTCTATACATAGTCAAATACACATGAATGGCCAGGTCATAGATGTTAGAGACATAACTATTTCTGTCACACCACTAGACAATCATAATTTCTTACTGTATTCTATATACACATCCTTATATTTATGACAAATGTACATTTTACCACTCATAAAAGAAGCTTCTTCTTTTTTTCAGCAAATAGAGACTGCTACAAACGGTGACAACTGGTCAAAAGCAGAAAATAATGGTCTGTGATGTGCTTTACCCTAAGTGGTACATCTATAATGCAACCTCTACACATAAAGCTTAGGGAACATAGCAGAACAGGGTGCAGAAACAATATCGATATATCTCTCAATTCTCTCCAGCTAAGCTTTCTTATGCCACAGGTGATGAATCCCTTAGTCCGTAAAGCCATGACTGAAAAAACCGCAAAGAAGAGACTGCAGATAACTTATCCCTAAATAAGACAACTATATACAACCACTGCCACCCAAGGCTCAGGGACCATTGTGGAAGAGAGGACAGAAAGATTTTTAGAGCCAGAGGTTGTAGATGACCACAAGCAAATAGTTTTTCAAAAAGTGGGAACTTACTCGTATGCACTTAGAGCAATGGTAACAGCATCCACAAGACTCAACCTAAATGAAATACCATCACAGAGGTGGGGATGTGGGGAGGAAACCCCAACCTTTGCCAAGGAACTACTGGCAACTGATAACTACTGCATAGAGAGACTCCGTTTCCTTTAAGTGTGTGAATCTAGGTAGATTAACCAGGACCAGAGGATGAATCCACTATGAAAGAGATTTGTGGACACAAACTTGGCTCAAAAGACAGTCACATACATAACAGAGTTCATGAAATCATGCAGGGCGTGGGTAATAATAGGGGTGCAGATAGGGGTGCCTCTATCGTCATCTGTGTACATTTTCATTTATAAATAGCTTTTTAAAAATAATAGGATTTTAGGTAGGTACATATCATAGTTAGCTTTGATTGTCTATTTGGTACATATGGGAAAAGGAGCCTCAGTTGGCGATTTAGTTTATCATGTTGGCCTGTGTGTTTCTTTGCGAGGCTTTTTCTTGAATGTTAGGTGATGTGAGAGGACCTAGACAATTGTGGGTGGTGCCACACGTGGAGAGGTGGTCCTGTGTTGTATAAGAAAGTAGTCTGAGCTCTAGCCAAGGGAGCAAGACAATAAGCAGCTCTCTTGCATGGTCTGTGCTTCACTCCTGCCTCCATGTTCCTACCCTGTGTTCTGGCCTGGCTTCCCTCAGCAATGGACTGTCACTTGGATGAACAAGATGAAATAAACTAATTTCTCCATCCCCAAAATTATAAAAAAAGTCTTACATTGCAGGCTTCAGATTTAGTCTTCACTTGGTTTGAGGGATTCTCAGAGGTCTGATGTAGCCCTATTGCCAACATGTGGCTGTAGATCTATTCTCTTCTCTACGTGAGTCATTGCAGTGAATGTACAGTGAGCATTTGAATTTTTAGGTTTCATTTCTATCATTATTATCTAGTTAGATTGCATTTTCAATTATTTGTTAACATTTGGGTTTACTTATCAACAAGTTTTCTTTTGGAACAATGTGTTCAGTTTTCTAATATGATTACAATATTTTTAATTGTTGATTTTTAGTAGTTTAATATATCAGATACTATTTCATCATCATTTACTGATTTTTAGTGAATTTTGCCTAACAGTTTTCTGACCATGAATATCATTCATGATATCTTTCAGTGAGAAAAATATTCATTTTGATATATTTTAGAACTTTTAAAAACAGTCTCATCTATGTATAGATGTAACAAACCACACAAAAATATAATGAGTTTCTGGGCTTTGAAATTTTTTTTTTTCAAAGGTTGACTGGGCATCGGCATCATTTCTTGCAGTGTAGTATCTCAAACATTAGGTGACTACATGGCCAAGACTTGAGATAGCCTCTTTCAGACATAATATTATTTGACATGTATAAAGTAGACTGGGAGTACTATTGTAAGTCATTGGTGTTAGAAGGTACGAGAGATATTCTTGATCATCTACTATAACCCAGATTTCCCATTTTCCCTGGTAAGACTCAAAAGCCAGAAAAGGTGAGATGCTTACTCAGATTTCCACAATTAACAGGTAACAAAGGCTATATCAGAAGTTTCAGCTTCATAGTACACTAGGTCTTTCAATTACTTGAGCTAAATTCTAAATTGCATGTTGTAAATGTTCAAGTGGGTTCTAGGGGGTAAAGGATTTCACTGAGGCATAAAAATATGCAAACAGGGTTTTCTTAGCATGGATTGGTTTCTGGTAAATTGTAATATTCTTATAATGATCTAGGATCCATTTGGATGCAATTTATGGAAATAATTATAAAGAAATCAACAGCTTTCCTCCCCCCTTATCATGTAACACATTTTTTTCATGTGTTCTCCAGGCAAGAATTTTATAACGAAAAAAAAACTATTGCAGAAACTTTAACATCCTTAATTCAAGGAGAGCTACTAGACTGTTATGTAGATGTCATTGCCTGATATGTGGACACTAGAATTCCATTCTTCTTCCAAAGTATTTGGTAAAACAGACAACAACAACAGCAACAACAACAAACAAACAAAAGGAACAAATTTTCACTATCTGTGCTCCATTATCCACTCTAATGGAAAAATGTTACAAGAAAAACACAGAACTTTTAAAAGCCTATGGCATCCTAGTTTATTGCAGTAAGGCCTTATTTAGATCCATCCTGACATTCCAAAGGAAATAGGATTTTAGACAAGTTTCATTTCTTATCATAAATCTCAGGCTCTTTGAGCTTCATGTAATAGTAGACCACAAAATGAGATTGTATTCCTCTTCCAATGGATGCTAAATCAGACAACTCTTAACATTAACCCTGTTATGATGCTACTGTGATTGTTACCCATAGGCTCATGTATTTGAACTCATATTCTCCAGCTGTTGGCTCTGTTTGGGAGGGTTATGGATTCTTTAAAATGTGGAGACTTGCTGTAGGAAGCATGTCACTGAGGGAGCTCTATGAAGTTTTATAGGTGGACCCCACCTCTTGTTCGCCCTCTGCTTCCTGGGTGCAGATGCAATGTTAATAAAAATGGCCTCCTACTCCTGCTGCCATGCCTTACTTCTCATGATGGAGTGATCCTGTCAAACTGTAAGCCATGACAAACTTTGGGCTTAATTTGCTCCTTACTGGGTATTTGGTTTAGAGCAATGAAAAAAAATACTAATACAGATGGCTATACAAACTTTCAAAAATAAAGACATTTATATTTTTGGATAATGAAGACAGATTCATTAGACTGGGAAAATATACTAGTTATGGTGTGGACTAGCTGTGCTTTGAGCAGGATTTATAGACACATGTATATGGCAGAAACTCAGATGTTTCAGTGTTTCTTTTCCTCAGTAGGAATAGTCTCAGCTAGCTTCTTTCCTCTTTCAAACTATGTGGTGAAACATTTCACTGTTTTGTCCCAGGATTTTGCCGAATTTTAAAACTAAGTAGAAAAGTACAAAGGCTACTTTCACAGATTTTGTTCAGTTGCAATTTCCTTTTACCTATCTTCCTCAGCAATTATGCCCAGCGTTCCTGAGAAAGAGTCCTTAATTGAATACATTTGAGTGCTTCAAATAGCCTCATAAGATTTCTATGGCCTGGCAATGTTCAAAGTGACTGACAACAATTCTTTATACTATGAGCCCTCATTTTGTAGTCCTATCTACTTGTGACTTGTACAAGCTGTTATGCTGAAGATATTTCTTATGCCTTTTCTTTCCCGACTCAGAATACTGCTGGGTTTGAATATTGTTTCCTTCTCACCCCTTCCCCTGGTGTTACACCTGTTTAGATTACATGCTTTCTCTTTTCTGTAGAGCCTAAGGACACAATTTAAGCATTCTGCTTGTTTTTCTGCAAGTCAAAACACATTCTTTGCTCGAATGGACACAAAATGAGAAAAGGTAGGGTAGGAGGGAGTCTACCTTGATTATGTCTTCCTGGGGCAACAAATGGCCTATTCAAGAAGTATGTGGTAGAAAGAAATGCAGAAGAGCACACTGCATCTTAGTTCTATGGATAAAAAAAAATTTCTTGTTCACTACTTTCCAGAAGATTGAAAGAGCTAATGAGTGACAAGTGATGTATATAATGTAGTAAAATCCTTCTGCCTTTCCAACCATGAAACAAATGAACTCTTCAGGGGATTTCAGATCACTCCTACTGTAGCAAATGTTTATCTGACTACCTCACTCTACCCTTCAAGGAAAGGGGATGATCTTAATCTGCCAGTTTCAATACTCTCTGCTATATTTCCTAGCACCTTGCTCAAGTATCACAAGTATGGGGGAAATATGCAGGAAGCCTATACAGGCATCGGGAAGGTGAGTAGGACTGTACCAAGTGCTTATAGAAATGCAGATTTAGTACCAAAATAATATATTATCTTTTGTTGTTAGCATAATGAATTGAGATAAGATATTAATTAGATGAGTAATAAAATTTTAGTTGTGTTAAACATTCCCTGGTTAACTTCTAGGATAATTTTCTCACATACACTTAAGGGAAAACTAGAATAGAGAAGATGCCATAGTATGGCAATATACTATAGAAAATGACTAGATATCTTGAATAAACTATGGGTAATCTTATCTGTTTTGAGATGTTAAATTTGTGTAATAAACTGCCAAAACTATAGTTATTCCATTCCATATCACTTCTAATATGAATATTACAAATTTGATAGTGCATTATGATTTTTGATAAACATAAATCAAAATTTTAAAGTGTCCTGTCTATCTCTACTAAAGTTCCCCTTGCTGTGAAATCTACCACATACCCTGCTGCCCAAACTGACAGTTTTCCAAGTCCATTCATGAGTGTGAGAGAGAGAGAGAGCAGGTCTTTTTTTTAAATTTGTTTTTATTGATTTTTTGTGTATTTCATACAGAAAAAACATCTCAATCAATCTTAATAATCTTTATAACTCCATCCCCACTGGTACCTTCCCATACCCTCTCCAGTGGAGCCCATATACTCTGTCATCTCTGTTAAGGCCCCCTGTGTCAAGTCAGTGTCCCTAGATGTTCCCCAGTGAAAGTCCATTCAATGAGATCTAGTCAATCTAGTGTCGCTTGGTTTAGGAGGATCAGCTCTTCTTTACCTAGCAGCAATAAATTGCCAATATTATCTTCTAATAAAACTGGGGTCTGCTGTTCATTTTCCCAGTTCTGTGCTGGGTTTCTGTGTGCCTGAGTTTGCTTGGGACATGTGTATGCTGACACCATTGTCACAGAAGCTGCATGCTGGTCCTTGGACAAGAATCCTTTATTAAACTTCACCTACTCAAGATTCAAAAAGCAGGTCTTTATCAAAAAGGTTGAGAAATATTAAGTATGTTATAAACTGACTATAAGTTGTATTGGCCAGATTCCTATTATTAGGTACCTGTCATCACCTTTGAGTTTCTTCTGTCTATGAGAAAAGTATAAGGAATCATTGCTATGGGGCTTTTTTCAATGTAATCTTTATCAGAGTCAAGAACAATCTGAAAAACTCCACCAATTCATTTGTTACATTTGTTTAAGGAGATAATGCAGCTCCATAGATTAGAATTTGTTAAATGTAAAAACTGGAGTTGCAATTCCCCATTGGGTATTTCATGGTCAGAAATATAGAGTTGGTGACTTTTTCCTATTTATGAAATTCAATTGAAGACAAAAAATTGTATTTTCTCCTTCCCATTTTAGTAAGCTAATGTTCTGCTTGGATTTCACTAAATCCAAGGTCAACATGGCCACCAACTGGAGGCTAGACATCAGTTTACAGATACTATCTTGCAATGCATTGTGTGTTGCTATCTGTTCCTGGTGGAGAAAGAAACAAACTGCAAATATTTTGTTCAGTCTGATATGCTTATGATATTCAAGGTTACAAAGCTAAGTGAAGTACAATGTCAGGTACCTGGCATTGTAATTGCAATGCAATGCAACTCAATACTTGTTTACCAGGTACTTACATATCCAGTATGGTAATTATGGCTTATCCTTACATAATAATCAATTTAGCAAAAATGGATATGGGATTTTCTGCATAAAATTTTTTCATCTGAAATAGTTCTTCCACAAGCCTATTATTTTTTATTAGATCACTTATATTGCATCTTCAGACATGTTTGCTTTCAAGTTATCTGAAGGTCATTGGTAGACCTTGAACATGAAAAATAAAACAAGACCAGTTGTAGTTAGTACAATAAAAAATTATAATTGGCTTTGGAATGAATACTGGAGAACTAACCGAAAGAATGGAGTTTGAGAGAGAAAAAGCATATAAAATGACAAAATAAAAAGTGGTGGCCTACCACAAACTCATTTGCTCTGCTTTTTAGTTTGGTTAATGACTCATATTGTGGAACTGTTCCATAATGTTGTATGAGGTTGACTGCAGTGTTTCAAAAAGTAGCAGGCCCATTTATGTCTAAGTTAAAGCAAAAAAGAAGAAAACGTACAATTTACTGTCAAGGCTTGTTTAATTATCCATGCCACTGATTTTCCTTTCAAACTTGGATGATGTTGAAAAGTTAAGATTTTACTCAATTTTTCAAATGTCCCTTTGGGGAACATGTGTGCCAAATAATTCAAGGACATAATTAATGGAAATATCTACAACACAGTGACTGAATGCACTCAACTAGCTTTTCCCTTATGTTTTGCTCTCCTGTTAAGTTTTTAAATATGCTGTAACACTAAAATCTTATGCAGATTTTAAAGAAAGTGAAACATAATTTAATAAAAAGATACATTGTTTAAAACCTTCAAACTTCCACTACTAATTTTCTACATGGAGAATTCATTCCCATAAATGTCATTAAGAGAGAAGTCATAAATTGATACTTGTGTAATGAAATGATGGGAATCGTTATTTGTGGGGTTTGGGTAGCCTGTATATCTTCCATAACTCTAATAGCTGAGGATGCTACAAAGGAGCTTGCCAACAGAGAAAGATGAGGAATATGAGGATGTGAGGATGACATTTTTATTCACCATTTAGTATCCCTAGCATTTTATGAAATTGGGAAAACAGGCAGTGTAGACAGTATATGTGCAATATAGGTAGAACAGATATACAGATGTTTCATAGTATGTTATTACTTTCTGGGGGTAAGGGCACAATGACAGAGGGAGGCTCACATATATCCACAAGTTAGTAAGAAGACTGAGCATTCTGTTGTATAAGACTGTACTTAAAATCATTCAAAATGACTTGCATATATACATTGGCTAATTTTTGAAAGTGAGCTGGAATTACAACGTGCTAATTTATTTTGAAAGAAAACTATGTCTCCTGCTTTTTTCATTTATTTTTCTAGTATTTGGTTTCTTTCTGTATAATTGAGCCTAAGTGTTCAATGATCTTGGAAGGACTAATATTTGCATCTACAATCATCATTGTTTTATTTCCATGCAAGAACCTGAATAATAATGAATGCACATTTTAGATTTGTTGTCAATTTTTTATTTCAAAAGTGTTATTTATACTCATTTGTATTATTATTTTGTAATAAAGTGATCAAGAGAATGATCCCCTGGGGACACTATTCACTATGGATTGTAAAAACCATTTCTGGCACATTCATTTTCATAGTTTCTGTGAGGAAGTGCTTGCTATACAGAAACAACCACGGTATCTTTACAAATAGTAATATCTGGAAAGATCCCCCTGGTCTTCATTATTTGAAGTTTTTGTAATCACATTCTAGTTGCTGATAAGGTAAGACAGGTGTTCATAGAGTGTTCTTAAGTTTTTGTTTCATACACCTTAAGATGTAATGCTCTTGAGACAATTAGTCAAGGACCATGTATTGACCAGATATAGCAAAATAAATACAAAGAAATTATAGACTGTAATAATTGAGAAAGAAAACTTTGAATTTGAAATTAACAGTTCAAATGGGAGCAATAGAGTACAGGATATCTTGTATATTAACGTTTGGTTAATATAGAATGTAGACAATTATGTAGAAATACAATGGTATTTGAAGAATTCTTTTTCCTATGCTCTTTGTATTTGGAGGTGCTTGTGAATGTATGATCTAGATCAGTAAGCAGAGATGATGATTATTACTATTGAAAATGTTTATGAAACCTCAAAATTGCACAAAAAGAAGCAGGAAACACATCACATTGCAAGGACATGAAACACGTCGTATCGCAAGGAGTAAAGAAGATGAATGGAGAGAAGATTACCTGGGTAATTGAGAAGGATGATGTTATAAAAGGAGAGGGAGAGGTGGTCATTTTAACACTAATGTTTGGAAAACTATAGAGAAAAAAACGCATGCATACAAACATACATATACATACCATACACATATGTGTGCGTGTATAGTTCATAGTGGCATAATGATTCTGCTGGTAACCATAGATTATCTAACAAAATCCACAATGCTAGGCAAGGGAAGTAGCTTTAAACTGCTAGTAAGAACTTCCCTGAGATCTCCAAGACAATATAAACTATTGGTTTTGCTCTTGGTTGCCCCCAAGAACTTAAATTTAAGATCCTATTCCTAAAGACATCACATATTGCAGACACAGAATTTGGAGGAATTAATCTAGAACTGACTTGGAAGCCTCCTCCTTAGGGGCTAGCTCTCACAGTATCAGAAGGTGCTAGGCAAGCTACTAATGGCGAAAAGCGATCAACAGTCCTATCCCAATGGAAAGCCTACATACCACAGCAATGTCCAGCCTGGCAAAATATCCCCAATGGTGTAAAAGTGGAACATTTATTTGGCGGGTACCAAACAGCTGTCTAATTAATTGAACCTAAAGTTTACTCAATTGGAGGCAACTCATGCCAAGAACCCATTGCTGGCAAGGTCACAGGGCCTAGAGAAGAACCTACTACCACCAAGCTTCTAAAGTAAAATAGTTTCAATTCTCTTCTTCATTTTTATTCTTATAACCATAGATACGTTTTCAACTCTCATCAAATAAGCTACTTCTTTCAGGAGGTGATGATGAAAACTATTACAGAGTTTCACTCTGTAAGTGACTGTGGAGTGCCCAGACATACATAATACATTTACAATACAACTCCTTACACCTAATATATGCAAATAATGGCAACACTTACTGGACTAAATAGATTTTTCTCTCCCTTTGTGTGTGTATGTGTGTGTGTCTGTATGTCTGTCTGTCTGTGTCTGTGTGTGTGTAAAATATTATAGAAGAACAGTTCATGAATCTGAAACATGGTGGGAGGACATGGGAGGATCTGGAGGATGAGAGGAAGGGGTGAAAATAATATAAATACAGTACTCATGGGTGAAATTCTCTAGTAAATTGGAAACTAAGGATAGATTTTGGTATGGTTGATATTAAGGGGCAATGTTTTAATATCATAAAATATGTTATCCTCTTCAAGGATGTTCTTTTTGGGAGAGTGAAAGAGAATGTTATCTGAGTGAGATTTAACCTCTTTGAAGACAGAGACTATTTATTCTACTATTGCCAAGACCCAGCATAAAACTGTATGTCTCATATATATGTAAAGGCACAAAAGGAACTTAATGAGTGAAATAATGAATGAATTAATTAATTAGTGATATTATGTGTTTTGGGGGATCCTACCAAGTATTATTTTATTTCTTGTACTCTTTAGGCACCCAGTGGCATATCTACATCATTATGACTAAAGCTCTTACACTTTTCAGACATGGTATATTAGTTGGCATGGTGATACACATGTTCCTGCTTCACACTCAGAATGTGGAGACAGGGGAATCAGGAGTCAAATCTAGTCAGGTACACATGAAACACCAACTCAAAACAAAAATACCAAAAGGTATATAATTTAGTGCAATGGATCCTGTACAAGAAAGGAGACATTAGAAAAAAATTGGTAATATTTCTGAAGAACTTTATTTTATATCATTATATTGTTCTTTTGTTGACTCTTTTAGTGAATTGATACTGACTTCATACAATATATTCTTATTGTATTTAGATCTGCACCATTATTCCTATTCCCTACCCCAACTTCATGTAATGTACACACACACACATACACATACACACACACACACACCACACACACACACACACACACACATATGACTATAGAGTCAGAGTTCTAGCCTCAAACACCCTTTGGTGTGGGTTCATGCACTGGAGCCTGACAATCTACCAAGACTCACTCTTAAGCAGGATTGACTTTCTCCCCCTCCCAGAAGCCATTGGTTGGCAGTACTTCCTCATGTAAGACTGGAGTATTTACCCACTTCCTCATGGCTATGCTGGGGTTTTTTCTGGCTTGAGCTGAAGTTGGACTTGGGCATGCTGTCACCACTGCTGTGAGATCATATGAGTAACGGCTCAGCTGTCCAAAAAGCAGTGCCTCATTGTGATGTGTTTCCACAACCTCTGACTCTTACAGTCTTTCTAGCACCTCTTCCACAATGATAACTGTGAGACAGAAGTTTGATATAGGTGTCCTATTCAGGGCTAAGCACACTGTAGCCCTTTGTTCTCTAAATGTTGGCCAGTTGTGATTCACTGTGTTAACCACCTTCTGCTACATGAGAAAGTTTCTGTTGTTAATCTATGGTACAACAATAAGTCATTAGGAGTCAGTTTAATTTCATATCTCTTTAGCATAATAATAATATTAGGCTATCCACCATGGCCTGTAACCTGTAGCCTTAGGTTCCTAAGCCTGATATCGATGTCAGGTATTGTCTGTATCTTATGAAGTTATCCATAAATCCAAGCAGAAAATGGATGGTTGTTCCCATAATATTTGTGCTACTAATTGACAGGCCAGCGGGTTTTGTGTCGGGACTCAGGTTTCTTTGCTTAGCAGGGGACCTATTGGCTTCAGGGCAGAGGACTTGATCGGTGACAGAGTCTTAGACTCTGGGACTTGTGTCTTTCCAACAAGCCAATTTTAAAATTCAGATGGTTTTTATACATTCCAAGGAGCTAGCAGTCACGTGGGATATGTCAGTCACATACAAAGATTTAGTGTACAAAGAAACAGGACATTTAGTCTGTTAGTTGGCACCAGAGGGATTCTTAAACTTTTACTCAAGTTTATCAATGCCCATCTGGTAATTTATTGGCCACAATGTTTTCTTTCTTAGAGCTAAAAGCATGGTAAACTTTTAGCTTTTAACTCAGGAGTGAACCTTTAACCTGGCCTAATCTCTTAGCCAGGGATAACTGAGTTATTTGTTCAGGACAAGGAGATGAGGTAAGGGTTGTTGACCAAAACACTTTCCCACAGAGCAGGGAGCCTGCACTTTTATGACCAGGCTGCCTCCTCCTGCCAGTCTGGCAGTGTTCTGCAAGACAGGGATTATCAGAGCCACTGTTTTCAGTTCCCCTCCCTTTAGGAGAGAATGCAGGCTGGACTTAAAAGTTTTAGGCTCACCCCACCCTAGGGCCTGGCATCTCAGTGTCATACATTTTTGTATCCCCCATGATTCACAGCTGAGTAAGGTTGACGATTAATTTTCTCTTTAGGTCACATGCATAGCACCTTTTTGCATCATTAAAGCTAGCCAGTAAGATGGGGCTTTGAGATCAGTGTGATTCTTCCTTATTTTTTCTACAGCTCATATATGTAGTGGCTTCAGCAATATGGTCTTGCTGTGAAGTTTTTGTGAGTAAGCAAGAGTAAAGGTAATGGTTAGTGTTGCTTGAGGGTCAATGTGACCCTTGGTCAATAGCTTCAGAAGAGGGAGTCCATTCATGAGTTTTACTTTGCTAGTGTATGGTACCTAGTCATGACAATGACTCCCTGTTATAGAGTAAGTTCTTTTGTTCTATTTTCACAGTGTATATACATATAATTTAAGAAGCCTTTCCTCTACTGGTAGGTTTCCACATAACTTTTTCTAAAAGCCTTTACTGTTAATTATCCATCATCATACTTCCTTCTCTGCCCTGCTCTTCCACTCCAGATGTCATTTAACATTTCTTGTTCTATCGTTTGCCTTTTCCCATTTATATCACTGCATTGTATCCCCTCCCACACACATGAAACCATCCTCACATGACCATTTATCAATTTTCTGACCTCTCCAGCTTTTCAACTTGAAACATGCACAACTACTATTTCAGAGCTAGCAGTCAGCTATGAGGGAAAAGATGGTACATTTGTCTTTCTAGGCCTGGTATATTTCACTCGAGATGATTTTTTCCAGTTCCAACCATTTACCTTCAAGTTTCACTTTTTATTAACTGAATAAGATTTCATTGTGAATATGTTCCATACTTTCATTATCCATTTATCAATTAAGGAACATCTAGGTTATTTAAAATTCCTGGTTATTGTGAAAAGGGCAGCAATGAATAAGGATGGATAGATATTTCTATAGAATAATCTAGAGATTTTGGGGTATATGTCCAGGAGTGTTATGGTTGGATCATATGGTAGATGAATTTCTAGCCTTTTGATAACTCTCCACATTGATTTCTGTAGCTTCTGCGCCAATTTGCACTCCCAGCAGCAGTGGATAACAGATCCACTTTCTCCACCTCCTCCCCAGAACAGATCCATGTTTGTTTATGTATTTTTAGTCATTCTATGTGGGGTAAGATGAAATTTGAAATTAGTTTTAATTTACATTTCCATGATGACTAAAGATGCTGAATGTTGTTTTATATATTTCTTAGCCATTTACATTTCATCTATAAAGAACTCAATGTCCAACTCTATGTCCCAATTTGTTACTGGGTTGATATTTTATTTATTTTACTTATTTATTGTTGATATGTAGGTGGAGAAATTTTGTTGTTGTTGTTTTTGTTCTTTGCATATTCTAGGTACTAGCCTCTATCAGGGTATAACTGCTCAAGGTTTTCTTTTTTTCCCATTTTGTATTTTGCCACTTCATTCGAATGATGGTATCCTTTGCTGTACAAAAACTTTTGTATCATCAGGCCTTATTTGTCAGTTGTTGGGCCTAATGTTTGTTCAAAAGTTGTCCTATTCAGAAAGTCTTTTTCTTGCCTATAAATTTCATGGTATTTTGAACTTTCTTCTCTCTCAGAATGAAAGAGTTTTGTCATGTTGAGGTTCTTGATTCTTCTGGACTTGAGTATTTGCATGGTGTCTTTGTTTCTTCACTGCTGTGACAAAACACTCTGAACAATACCAATTTGGGGAGGAAAGGGTTTATTTGTCTCAAATCTCCCAGGTCACAGTATCATTAGGGAGCCCAAGGTAGGAACTCAGGGCAGGAACCTGGAGGCAGAAGCTGGAGCACAGGCCATGGAGGAACACTGCTAACTGGCTTAGCTCCCCTGGCCCCTTCTCAGCCTTCTTTCTTATGCAACATAGGCCCACCTGCCCAGGGGTGGCACCACCCACAGTGGGCTGGGCCCTCCCACATCACTCATTAAGAAGATGCCCCTTAGACATGGCCACAGGCCAATCCAATAGAGGCAATTTCTCCAATTGACGCTCCCTCAACCCAGGTGTAGCAAATTGACACTAAAGCTAACCAGCACACATGGAAATATGTAGGAATCTGATTTCATTCTTTTCTTGTGCAGCTATCAGGTTTCATGAGCACCATTAGTTAACTGTAGCAGGAGGCCTCCAAAGATGGCGCAGACTCAGAGCCCTGGGATTCAGTGAGAATTCCCTTCACTTCTTGGTCCGCAGATAGCCCGCCAAAAGGAGCCCATGCCTCCATACCCTGTTAGCCAGCCCAGTGACTGCTGACAGGCTTCATGGTGTGGACCAATCAGAAAATGATACACTGACTAAAGGGACTTGGGGGCGGAAAAAAGGGAAATATAAGGCCTGCCCCCTCCTGCATTAAAGGAGCCTGAAGCACCTCGCCTAGTGCTTGCTTCTACCCAACTCCCGGGGTCTGTGTGTCGTGACTCTGCACCTCTTGACCCCCCTAATCAGCAGGGGACCCAATCCAGGTTAGGGTCTTCACAGCTGGCCTGAGGAGAACCCGCAACAGTTAACCAAATGCATTTCTGGCTCCGTTGTCAAAATTAAGGTTGCTGTAAATGTGTGGATTTGAATGTGTCCTCAATTCTAGTCCATTAATCAACGTTACTATTTTTATTCCAGTACAGTGCTTTTGTTTAATGATATAGCATGGTAAAATAATTTTGGATAAGGGATGGTAATTTCCTCAGCTATTCTTTCATTGTTCAGGATTATGTTGGCTATCATGTGTTTTTGTGTTTCCATATGAAATTTGAGATTAGTTTTCAATTTTCATGAAGAACTGTGTTGGAATTTTTATGGGGATTGCATTGAATTTTTTGATTGCTTTTGATGGCATGGCCATTTTCACAATATTAAATCCTACTGATCCACAAGCATGAAAAGTCTTTCCATTTTCTGGTATCTTTTTAATTTCTTTCTTCAATATCTTAAACGTTTTATAATAAAAGTCCTTCTCTTCCATGACTAGATTTATTCCAAGATATTTAGTGGGTTTTAGACCATTATGAATGGAATCTTTTCCCCAATTTCCTTCTTGGCGTGTTTGCTGTTGATATATAGGAAGGCTACCGATATGGGGGTGTTTATATTATATCCAACTGCATTGCTGAATATATTTACCAGCTCTAGGAGTTTATGGCAAAGTTTTTAGTCTTTTAAGTATAGAATCATGTCACTTGCAAATAAGGATATTTTGACTTCTTCGTTTCCAAATATTATCCTCTTGATTTCCTTCATTTGTCTTATTGTTTTGTTAGGAATTCAAGTACCATATTGAACAGGAATAGAGAGAGTCTTGTTCTTGTTTTTAATGGGAATATTTTGACTTTGTATACATTTAGAATGATGTTGCCTGGGGGCTTGGTGTGTATTGTCTTAATTAGAATGACATTTATCCACAACATCCCTAGATTTTCTATGACTTTTATCAATAATTGATGTTGGATTTTGTCAATGGATTTTTCTGCAACTATTGAGATGGTCTTGTGGTTTATGTCCTTACATGTGTTTATGTGGTCTGTTGCATTTATTGACTTATGATGGTTGAACCATCTTTGCATCTTTGGGATTAAGACAACTTGATCTTGGTGGAAAATGTTTTGAATGTGTTCTTACATTTGTTTTGCAACAATTTCATTGAAAATTTTTTGCATCAATTTTCATCAGAGATTGGTCTATAATTCTTTTTGTTGGGGCTATGTCTAGTTGTTGAATTATTGTTATACTGGCTTCATAGAAGGAATTTGGCAGTGTTATTTCCTTTTCTATTTTATGGAATAAATTTTTCTCCATGTATAATTTTTATTGAATTTTTGTGCATTTCACACACATATTTAGACTCCTTCCCCAATTTGTACCCCTTATGTCCCACCACTGGTATTCATGCATTCTGTCATATAACTTAAGGACTATTGAGTCATGTTTGTGCACCAATATTTCCCAAACTGCAATTTTAACCACCAGAGTCTGATCAGCCTATCTAGAGCCACTCCCATGGATAAGATTAGCTCTCTCTCAGCAATAATCAGCAGCCAGTAGTTCCTGAGCTAAGATTAGTGCCTGATGCCCATCCCATTTCACCAGATTTATGCTGAGATTTTGTCTGATTGAGTTTTCATAAGTCTGATTGAGTTTGCATGCTGTCACCATTGTTGTAAATTTATATGAGCATGTTCCAAGAGGCCTGGAAGGCTGTTCCCTTATGTTCATGCACCAATCATGGATCTTAAAATCTTTCTGTCCCCTCTTCCATAATGATCCCTGAGCCATGAGCAGATGAGTTTTAATATAGAAGTCCAATCCAGGGATATGGATTCTTCAGTCTCTTATTCTCTACTTTTTGGCTAGTTGTGGCATTCTGTGTGCATCACACTCTGTTATATTAAGAAGCTTCACTAGAGAGAGCTAAGTGATGTATTATTATTCTCTCAAACCCCTGTTCCACTATGTTCCTCATATAAGCCTTAGGTGTAGAGATTCCATTGTAGATGTGTCACTTCGAGCTGGACATATCACAGACAATTATTCTTTGTGTGTGACCAAGTTGTGGAACTATGTAATAGTCTATATCTGTTGCAAAAGAAACTTCTTTGATGAGCAGGGTATGGAATACTTGTCTATAAATATAAGGACCCATTTTTAGCATATAGTAAGATATTGCATTTTTCTAGGGATATGACAGACATATGGTTTACTCTAGGATTTATGGCCTCTTCAGTCATGTGTATTTGGCTATGCTTAGACTACCACATCTAAGTTCCCTCCCATTGAGCAAACTTTAAGTCCAATTAGATTGCTGATGATCACACCCAAGATAAAAGTGCCACTAATACACTGCTATAGTGTGTTATGAAAGTTATTGTTGTGGTTATTAGGCTTATTATTAGGTTATTAGGTTGGACCATTGATTGATTTTCTCCCTTAGCAGCTTTAATTATCCTCTAGAATTATGAGGGTTAGTCTTCAGGGAGGAGGCTTCCAGGTCAGTTACAGCTCCATTGCTCCAAGTCCTGTGTCCAAGTATGTCCTGTCTTCAGCCATGGAATCTCTTACCTCTCATTTCTGGGAGATATTCAAGGGCTGTGACAATGTCCTCTTTTATTTTGGGAGTCTTTTGAACTACCCTAACCAACAACTTGAAAAGGATTTCTCTTGCTTGGCACTGTGTTTCTTGTTATATAGCCTTCCGGTATATACAAGCACTCATGACTCATGTTCAATTACTGCATGTATATTTTTCAGTAGGTTTTTTAGCCGCTACATTTTTCTCTGGTTTTCATACCACCTAAGTTTTATTTCTCTATCCTCTATGTCTAAAATCCCTCCTCTTTCCACATTTGCCCCTTAATAATACCTGTCTCCTATTAACTCCCCTCTCTTGAGCTCCTTCTTCCTCTTTGTCACTATAATTCATTGTATATCTTTCCTTCCTCTCTTCCCAGTTGCAAAGTACCATTTTCCCCATTTCCCTGTTGATAACATCTATTTATTTAAAGAGTACTGATAGTTTTCTTTTGAAAGTTTGATAAAATTCTGTGCTGTATCTCTCTAAACCTGGGCTCTTTAGTTTTGGGAGATTTAGTTGGAAGATTAAATATTATATCTATCTCATTTGATGTTATAGGTTTAACTATTTGTGACATTTTGAGTTATCTTTCATATGCCATAAAAATCTAGAAATGTATCTATTTCTTTTTTAAAATCTTTTATTTATCATTTTTATTTTATGTGTGTGAGTGCATTGCCTGCATATATGCAAGTGCACCCACGCTGTACCATGCTTGCGCTGGTCAGAAGAGGGTGTCAGATCCCTAGGAACTGTAGTTAAGAATGGTTGTTAGCCACCATGTGGGTGCTAGGAACCAAACCTGGGTCCATTGCAAGAGCATCCAGTGCTCTTAACTGATGAGCCATTTCTCCAGCCCTAAATCAATTTCTTTTAGATTTTCTAGTTTAGTGGAATTTTTGTTTTTAATATTACCCTTACAGTCTTCTTAATTTCCCCTGGATCTGTTGAATGTTTTCCCTTTCATATCTAAATTTGTTAATTTGAGTTCTCTCTCTTTCACTTGGTTAATTCAGATAGAATGCAGGATGTATTTCAATCATCCTAAATTCGGGGAGACTTGTTTTGTGTCCTAATATGTCACCAATTTTGAAGAAAGTTCAATGGGCTACTGAAAAGAAAGTGTATTCTTAGTTGCGTGAGTGGAGCGTTCTTCAGAAATTTGTTAGAACCATTTGATTTATGGTATCATTTGACTCCAGCGTTTCTCTATTTTGTTTTTGTTTGTTTGATCTGTCAATTGGTTACAATGGCAGATTGAAGTCATCCATTATCATTGTATTTGAGTCAATGTGTGATTTTAGATGAACAAAGTTTATTTTATGCAACTGGGTGCCCTTGTATGTGGAGCCTTATAGGCTTACAAATGTAATGTGTTCTTGGTGTATTTTTCCTTTAAGAGTATGAAGTGACATTCCCTGTCTCTTCTGAACAGTTTCAGTTTGAGTCTGTTTATTCAGGTATTAAAATTGCTAAAACTGCCTATTTATTCCTTTTGGATTTGAACATATTTTTCCATCCTTTTACCGTAAGCTGGAGTCAGTAATTGTTGGTGAGCTATGCTTATTTGAGACATCAAATAGGTGAATTCTGTTGTTTTAATCAAATCAGGTAGTCTCTGTCTTTTTAATGGGGAGTTGAGACCATTTATACTGAAAGTTGTTAATGATCAATATTAATTCTAGTTATACTGAATTTGTAGTGCTGTTTTCATAGACCTCTTTTGGATGACTTTTCAGGGATTATTTATTTATTATTTATTTATTTATTTACTTACTCCTGGGGGATTTTAATCTTCTCTTCAGTGCTGAAGATATTGCATACATGTACTATAGAACAAATAAAGAGAAATCAAGCTGGTGTTGACTTTAATGCCTTATCTTAACAGCTAGCTTTTACAGTACAGAAGTGTTAAATATGCTACCTGAAGAGAAAATCAATGATCAAATTTTCATAGGTATGAGTCATGTTGGCTACAACAAGCCAAGATAAGCCCATTGGTGCTATCTTGGCACAAATATATGGGATTAACCAACACTTTCTAATTGGATTTTAGTGTCTGCTTCATAGAATGGCACCCATAACTGGCACTGATATCAGGCCTAGGAACTTAAGGCAAGATAGGTCACAGGCCATAAGGGAGAGACTAATAATATTATTTAGCTAAATAGGTATAGTATTAAACTGATTGCTATTTTATACTCTTAGAATAATGTATCTATCAACTCTCCACAGAGAAGGTTCCTTATGTAGCAGATCATTAGCATAGAGAATCACAATTGGCCAATGTGCAGAGAATTAAGAGGCTTCAGAGTGCTTATCACTGAATGGGACACCTACATCAAACTTCTGCCTCACAAGGCTCAGGGATCATTGCAGAAGAGGGGGAGGAAAGATTGTAAGGGCCTGGGGTGTTAGATAACCACTAAGAAACACAGTTTTCCAGATGGCAGGCCAGGTACTCACATGGACTCACAGCAATGGTCACAGCATGCACAAGTCCCATATATGCTCACACCTGACAAAATCCCAGCATAGACATGGGTATATGGTAAGAAAGCTCAATTCTACTTGAGGAAATATTGGCAACTTATGTTTGCTGGGAGGGGGAGAGTTAGTCTCTCTTGAGGGTGAAGCCCTTGGTAGGTTGACCAAGCTCCAGTGAGTGAATCCACAGCAAAGGGCATTTGAGGACACAAATGTGACTTTATATACCACAATACATACATATATGTATGTATTAGATTACATGACTGAGTTGGGGTAGTAAGGTGATGCAGAAAGGGGTGGAGATCGAATGATCAAAATATATTGTATAAGATTAACAAAAAATTCAGTTAAAAAAAGTTTCAAAAATTTTTTAAATGAGTAACTTTTACAATGAATGTGACTTAAAGCTAAATATGCATCTTTTTATGAGTAATATCTCCAGTGATTATAGATATTTTCATATGATTTGCATATTAATGTTTTGTTTCATCATTTACACTTAGGATGATGGATAAAGCATAAAATTATATATAATACAGCAATAATTAATGTATTAATCCCAAGTGGTCATCAATAAAAACAAATACATATGAAAATTACTATATGATCTGTTAGATTTTTATATATACATACTTATAAGTGTGTGTATGTGTGTGTGTGTGTGTGTGTGTGTGTGTTGGCAGGTGTGGTTTTGTTTAACCAAAAATATTAGATAAATTGGCAAGAAATTGAGAAAGGGTGAGGAGTCCTTGGAAGAGTTGGTGTGGGAGAGGAAGAGATGGAAATTATGTGTAAATACAGTAGTCATATATGTACTTCTTAAAACATTAATTATACATATCTTATTATATATATAGTATGTAATACATAAATCATCTAACCATATATCTCCTCAAACATTTATTTCCTTACAGTGAAATCATTCAAGATTCTTTCTGCTATACGTTGAAATACCCAATATTACTGTTATCTATATTCTCCTTAATATGCAATAGAACCTCAGAACAGTCTACTCTACTTAAACTGTAAGTTAGTGATCATTGACCAAACTTTCTCTACCCCCTACTCCTTTCTACACTTCTCAGGCTCTGATTATCACTATTCTGTTACCAATTTCTTTGAGATCACATTTTTGTATTTCATACACCAGTGAAATTGTATAGTGCTTGTCTTTTATTGGCCTATTTTAATTAACAACATAATAGTACAATAATCTCCAATTCTGTGTTGTTACAGATAAAAGGATGGTAAGAGTCCAAAGTTTCTCAGGTTAAGTGATTTTCTTTTGTGTATATGTAACATATTTTCTTCATATATTCATTAGCTGATGGACAGTTTTTCTCTATCTCTTTTTTGATAATCATTTATGTCATTTTGGTTGATTTTCTTCAGATCTTGCTGATTTTCTTTCTAGATATTGTATTAGTTGGTGATCCTATGGTAGTAAAGTTTCAGATTGTAAAAGTAATTTTAATGATCCATTCTAGGTAGTTGATGACAAAATTGATGGAAAGCTTAGAAAGAAATTCTATCTATACATAAAAAATAACTTCTGGAGTATATGTAATGTGGCCACTGAAGCATGGTTCTACACTGATCAAATCAGGAAAGGAGAGACTCAGAGGCTGTTGTTTTCAAATGCTGATCTTATTAACAGATTCAAAATATGATCAGCATAGCCTGTGAGTTAAAAGCCAGCTGGCAGCAGGGCACGGTGGCACACACCTTTAATCTCAGAATTCATAAGGCAGAGACAAGCAGATCTCTGTGAAATTAAGGCCAGCCTGTTCTATGTAGTGAAATCCAAGCCAGTCAGGACTACATGGAGATCTTATCTCCAAAAACAAACAAACAAACAAACAACAACAACAACAACAATGACAACACCACCAAAGAAAAGCCTGCTTCCATGATTTAAACCATTTTTCTCCAGAGGCTTGTGTGCTCATGCCACTATTGGGAAGTGATGAAAACTTGAGACGTTGGGTATATTTGGAGGAAATTGAATCTTTGTGTGTTTTCTTTGAAGAGGATATTAAAATTCTTGACCCTGTCGCCCCCCATCTCCCATTCTTTCTCTTCCCCACCTCTCTCTTCCCCTCTCTTCTCCACTGCTCTTCTGTTTGTTTTTCTGATTAACATTCAGTAATGGTTTCTTCAAATGCATTCCTCCCTTTATATACTACTGCCATGCCACTGGATCAAGGGCAGCAGATTAATGAGACCATGGTTTGAATCCATGAGCCAAAATAAATATTTCCTCCTTTAAATTGATTAGTCACAGGTATTTTATTACAAAAACTGAAAAGCTATCTGGGATACCTTCTGTAAAGTAATGTCACTTGGGATAAGCAGAACTTTCCCAAATTTGCTTTCTGATTTGTAAATTAGTGATAATAACACCATCTGCTAAAATGTAAAATTACACACATGTATCACTGCATAATAATTATATTCATTAATTTTTAAAATTGTATTTATGATTGGTGTGTGTGTCTGTGTGTGTATGATGTGTGCTTCTAAATATGGGAAAAAGCATGAATTACAGAACCCATGTGGAGGTCAATGGAGCATTTTTAGGAGTCTATTCTCTTTTCAACCATAGGTTCTTGGTATTGAACTCAGGTTGCCTGTCTTGTGCTGCAAGTGCCACTACACTCTAGTAATCTTGCCAGTCCTAACTTCAATTTTTATATTTGTAAAACCCCAGTAAAGCATTTTAAGAACTTATTCTTGCTATAAGAATACTGCTTTTATTGAAAGCAAGTGTTTGAGGACTTAATTAATGTAGACAAATATGTCTGCTCTGCACATTGCTAGCTGTGTGTTAAGCAAGTTTCCTTCACCACTCTTCGTCTTAGTTGACTAATCTACAAAAAAGAGATCATAATACTTACATGGAAAACCATTACTTTAAGTCTTTATAAAGTAAATGAATGCAATAAATTCTAATCATAAATTTTTATATGCATATAAACATTTTGCTATGAATTTTAAGAGACATAAAGCAATTTTAAATAGCTTTTCATTAGATGTAGATACAGGAATGAGTGACTTTGGCTTCAGTATGCAATATGGATAATTCCTATTCCATTTAACAAAATTTCAAATATTCTGACAGGAAACTTTAAATATAATTATCTTAAAATACTGCAGACACAAAGTGAAAAATACTTTTTATGGGAGGATATTATGCAAGCTAGTAAGGGAGAAAATCAATCAATGGTTCAACCCAGCCCTAAAGCCTAATAATCATGATCACCAGCAGAGAAAATTGTCTCATTGGTGAGTAGTGGCAATGTTATCTGGGAGGTAATCAAAAGCTATCTAATTGGACTGAAAGCCCTTTCAATGAGAGGGAACTCATGGGTAGCACTGTAAACATAGCCAAACACACACGGCTGGAGAGGTCATAGATCCTGGAGAAAACCCCATCTCTGTCATATCTCCAGACAAATAAAATTTCTTACCACATGCTAAAGGACATATGGGTGCAAATGCTTAACTTGATAAGACAACACATATGGTGGAATACATATTAGGTCCAGTGGTGGGTGGGAGGTATGAATGTTGGAGGGAGTCTGAATTTGTTTAAGAACTGTTTTCTGAAATGTACAAAAGTTCAATAATTTTAAAAAATGAATACTGTGTATGGCTGGAGTGATTTCTCAGTGGTTAAGACCACTGGCTGCTCTTACAGAGAATCAGTTCCCAGGACTCACATGTCAGCTAACACCTGCTTTTAACTCAAGTTCCAGTGGATCTGACACCCACTTCTGGTCTCTGTGTACACTGCATATCCACGCTGTACTTATATGCATGCAAGAAAAAATACTCATACATGTAAAATAAATATAAATAAAATATTTTTAAAGAATAGTTTGTTATATCTCATTTTCATCTTAGTATTATTTAATCAGAATCAGTTATCATTTATCAAGTGTAGAAAATGTATGTAGTATCTCTGAATTCTGATTTGAAATGATAAAATTCCCACATGAAAGATTGTTAGAGGTTGTCATTATTTCCATGAGAATTACATAAATCTGTCCATTTAGTTATAGGATTCCTGACATCAGAGAGCTTATGGACATAGAAACTATTATACATTATCTACTTCCACAACATCTAGAAAATAAAGGAACAGATATTGTGTTTGAAAATCTGTTGGAGTAGGCAGTTATAATATCAAGGAAAACTATAAGTTAAACAAGAATATAGAAGAAGAAATAAAGGTGCAATTTTACAAATATAACCAAAGATAAAGATATTCTATGACATGATGGACAGGTGGTTGATTTGGCCTTTCATTAAATGAATATTTATTGGTCTTATATTTTTAAGACCTTAACATGTATTTTCATTGACTTTTAAACTATTTTCTAGATAGTTTGACTGATTTTTAATTTTTTTATTTTTGTGTATTTCATATAATACTACTTGATCATATTTAGAACCCCTCCTCTATCTGGAACCACTCCATAGCCCCTGACTACTGTCAGATTGCATGCATTTTTCATATATGGTAAGGCCTATCAAGCCAAGTTTCTGCCTCCAAACACCGCTCAGTGTGAGTTCATCTGCTAGAGCTGGACAAGCTGTCTAACATTACTCAAAGAATGCAAACTCTCCCTCACCTAACAGTGATCAGTTGCCAATAACTCCTCAGCTAAAGTTGGCGCTTCTTAACTATTTTGCAACTCTTGTGCAGGTTTTTGTCTAGTTTGAGCTTGAATGGGTATTGCACATATTGTCACCATCGCTGTAAGTTCATATGAGCAAATTCCCAGTCATGTGGATAATGCTGTTTCCTTGTGGTCATCCACTAGTCCCAGCTCTTTCAGTCTTTCTACCCCTCTTCTTCTGTTTCACACCATGGTTCCTGTAAATTTTCCTGGCTCCTCCTGTTACATCAAGATATATCCTCACATCTAAGAATTTCAAACTACAATAGACAAATGAGAGAGGACATAAGCTGTTTATTTTCCTGAGTCTGTGTTACTTCTCTTCTTATAACAGTTTCTCATTCTATCTGTTGACCAGCACTGTGTAAATGTACCACATTTTCATTAACTGTTCATCAGTTGAGGGACATTGAGGTTGTTTCCATTACTTATCTATTGTTAAAAGAGTAGTAATAAACTTGATTGTTGAAGTATCTGTGCACTAGGGTGAGTGCTTTGGGTATATGACAAGGAGAGGTATAACCAGATTGTATCGTAGATTTATTGATGTTTTAAAAAGTTTTCTGCACTTACTTCCACTGTGGTTCCAAGAGATTCATTTTAAAAAAAATATTTATTTTATGTGTATGAGTGTATTGCCTGCATATGTGTAAGTGCACCCATGTTGTGCAATGCCCACAGAGGTCAGGGTTCCCCTAGATCTGGAGTTAGAGATGGTTGTTAGCTGGCATATGGGTGCTTGGAATTGAATCCAGGTCTTCTGCGAGAGCAGTCGGTGCTCTTAACCATTCAGCCATCGCTATAGCTCCAAGTTCCAATAATTTTTAATCATGCCAGCAGTGAATGACGATTTCCCTTTCTCCATATCCTTGCCAGTATTTGTTCTCATTTGATTTCATGGTCTTGAGTCTTCCGACTGGAGTGAATTGAAATGTTAAAGAAGTATTGATTTGCTTTTTTCCTAAATATTAAGTATATTGAACGCTTGGTGTTTCTTAGACATTTTTCTTCTTTTGACAGCTCTGTTCAGATCCATAGCTCATTTTTAAATTGTGTCTTTTATTTTCCTGCTTTATAGTTTTTCTGAGTTCTTTATGTATTCTGAATATTAATCCTGTGTCAGAGCTGTATCTAGTGAAGATTTTCTTCCACTTTGTGGAGTCCCTCTTCATTTGCCTTACTCTTTCTTTTGCTGTACAGAAAGCTTTATATTTTAATGAGGTTCCACTTGTTGATTGTTGCCATTAATTCCTGAGCAGCTAATGTACAGTTTAGAAAGCCCTTTCCTACACTTATAGCTTGTAGGTACTGCCTATGTTTTCTAACAATTTCAGAGTTTCAGGTTTCATGTGGAGGTCTTTATTTCCCTTTGGAATTGACTTGTGCATGGTGAAAGATAAGGGTAATTTCGCTCTTCCACAGGTGGTGATCCGGTTTTGCCAGCAGCATTTGTTGAAACTGCTCTTTCCTTCAGTGTGTGTTCTTGAAAGCTTTGTCAAATATCAAATGGTTGACATTGCATGTGCTCCTGTTTGGGTCTTCTGCTTTGTACCATTGATCTGCGTGTTTGTTTTTGTGCTAATACCTTGCTGGTTTTTATTACTGTAGCACTGTAATATAGTTTGAGATCTGGCATGTTAAATCTCCTAGCATTGCTCTTTGTGCTTAGGATTGTTTTGTCTACCCAGGGTCTTTTATGATTCCATATGAATTTTAGGAGGGTTTCTTCTGTTTCTCTGAAGAATGTCAAGGGCTTCTTTTAGGGATTGCATTGAATCTATAAATTCTTTTTGGAAGGATGGTCATTTTCACAATTTTCATGCTACCAATCCAAGAGCATGGGGAGTGTTTCCATCTTTTTGTGTCTTCCCCAATCTCTTTCTTCAAGAATTCAAAATTTATGTTGTAGAGGTCTTTAATATCTTTGGTTAGGTTTATTCCTAGATATTTTTGAGTCTATTGTGAATAGGAGTGTTTCCATGAACTTTTTAAATGATTGATTTTTATTTGCATATAAAAACGCTATTGGATTTTACTAAGTTAATTTTGTTTCCTGCCACTTTGCTGAAAGTGTTGATCATTTCTAAAAGTTTTCTGGTGAAATGTTTTTGATTTCCTATGTGTAATATATCATCTACAAATAGGAATATTTATATCTATTATTTTCTCATCAGTACCCTTTTTTATTCCCTTCTCTTGTCTTACTGTTTTAGCAAAAGTATCAAGCAATATGTTGAAAAGGAGTGGGTATAGTCGACAGTCTTGTCTGATTCCTGATTTTAACGGGGATGCTTCCAGTTTTTCTCCATTTAGTATGATGTGGTTGTGAGCTTGATGTATAATGTCTTATGTAGAAGAATGCTCCTTCTAGTCCAGTTCCTTCTAGGTTTTTTACCATGAATTCATGCTGGCTTTTCACAAATGTTATTCCTGTATCTATTGAGATGATCATGTGATTTTTGTCTTTAAGTCTGTTTATAAGATTTATTATATTTATTGACTTAAATATGTTGAACCATTCATGTTTCTCTGGAATAAATCCAACTTGATAATGATTGATGATCTTTTAGATGTGTGTCTGTATGGTGTTTGTGAGTATTATGTTGAGAATTTTTGCACCTGTGTTCATTAGAGTTATGGGTCTATATTTTTCATTTTTGTTGTGTTTTTACCTTTTGGGGTATGATAATAATACTGATTTCATAGAAGGAGTTTGTGAGTTTGTCCTCTGTTTCTATCTTTTTAAAATAACATAAGTATTACTGATTGCAGATTTTTCAAGGTCTGGTAGAATTGTGAATCCATCTGGGCCTTGGCTTTGTTTGGTTGGGAGGCTTTGTATTACTGTTTCGATTTCTTTAATTGTTATGGGAAATTTTAAGCTACTGATCTCTTCTTGGTCTAACTTTGGTGGTTTAAATGAATTTAGAAGTTTGGCCATTTCTTTTAGACTTTCAAATGTAATGGAGTAAAGGTTTTTAAAGTATTCCCTTATAGTGCTCTTTACGTTTTCTGTTGTGATGTTTCTCCTTTCTTCTCTGATTTTGTTCATTTGGATTTGTTTTATCTTTCTTTTGGTGAGCTGGGCTAAGGGTCTTTCTATCTTATGCATCTATTCAAAGAAAATCAGTTCTTAGATTGCTTGAGTCTTTGTATTGTTTTATTTGTTACTATTTCATCGATATCTGGTCTGCTTTTTATTATTTTTTCTCATCTGTTGTTTTCAGTTTATTCCTACTTTTCCAAATACTTGAGTTGCTGTATTTAGGCATTTATTTGTGTTCTATCTGATTTTTTTTAATGAAGGCACTTAGGGCTATAAATTTTATTCTTAGAAGTGCATTTAATATTATTAGCATTAAGTAAAATAATTTGCGGGGCCCTTTCCCCGCAAGCAGCACGATGGGGGCTGAGGAGGGGCAAGTGCTCTGCCGTCCTAACCCTCCGTTCCTGGGCACCACCAAGGAGGCAGGGAGTCTGTCTTTCAGGATCTCATTTATTAAGCAGCAGGCAGGTGTTTATATACTTTTGTGAGTATTGGGTGTTTTGCCCCCCATCCTCCCCCAAGACATGATTGGTCATACTTATAAGTCCCTATTAGCATTTTAGGTTTTTGTTTCCCTGATCAGTTAAGTTTTCAATTCCTATCTCCTTCTGCCCACATAGCGAGGCCAGGGGCGGGAATCTCCTCTCCCCAGTGGGGTGCGGTGTCTTTTCCTTGTAGCAGGTCCAGGTGTTGAGATGAGATACAGGAGTTGGTGGGGGACCACCAAAGGTCTTTTGAAGCTGGTCCAGATGCTTCTTTTGGCCTTTTTGCCCTCTGCCTTCTGCCTCAGGCCCCTACAACAATTAATTTTTTATTTTTGGTATAGCCCAAAGGACATATAAGAAGAAATATTGATGAGACTCTTGACAAATTAACACGTTCATATAGTTCATATGTTCATATGCATGCTTGATGACAGCATGTATAAAAAGCAATTGTGTAGCTATTGAATAATTAAACATGAAATTTCCATTTGTCCCTGTAATTTCACTTCTAGGAAATATATATTCACATATAAACTAAATGTAAGATATATCTAGCAGCATTTTTCAAACAGCCTAGAATGATAACAGTCCAATATCAATCAACCAATGAAAGGTTGAGTAAAACTTTTATATTTATGCAATATATTCATCCATAAATGAGGGTATATAATATACTACATGCTACAGCTCCAACATACTATCCTCAGTGAAGATAAACAGGAAAATTGATTAAATATTATACAAGTTCACTTATATAGAAGGTCATAATTTAAAAATATGTAAAAAAGAAACTAAAGTGCAGTTGCTTAGAGCTGGGAATGGAGGAAAGATGTTGGTGATAGCAAACACGTGTTGGATTTCTTCTGAAGGTAATGACCGTGTCACAAAATTGACTTCTAATTTGTGTCTGACATTGAAAAG
This sequence comes from Nannospalax galili, assembly GCF_000622305.1. Taxonomy (NCBI): domain Eukaryota; kingdom Metazoa; phylum Chordata; class Mammalia; order Rodentia; family Spalacidae; genus Nannospalax; species Nannospalax galili. The sequence continues at coordinate 2,416,356 of NW_008345311.1, forward strand.
CTTGGCTTCCATTCTGAAATGAAAGAAATCAAAAGGCATCTATCTAGCCATATTTGTAAAAGGCCAAACAGACTAAAAAACAGCAGCTTATTGTTAATTTATCAAAGAAATAAAATCATAGGGCTAATTACTCCCACCAATATAGGACAGATTAGACAAGTGAATGCTGAGAATCACAATGCACTCATTCAGAAGCTCATGCCCAGGAAACCTCCACTGTAACTAACACCACGTTAGAACTCCTTCAACTATACCAGACAAATTACTGTGTTCTCAGTGTGGAGAAGTCTCAAATTCATTAGGTGAGATGATACCATTATAGTAAGAATTCCACACTTTCCTGAATCTAACTTTCAATAAGTTAGCTAAGTTTCATAATATCAGAAAAAAATAATCGTGCTTCCAACAAACAGTGCAAGGTTAAGTAATCATTTTGAAATATTACAAACTACTCATTCTTAAAAACTTTTTGATAAGAGAAAATATGTCACCAGAGCCTTACTATTTTTTCTCAGAGTTAAACAACCTAGAGAAATTTAAATAACTATATTCTACTCTAGCCTTTCATGAGTTACAAGATAAATGCCTAAGTCCAATTCTTTTCAAATGTCTATTTATATATAGCCCACTCTAACATCTTGTTCTACCGAAAGGAGTATAAAAATAAGAAGTACTGTGACTCTCATAGTTGAGAAGCAAAGGTTTTCTCAGACTAAAACTAGTCATAAGAAAATTGAAAGGATTCCCTCCCACATAACTTATCACCCATTACCAAAAGTATATTTGCAATTCTTTTTATTCTGATTATTATATCATCCATTGAACAACAATAAAAGGTCACCATAAGGATCACAATAAAAGAGAAACTAAGCTTTCAGTAAATACAGCCTCTGTACAGAAGCAGACTCTGATATGGCAAAGATGTTGTAATTATTAACCCGGGAATTTAAATCAACAATGACTAGGGTGCTAGGTGCTCTAATGGATTAAAGTAGACATCATACAGGAATAGATGGCCATTGTAAACACAAAGAAAGAAAATCTAGGAAGTTCTTAAAATTTTTTAGATCAAATATATTAAAACAGAAATGAATACCTTTTATAGGTTTCTTGGAAGCATGGCATGACTGAAAAAAGAACATCTAAGCTTGAAAGTATACCAATAAAAAGTTAGAAAATGTAAAATTATGAACTAAAAATAAGGAAATAAAAAGAAGATGAAGAAAACCTAGAAAAGCATCACTTAAAGCTCTGAGACAATTATACAAGGTATAACATGCATGAAGGGGAAAAAACAGAGACAATATTTAGATCAGTAACACCTCAGAATTCCCACCAAACTGACATTAGATATCAAGCCACAGATCCAGGAAGCCCAGAGAACACATGCCAAGATAAATATGGAAAATAATTGATAATTAAATCTATTATATTAATAGTCTTAGAAAGAAACCAGAAGGAAAAATATTTTACTTACAGAAGACCAAAGATAAGAATAACATCCAACAGTGAAAGGAAGAAGAGAGTGGATTAAAGCATTTAATATGCTGAATAAATATTTCTCCAAGCTAGAAAATTATACTTCAAAAGTGAGAGAGCAATCAACGAGGGCCCATAGTGGAGTGAGAAAAATGGGTGGCTGGTAAACTCTAATCTGGGAACTACTGCAGACTGTTTACTACTGGTTGAGGGAGAATATGCCTTACCAATGATCCTAGATAGACTGACTAGACTCCAGTGGATGAATTTTCACTGAAAGACATCTGGGTACAAATGCTTGAATGAATAGGAATTAATATGTACGGCAGAATATATGTGGTTCAGTGGGGGTGGGGGTTGGTAAGTGGGCATGGATGTGGGAGTGTATCTGAATTTGATTAAGAACTGTTGTGTGAATGTATAAAAGCTCAATAAAATTTGTTTTAAAGTGAGAGAGAAATAAACTTTTACAGATAAAGTATTTTTATATAACATTGAGATATTTGTTTGGGTAGCAGTTCTTTATTTTTCTAGTTTCTTTAAACGTAATGCACAGGTAAACTCTATAATTTTAAGATATAAATCCTAATGATGATAAATATAAATGAGGTCATGTAAATGTAGTCCTTTATGTCTGACTTATTTACCATATTATCTTCACATTTCATTCATGTTATTGCAAATGAGCAGATTTCTTTCTTCTTTATGGCTGAATGATATTCTATTTTGTATAGCTACAATATCTTCTTCTCCACTATGCATTGAAGCTGCTTCCATGCCTTGAGTTTTATGAATAATATTGCTGTGATATGTGAGTAAAGATAATTATTTTAGATACTCACCTGATTTCCTCTTTATATACTCACTGAAAAGAGAACATGGTATCATACAGTGGATATGCTTTTCCACTGAACACACACATTCAAAAAAATGAATCTACACACAGATTTTCATAAAAAACTCAATAACAAAATAAATCATTGACATAAATATAAATCACAAAACTTTGAAACTTCTAGAATATCAGGACAGAAAATATATAGATGACATTGTGCATGGCAATCAGTTTTTATACAAGAGTGAATACAAATGCTGGATTTAATTAAAATAACCACTGTATGACTCTACAAAATTTAATACTAATAGAATGAGAATATATTATATGAATGTGTAGGGCCTATAGGACCATTACCTAAAATGCAAAGAGAATCATTAAACCTGAACAATAAAAACAAATTAATGGATGTATTAGTTACTTTGCTTTTGCTGTGATAGAGACACTGATCAAAGCAATTTATGGAAGGAAAGGTTTATTTGAGCTTATGGTTCTTGGGGGATTATAGTCCCTTATGGTGGGGAGCACGGAAGCAAGAGAGCAACTCAAGATCTAGCAAGGTTTAAGAAATCTCTAAGGCTGCCCCCAGTGATGTGTTTCCTCCAGTATAGCCACACCATATAAGACTTTGCAAAACAGCTCCACCAACTGGGGACACAATTTCCATATATTTGGAGCCTATGCAGGGCCTTTTCATTCAAACCAGAACATTTCACCCCCTGTCCTCCATAGGTTCATGACCATATAAAATACAAAATACATTTAGTCCAAACTTAAAAGTCCACATGGTCATTACCAGTCTCACTACTATTCAAAAGTCCACAGTCCAGTCTATTCTGAGACTCGGTGAAATTTTTAATTGTAAGTCCCTGTAAAATCAAAAGACAAATTACATATTCCCAGCATACAGTGGGAGATTAGAGGCATAGTGAGGAAATGCTGGACCAAAATAAGACTGAAAATCAGCAGGGAAACACCAAATCCAGTAACTCCATGTCTGACTTCTGGGACTTTACTTCCAAAGGGCTTAGATGGCTCAGCCTCTCCAGCTTTGCTGCATGCAATATACATCTCTCTCTTAGGCTGGTACCACTCACTGTATGCAAGTCTTCTTAGCAGATGCCTCACAGCTCTAGCATCATGAATGTCTTCTTGGGGTCTCCACTGTCAACCAGGCTTTACCTACACAGCTTCACGAAATGGCCTATCAGGGCTTTCTTTATGCAGAAGATCCCCTGCTTCACACTGCCTGGCCTCGGTGGCTCTTGGAAATGACGGAGGAAGAACTAATGAGCCCTTCACTCTTAGATCTTTCATGTCTCTAAATCCAGCACCAGGTGAAGGACACTGCCAAGTCTGACTGCAAGTTTGGGATGGACCCCTGCTTTATCCATTTTAGAAGCTTTTCTCTTCAGTGGCCCCTTCAGCATTTTCCTTTCACAAGTTGGAGGTTTAGCCGTGTGTGGTCTTGCCCTGGAGCATTCTCTCCATTGTTTAAATGCAATCTCTAGGCCCCTCCTTAATCATTTTAATCTTCTTATCAAAGGGATCCTCTCCAGCATATGCCAGGGTTCCAACATTTAACTTCCTAGTCCTCTTTTTCAATCCAAACTGTATATTCTATATTTCTTTCTGCCCCATTTGCTCTTTTTCCCTGTAGATCTGAAAGATATTCACCATTAATAGCCACACCACCATTTCTATATTAGGCTGTCTTAAAATTTCTTCTGCCAGAGAAATTAGTCCATTGCTTTTCGACTTAGCTTGAGGCAAGCTTTTTGGCCAAGGGCAGAATCCAACCTGACTCTTTGCCAAAATATCCCAAGGTCTGCTTAAGTCCTTATTTCCCTCTGGAACTATATTGTTCTCAGCACTACTTTCTTCCAGGTGCTTACTAGAATGGCCCATTAAACTCTGCTTACAGCGATCAACTGCTTTTCTAGCCCAAACTTCCAAAGTCTTCCATATTCTTCCAAAACCCCACATAGTCAGGTTCTTCACAGACAACAACCTACTCTCTGGTACCAATTACTGTATTAGTTACTTTTCTGTTGCAGTGATAGAGACACTGACCAAAGCAACTTACAAAAGCTGGAGTTTATTAAGTTTACTATTCTAGGGGGAATTCCAGTCTGGTTCCAGGGGAAATTATAGTCTGTCATGTCAGGGAGGCATGGTGGCAGGAGGTGGCTGGAGCAGGAGTAGTGGAAGTGAGGCTCTCACATCTTCAAGCCGGTACACGAAGCAAGAGAGAAACTCAAGATGCAACAAGGCTTAAGAGCTCCCTAAGCCTGTCTGCAGTGACATGCTTCCTCCAGCATACCCACTCCTTCCAAGACCTTCCAAAACAGCTCCACCAACTGGGGCCACAATGTCCATACTTTTGGAGCTTATGGGGGACATTTTCATTCAAACCAACACAGTGGGCAATAAACATATGTAAAGGAGATCAAGGTTACATGTCATCAGATAATTGTAAATTAAAACATCTTCTAGAATAGCTGAATCCAAATCTGAGGACCTGAAATATTAACAAAGAACTCTCTTCCATTGCTGTTGGTGAGGGTAAAATGGCCACTTTGGGAAGATAGTTTGCCAGTTTATCTTACAATAGTCATACACTTCAAATACAATCCAGCTATCATATTCCTTGGTATTTCCCTGAGAAACTTATACCAATTCAAAAAATTGAACACGCAGTATTTACAGTAGCTTTATTCATAATTCTCCAAACATCACAGCACCAAAAAGAAAGCCTTTAGTAGATGGAACTACTCAGTACAATGTGGTGAAGTTGTAAAAACGAATGATCTGTGATGCCTTAGAAAGACATGGAGGAACCATAAATGAATAGTATTAAAAGAGAGGAGGCAATTTTAGAATGCTACATGTCATATGATTTCAGCTGTATGGCATTCTGGGACACGCAAAACTATATGGAGCCATTAGTGGATGCTAAGGGATAGTTTGGAGATAATGGAGAAAAGATTTTAAAGCAGCAAAGAGTATTTGGTGTGGTAATATAATGGAAGATAAATTTCTTTACAAATCTGTCCAAACTCATGGAATATACAACACAGAGAATAAACCCAGTGCAGAATATGAACTTTGGTTGACAATGACAATGATATATCTCTCTCCTACAGTTGTAATAACTGTTACCATTCTGATGCAGAATGTTGACAGCAGTGAGCATGTGCATATGTGGAGGCATGAGTAGCATAGAAAATTTTCATCAATTAACTTAAAACTGCTCAGAATATTAAGTGTGTTTGTCAAATATTGTGTATTTTTATCATTTTCTACTGAAATTAACAAAATCTAAGAAACAGCCAGCTACAAATTTCTTAAATAATAAAGTTCTTGATATGTCTAACAAGAAAAGTTTCCAAAGCTTTGGCTAATGACACATAAAGATTGCAAGAGAGCTTTCAAAAATGCACATCATCTGAAGAAGCCTCCCCATGCAGTCAATAACGTTGAAAACTCATGATCCCCCCAAAACAACGTTATTCTCCCTGACAAGAAACAAGAGCCCCTATTTATTGTCTAATAGTTTTTTTTAAGTGCCAAACTTCTCTGTCTTTTTCTATAAATTCACCTGCTAAGAACTGATGGATGAGGCAAATTAGAGTGTAGTTTTTCTGGTTCCTTCCCAGTTAGCCACCTTATAAAGTATTTTTTTTGCAATAACATTGTGTTATAATCATGGCTTCTGTGAGACTCCAAGAGTGTTCCATAGCTTTATAACAGTTTTCCTAAATAACAAATTATTACAAATTGCAAGGCTGAAAACAATACACAGTCTTCTTCTAATCGTTTTGGGATCTAGAAGGTAGAAATCATTTTGTTACTCCAAAGTTGAGTTGGCAGGCCTGATTTCATTCTACAGGCTCTGAGAAAGAATCTGTCCTTTGACTCATCCAACTTATAGTGATTTATAGAGCTTGTGGCTCTAAAGTCTGCCTCAGTAGTCATGCTGCCCTTTCTTACATCATTTGTCAAATCTCTGTCTTCATAATTCTTATAAAAACACTGTGATTGCATGTAAGCCTCTCCGAGATAACTCAAGTTCATTATCTCATTCAAACCATCTATAACTTAATCTCATTTTCAAAGTGTTAGCTATATAAGACAGCATTCAAAGGTTCCAATGATTATGAACTGACCATGTTTGAAAGCCATTATTTAGTCTACAAGAGAATAATGTCATCTGTGAAACATATATATGCCCATAAAAAAGCTTTGAGAACACCATGTAATGATAATGAAAAGGAACTCAACTTATTATTTTAAGTGTTAGTGACTTTTAAATGCATTATTTATGAGACATCTTATACTGCTTTTGTAAAAAATTCTATTGAACTTTTAGCAGCAATTTAGGAGGCTTTATGGAAAAAAAGGTGGTTCATTTCTTGACTTTACGTAATGTTGTGACATGATATGCAAAAAAAATAGACCAGAAATGTATGGGTGATAATGTGCACTTTGATGAACTGAAAATATTGGAAATGGTTTAATATAATTTTGCATAATTAAATTTTTTGAGTTATTATTGCAGTTGTAGCAATGGAAATGATTTTTTCTCAAATTTCAAATCCATATGCTAGTAAGATGATACATTATAAAGAAACAGACTCTTCAAGTCAAATTAAAATTATCCAAAGTAAACGTTGCAGTTATCACAAGTACAAATGATGTTATTAGTAACTCTCACCAAACACTAAGAATGTATTTTCACTCATACAAAACAATGATTGAGCTTGTTTAGACTTTCCTCAATTAACGATACCTTTAATTGATATAAATTACAGTTGGCAAGCCATTGCTGATTGAGGGAAAAATATAAGTTTCCATTGGAAATAATATTCTTGTCTTCCAAGGTACTACTATATACATGAATCTCATTTGGGCTTTAAAATATTTTTGTTTAATATGCAAATGAATTATATTACTCTTTCTTAGAAATTATAAATCATTTTATATGTTATAAATTTATAGCAAAGTTTATGAAACACATGGTCAGTGCCATATTCTCACCTTAATACAAATGTCTATAAAACATTTTAAAAGCAACAAATTTAGGACACAGAAATTACTGAAATATAATCCTTTAAATACTATATAAGATCTAAGGCACGAAACATTGTACTAAATGTATAAACATTTAGTATAATGTTTATAGATAGACAATTTACCACACACATAAACTAGTATCTGTTATAAATACAATTCCATAAAAAAATAAAATTTGAAGCTATATAAGTATGAAATTTTCTAAGAAATAGGACAAAACAGAAACTTAAGAGCAGATATCTTATGTAACTGTATTGACTTAATCTCACAACTATATGAACTTTTTCTTTTTACCCAGAGTTACGAATAATTCCATTTTCCACCATTTGAAGCTTCTGTTTCAGTTTTAGAAAAATTTGTTTTCCTCACTGAGTTATGATCCTTCTGGGGTAGTTGGAGGAAACAGAATTCTTAAAATGTTGCTTCAAACAATCCTGTCTCCTAATGATTCAATTTAACAGTAACTCTTTGGTAGAGAGTTTTTACAGGTGAAATCATGGTTGCTCATCACTTCATCATAATACCTAAAGAGATGTACTGGAACAAATGGGCTAGAAGAAAATCAGAGTTTAAATATGAGAAAGATGGTCTTGGTTCATTGCAATAGGCATTAAAGAAAACAAGTTTCAGAAATTTTAAGAAATTGAAGATTACTTCTGATAGGAAGGTGATGAGTACTTTATTTCATAGCTACATAGAAATGAAATCTCTCATCAATATGAATAATTCTACTGTATTCTTCTCCTATATTTTCCAGAAGTAAACTCTGACCAACAACTTCCAGGTTTTAAGTGTCTGACAGAAGAACTACTTTAAGTAGGTTATTTCTGGAAGTTCAACCTACAAAAGTATAAGACTATAAATTTGTGTTGTTTTAAGCATTAACTTTGTGGTAATACAACAGCAGTAGAAAGCTAACAGATCTGTTAGGCATGCCTGGTGGGAAGAAAGATGTGGTTATTCCCTATACACCTCTGCACCCACTTGCGTGTTTTTTCTTCTAGTTCTGATCTATCCCTGAGTAGAAAAGCAGTTATTTAGCTCACAGAGTCTTAAACAATCATTGGTCCCTCTGATGAACTAGATATCAATATTCACATGTATTCTTCTGTGGCTGTTTTGGTAGGGTGTTTTGTAGTCCTATTTTTCCCTGAGGATCTTAGTCAATGAGATTTGCTAATGTAGGTGATTCATTCATTTTTACAACTTATTACTAATTACTCAACTTCTGACTTATAGCACTATGTCACAAACTTTTATCAACTTGGATCAGTTTGTCCATAAAGTGGTAGTATTGGGAAGAATTTCTTTGACTTTACATCAGGTAGAAATGCCAGCCACTGGTAGAAAAGGTAGTCTGTTAATCACATAGGCTTACTGACTTGCTCTGCTGTGACCACTTTGACTACCCACCAACCCACAGAAATTTAATACAGTCTTTGATGAAGTCCTAAATTACTTTTTTCTAGACAGTCACAGTACCTTACTTTTTTTCTTTTCCTTTGTTGAGGAAGTTCTCTTCATATAACTCATCTTTCCTCAGTGTGCTAATGTAATCCAGCCTGGCAATCTTCCTTCCTCTACCTCATAAGTACTAGGATTATAGGCATGTGCCACCATGACAAGCTATGAAACAGTATCTTTTGAATTATATTTTTGGAGTTTTTGTTTTAAGAATTCATACAAGAGTAATGTATTTACATCACTTCCACCCCTCTGCCTTCTTCTTCCTCTCCAACTCTTCCATATCCCCTTACTCGTCAATAGCCCAATGACTTCTTTAATCGCTACTGCCACATCTTTAATCCCAGAACTCAGGAGGCAGAGGCAGATGAATCTCTGTGAGATCAAGGCAAGCCTGGTCTCCATAGTGAGTTCAAGGCCAGCTGTGGGTAAAGGAATAAGCTGCCTCAAAAAGACCGAACAACAACAACAAAAACCCTTCATAATGGTATAATTTATTGGACAAACTCTTTTTTTAAAAGTGGTTTCTTGGCAATTGTCTTTTTAAAATGATAATAAAAACACTAGACTATCTCTCATTTTACCAAAGTAAATGCAATTTTGGTGAAATCCAGATACCTCAGACTATCAAAGTGGTCTACATTCTAAAAATATGAATGCTTCAGAATGAGACTACCTTGTCTCTACTCTCGCTGGGCCACTCTATTTCCTTTAGTTAGAAATATTTATTAATTCAATCATTTTACTTGCACAGCATTGCATTAAATGCTATTGATGAGTAATATCAGCATCTATTTTTTCACATTTTTCAGCACTATAAAATCACTTTTTCATAAGTAACCTGATCTTCTACACCCTAAAAATGAACTGTAGCAAACAGAGGCTTTTTCCCACTGAAAGTTCAGGAGAGCAATTCGTAATTGTTGCTTCTATATACTAATAAAGTTGTTTTACTGTTTGGGGAACCTTCAAAAGTATAGCTAAATAAGTTCATATATGTTTATTTAAGCATTTAATTAAAAAGTAGAGCTGGTATTTGCATATTTGCACAATTTACAATATTTATCCTAGCTGCTTTCAGAAACCAGATATAGAAGAACCCTCTACTGATTGATATGAACAAGACACATTTACTTCATTATAATAAAATCATTTTTATTGAGATATGACAAATTAAATAACTCAAATAAAACTGATATTATCTTTGGCTATACCCACCACACTAACAATTTTTTATTTGTTTTTATTGAAATTTTGTGTATTTTATACAGAATATCTCAAACAATTTTAATCATCTTTATACCGCCATTCCCACCAGCACCCTCCCATAACCCCTTCCCTCACTGGAACCCATATACTTTGTCATGCTTACTAAAGCCCAGTGTGTCAAGTCAGTGACCCCAGACCTTCTCCAGTGCAAGTCTAACCACTGACGTCTATTCAGCCTATTTCAAGTCCCTCATTTTAGGAAGATCAGCTATTTCTCACCTAGCAGTAATCAATTGTGAATGTTTCTTCAACTAAGATTGGAGTCTGCTATTCATTTCCCTAGTTCTATGCTGGGTTATTGTCTGCCTGAGTTTGCATGGGACTGGTGTATGCTGACAGCATTGTCGTAGAATCATATGAGCAGGTTCATAGGAGCTTATAGGATTCTGTTTCCATATGGTCATGTACCTCCTCCCTGAATCTTAAAATCTTTCTGCCCCTCTTCTGAGATCACTGAGCCATGGGTTGGTGAAGTTTAATATAGGGATCCTGTCCAAGGACCATCATTCAGTAGACTCTTGATCTCTGTATTTTGGCCGTTTGTGACCTTTTGTGTTCCTTGACTTTTGTGGCATGAAGGATCTTCATTAATGAAAATTGAAAGATTTGTCAGTGTTGTCTTCATTACCCCTGTTTTAAGTTCTGTGTGCCTTTGGTGTACAGGTTACATTGCAGATGTGTCCCTTAAGCCTGAGCAATTCACAGACAATGTCCATATGTGACAAATTGTGGTACTAGGTAATAGTCTCCAACTGGTGCAAAATAAGTTTCTTTGATGAGTGGTGACTGGGATGTTTGTCTATAAATACAAGGATACATATTTTGCACAGAGCAAGAAATTACATTAGTCTAGGGATTTGGCATTCTTGAAGTTTTCTCTAAGATACATGACCTCTCCAGCCATGTGAATTTGGTTATGTTTACAGTACAACTAGAGTTTCCTATTGTTGAGTGGGCTTTTAGCCCAATTTGGTAGCTATTGATTGCCCCCAAGACAAAAGTGCCACTACTGCACCAATGTTTTATGCTGTGCTGGTCATTGATGTGTTATTTGGTTTTAAGCTGATGTTGGATCATCGACTGATGTTTTTTTTTTTGGCACCATCATAGTGCTCTCTAAAGCTATGAGAGATAGCCTTCTGGGAAAGTGGTTTCAGGTCAGTTCCAGCTCTATTGTTCCAAACCCTGTTTCTGATTTATGACCCCTCTTCAGCAGTAGGGTCTTACGTTCAAGTTCTGGGATGACATCAAGGGCTGTGGGAATAGCCTGAATAATTTTGGAAGTCTCTTGAATCACCCTGGCCAACAACTCATGGAAGGTTCCTCCTGTTTGGCACTGTTTCTTGTTATATAGCCTTTAGCTATATACATGTAGATACTGTATGTGCAATTTGTCATTAGGTTGTTGGACTAATATGATTCCATTTGGTTTCATATTGGCATTTTTTATGATTTGAATATTCTATGGATGTGTGAGTGTGTGTGTGTGTGTGTGTGTGTGTGTGTGTGTGTGTGAGTTTCATGTACACATATGTTGGGGAGGAGGTAGTGTACATGAGTCTGTGGGTGCCCAGAGAACAGAAGAGTGCATTGGGTATCGTGCTCTAGAAGGCTCTGCTTTATTCCCTTCTGACAGTGTCTTTCACTGAGACTGAGGCTAGGATTTTGAACAGCAAATCCCAGGTATTCTTGACACAGTGATGGAGCTGAAAAAAAAATGTATACGGAATATGCCTGTTTTTCCTTGGGGTTCTGTGATCTGAACTCAGGTCTTCATGGCCATTCAGCAAACACTCATATCTCCTGAGTCATCCTCTAAGCATACAGGGATTTTATTTTAAGGAACTGTGCAACAAACTCAAAACTGGTTTTTACTCTTAGAGGTTTATTTTGGTAGTACTAGGAATTGAACCTTGACCCTCATTCATGCTAGACATGTGCTCCAACCTTGAGATAAATATCTCTAGCTCTCTCTTTACTTTTCATTTTGAGCCAGAGACTCATTAAGTTGCCAAATATGGTCCTGAAATTACTCAGCAGCACAGGTAGGCCTTAAATCTTGGGATCCTTTTGCCTCAGCATCCTGAGTAGGTGTGGTTAGAGGACACCACCACCACACTTGCCCATTGGTAGTGTTTTTAATCCACATTTAATTTCCTTGATCATTTGGCTTCATACCTCATCACCTTTGCTCATATGTCTATACTTTGATTGCTAACCCCTGTCTCCTTCAAACTATTCAGAACTCTGTATTCAGAACTCAACTTTCCAGTTTGCTTTCTGCAGCCTTGTAACCATAGAATATCCATTAATATTTTTGAAAGATGAACTAATATCAAGTCCCTTCATCCAAAAATACAAAGTGGTTATAGTAAGCCTTGAATTCTCATTTAAATTCACAGGAATATTTATTTGATGTTGTAGGTGTGATTGATTGCATTATAGGCCAAAATTTTGTCTTGATAAAGTGTTTTTACATTAACTAAACTGTCAGTAGGTAGGCCAATTATATCGCTTTCAAAATCATTTTGCTGTATAAGAAATTATAATGGTAGGCTTAAGTGTATTGTAAATGTAGAGTAGAAAAACAGCTTCCTCCATGTTCCTAAGTTCTTGGGCCCAGCTATCAATTAAAGTGAAATAAAACAGTTTGATATTAGAAAAAAATTAATCATTTGCATATAGATGGAAATACCATTAACTGTGTGAAGAAGAGAAAGTGATTGAAGTTTATATAACATTTTAAACAACAGAGGGGCTTGGAGCTTTTGAGTATTGGTAGAAGAAGTTACGGGAGAGTAGAGAGAAGAAATCTATGTAGAATAAAGATTAAACTGTTGTACAGATTAAAAGTATCCCGGGTATCCAAAGTTGTCTAGAGAAGCTGTCTTCCTTTTACTAATGAAAATTTATTATACGGATGTGAATTTCTTGGACTAAAGGGCCACTTTTTAGAGATGTTCCAATGTATGCAATTCCTCAAAAATAATGAGCCCAAAGTGTGACAACGAAATATATTTTGGGGTGACAAATGCCAGGTGATGTGTCCTGAATCCCAGTGTTATACAACATTATCTGAGTTCTTTGAAATTTTTAAAAATTTCACTTATATCTTGGTAGAGGGTTGTGTGCATGTGGTCATTAGAGGACATATTTCAAGAGTGGCTTCTCGCCTTCTATCATGTCATTCAAGGGATCAACTTCATGTCATCAGAATTAGTGGAAAGCATACTTACCCTCTGAGACATCCCACCAGCCTATACATGGTTTCTTTAAAACATTGACTTATCTATTTCCTGTGTTCCATTGGGTAGATACCAAAACTGAAATCAACATAAGTAGTGCACATTCTGTGAAGCTCACAAAGAAAGTATATACTGAAATTAAAATTTGAACTTGTGCCACTATCAGAACTATTAACACTGAGATACACTACTGCCTCCTCCTGCTTCTACTCATAAGTCAAGTATGTATGAGCCTAAGATAACTGTTTCCTCCTAACCAGGCAGCCAGAATTTAATCACATAGAATTCCTAAATAGACAAGAATGGTGAGATACCACTTCACTGACAGTAAGAATGATAATGCCTATTGGCAATCATTTCCTTGAGTTTGAAATCAAATCCAAAAACAGATTTTGTGGAATTTGGAGCAAGCAAAGGTATTGCTCTAAGAAAACACAATTCCCCTCAGAAGATGAGTATCTTAATGCAATTGTAGGCTTTAAAAGTGCTCATCTGTCTCCTATATTACAGGTCATTTATCACATTTCCTGACATTACATATTTCCAAGGTTCTGTAGGAAATAGCTTCATGAAGCCTCCTCTTAAAACCTCAAATTTCCCTAACAATTCTCTCACCTTTACCTCCTCACTAATCAAAATTATATCTGCGTCCCTGTCACAGACAGCTGGAACCTGGAACAGAAGCAGATTGCTGACATCTAATCATTTCAGAGATGGTCTTAACTTGCTTACTGGATTCAGATAAAATTTATGGGTTATCCCAATCAAAAGCAATCTAAACAGCTTATCATAAAGTCTAAACAAAAATAAACGATGATGGAAATGAATATAAATCAATCAAGAATCTAAAATCAAATGTAAAATCTAGGGAACATAGAAAACATTCGTCATTATGTTAGTTAAATAAAGCTGAAAGTAAAATGTTTTGAAAGTGCCAAAAATAAGAGTAAATAACCAAAAATATTTCAGAAGACTAAAGATTCAAATTCCACAAAAGTATAAAATTATATAAGCTATGATTAAATTTAACCTATCCAACTTTGTCAACGTAAACGTTGGAGTCACTGTACTGATATGGGGTCCAGGGGGTAAAGGTACTTGCCAATAAACCTGATGAGCTAAATTCAATCCCTGGGATCCACAAGTAGGAGACAACCAACTCCAGCAAGCTGTCTTCTGACCTCCACACAGGCAGTGTGCGCGCGCGCATGCACGTGAACACACACACACACACACAAATAAATAAATAAATATAATGTAATGTAATAAAACTTAAAGATAAGAGTCACTTTATGATAATATTTTCTCAAATTTAGACATAATTTTTAAAGGAAAAGGCATTTAATAATATTTATTTACTTAGTTTGGACAGCTAGTAGTCAATGACAGAATTAGAAATGCATTTCCTGGCATACAGGTCAGTACTCAACTCCTTACAATCTCTCATTTGTGATGTGTTGTGCCTGGAAAAATATAAAATATGTGAAGCCAGCATACGAATGCTTACATATGTGAGCACTATGTGAGTAAAGTGTGTGTGAAGTGTGTGTGTGTGTGTGTGTGTGTGTGTTTGCACATGCATGTGGAGAAGAGAGGTTGGCACTGGATTTCTTCCTGGATTGCTTTCCACTTTATTTACAGAGGCAGAGTCTCTCAGTGATACTGGAACTCAGAAATTCAGCTTGTCTAGCTAGTCAGTGTGCTCTGGGGATCATCTCTCTGTGTCCCCAAAGTGCTGGGCTCACACATGGGCCTTCAAGTGTGTCCAGCTTTTATATGGATGCTGACGATACAAACTCTGCTCCTTAAACTTGTACAGTAAATGTTTTATCTACAGAAATAACTCTATATCCTTGATTTTTATGTGACTGATGATTTTAAATATGAGATTAACACAAGGTTTATTATTAAATAAACAAGATACATGAGTTGGATTGAAATCATTTGTAATACTTTTTACATAGTACTAACCATTTTGAAAAAATCTTGTTCCCATAGTCAAAAATCAAACAAGAGTAACAATGATGTTATTAACTTGACATCATGTTTCTTAGTAATTCATTCATCAAACATTAAAAGAGAGAAATATATGTAGCTTTCTTAGAATTATGAAGACAAATTTATGTTTTTAGATTTATGCACATTTCAAAATATGGTCATCATTACAGCTCCAAACTCTACTAGTTATTCATATATACACTGATTGCCCACTAGAAGGAAAGACGTATATACTATAGAAACTCATGTGTATAAACTATTTTAAGAAGCCACAACTGAGTCCTATCAAATAATGATGATAAATTGAGAATGCAAAGATATAATATGCATCTCTGCGTACTAGTAATAGAGGTCTTTTTAAAACCAGTTTTTTAGGGGCTGGAGAGATGGCTCTGCAATTAAGAACACTGGTTGTTCTTGCAGGAGACCTGGGTTTGAATCCCAGCACCCACATGGCAGCTAACAACTGTTTGTAACTCTAGTCCCAGGGGATCCAACAGCTTCTTCTGACCTCCGTGGGCATTGCATGACACGGGTGTACTTACCTACATGCAGGTAAAGATTTAGATTTAGATGGGCTGGGGAGATGGCTAAGTGGTTTAGATCGCTGGCTGTTCTTGCAGAAGACCCGGGTTCTAATCATAGCACCCACATGGCAGCTAACAACTGTCCGTAACCCCAGTTCCTGAAGATCTGACAGCTTCTTCTGTCCTCCATGGGTATTGCAGTACACTTACCTGCATTCAGACAATACACGCATACTCATAAAAATAATAAATATTTTTTTTAATTTTAAGGAAACAGTTTTTTTTCAATTGTGGGGTATTAAGTTACTGCATAAAATATTTGCTACATGTTAGTAACACTTCCATCTATGATTTTTCCATATGCCATAGAGGGATTAACAGTCTCAGTTCATAGACTGGAGTTGATGCACATATCTCCTACTGCTGTTCTACCAGAAAAATTTCAATATTCCTAGTGGGAATGTTCAATTGGAGCTAAGTCTCCAAGTAAGGAGGGAACAGTAGAGAATCTCAGCTGATCTGTAGCTAACAAAATGTAAACAATATACATTTTTGGAGGAATTGGACCTCATAAAAATATTACCAAATAAACATCTGAGAAGCAAAGTATTTCTCTCCCCTTCTATCCTCCTTTCTCTTACTCCTCATCCTCCCCAAGGTAAGACATAAAAACTAAAATTCCTTTTTCACAAGATGTAGCAGAGAAGCCAAGTCCCCCAAGATAGACATAAGATATAAAAAGTATTGCTGTAACTTTCCCCTGCTTGTCTGTGTAAGAGCTGGCCAAAAATAAATTTTTCTGACCTATCTTCTTTGATTGTAGGTCACAAAGAAGGGTTATATTATGATTTCTCTTTATGTCACATAAATCTTTCACTTTTTGGAGAAAGGGCCCTACCTCATACCTGAAAGAAAAATAGGCTACAACTGAGGGCTTAAAAAATCTGAAAAATCCTCACCAGTTATCTCTACTCAGTCCATTCCCATTAGCTCATATATTTTCTATACACCCATATTCCTGTATCATAACTCACATTTTATTGAACGTGATTGCATAAATGAATAATCACCATACCTTTTTAGGTTTTTAATATAAAGGCTTCCATGTCACAAAAACTACTATGATGAAGTAAAGTTGCTTTTTTCTTTGTTAACTTGTCCTTGTTATATGAGTGTGATACAACCAACCACAAGAATCTGGGAATTGTTTGCTATTGTAGCACAATCTAATCCAAAATATTCTTAGACATTTCAAAATTAATTATAATGGAGTGGTGTTGATAGAAGATTACAGTATATTGAGAGAGTGAATAAATTATTGTAGCAATAATATTTTAAATAAAAATCTGAACTCTATGTTAAATACAAAATGTGTCAAATAAATTATTCCATTTAATATATATTTGATCAGAGAAAAGTCATAGAAATTTCAGGGAGCAACATAAAAGAAGAACAAATAGATGACCAGAACTCTAGACATAATTCACTGTAGCTAGTATGGGATGGGAAAGAAAGAGAAATTTTAGTTATAACCATAGGGCTTGAAGATTTTAATGGCCCCATGTGTTTATATATACATGAGATTATGAATAAGTGGAAATACCTGTATATATACAAATCAGAGTTTCCTAGGTAGTGTGGAAGAGCTCATTCTAGCTTGCTTTAACATTATTATTCTAAGTGCAGTGTGTTATAATATAGTTAAGAAGGTGTAAATGTATTAAAAGTCTGCAACCTTATTGAATGGATTAAACAGAAAATAATTCACTTGATATCAGGGGATGATAACAAGGAACCTTTCAAACTGCGAGGCTGAAAATATGGGCCTCCATTGCATGTGGCTTGCAATACTTCATGCATTACATATATGACAACAAGAACTACTATGTTGGACTAGTAGTACAACTTATGTCTCATGAACTTAAGCTTATGAAACAATAACAAGAAATAAATATAAAAACACTCTGGAATAAAATCTCAATTCATGTAAGAAAGGGTTACCAAAGAAATTTGACTTTTTTGATGTCTCAAAGTTTTATTAAGAAAACTTTGAAAGTTGGGTCAAATAATAATAATAAAAGTTTATAATGTACTGCAAAAGAACAACAGGTGATCATGCCTATAAAATTTCTTACGCTTGATTTTCTCAAGTACAGATGGCTTAGTACTATGCAGAATTTAGTACCTAATTTTAAAATTGAGATGAAAGCAATACAATGGTTTGAAGATTGAATGAAATTTTGCAAAATCAATAGTTCGACATAGTAAAGAATAATCT
This sequence comes from Nannospalax galili, assembly GCF_000622305.1. NCBI lineage: Eukaryota > Metazoa > Chordata > Mammalia > Rodentia > Spalacidae > Nannospalax > Nannospalax galili. Next base: position 2,434,527 of record NW_008345311.1, read on the forward strand.
GATATAAGAAGCAGCAAGATCATATCTAAAGACTAATATTATATAACTCAATAAACTATACTTTAAAGAAATAAATCAGTGCTAAAAACATGTATAAAGACATGTGCAATGAGAATATTAAAATAAATTAAATCTTTAAAATGAGAAAAACATTAAGCATAAACATAGATTGGACAAATAAATCTGAATCAGTTTATGGAATGTAAAACATATCCTTGCATAATTGGAAAAAGCATATTGTAAAGTGTTCTATTTACCTTTGAATTATAGTAACAAGGAGAACATGTGAAAAAGATATTAAAGGATAACAGGAACTGTACTAGCATATCTAATATATATTTCAAATGGACTCCTGAAGGAAAGCAGTAAAATACGGAAGCAAGATAATACTTTGAAGAGACATTTTCATAATCCAATAAGCCATGAGCAGTCACATACTGAAAGTGCTAAGGAAAAAATGGAGAATTATAATCACAAACCATAAAGAAACTATATGTCAAAGGCAAACTGTAATTAAAACACAGAGCACTGAACCTGGTGTGGTGCCACATGCCTTTAATCTCAAGACTCAGGAGACAGAGGCAGACGGATCTCTGTGAGATGGAGGTCAGACTGCTCTACACAGAAAGCTCCAGGCCAGCTGGAGATACAGGGAGATCCTGCTTCATAAAAAACTAAATAAACTAAATAATAAAATAAAATATAAAATAATAAAATAAAGAGACCACCAAGGAGAATGTGATTATAAAACAACGAGGAGGAAAAGGAGTGGTAGATGGAAGCCAGCAGACTGCTCAGTGGCAAAAACACAGCTTACTCCTTCATTTCAACAACTGTATACTGGTTTCCTACTTTGCTCTCAATTCATAGAGATTTGAAAAATACAAGAGAAAAAACAAAATATATAAAGTATAGATCTATATGAAAATTACATCCCAGTAAGAAAAGATAGATCATGGATTAATAAGGATAAAACGAACGCTGACAGTAATAAGTGATAAACACGGTAGAGTATGGCAGCTTGGACAATGGGAAGCTTCCCCTTCTTAAATTTGCCATAGACAGATTAATAGGAGAAAACACATGCAAACATATTAACAGCTATGGAAGTATTATCACAATTTGCTTGCAGAATTTCCTAAATTCTAAGGTAAAAGAAAGAGAATGTGATGACTACAGTTAAGGGCAGATAAAGGGCAGGAAGAAAGGAAATACAGGGTGTATAAGAAGATTTAGTAATGCTTTATCAGTAATTACATAATATATTTTGTACATATATACATTACATAATACATAAACTATTCATCACATTTTCTGGTTGGAAGACAGATTGTTATGTTGCTGTAAAAAGGTTTATGTGTTCATACTAACCTGTATGAAATATTAATGAGAGCAAGATTTGAAGAGATGAAAATGATAAATGGTAACAGAGCCTACATAATCTGATGTGTCTAAATCACCATCATATGGAGTAAACCTTAAGACATGATGCATTATTATATTTTACCTTGGGAACACGATAAATTATTGAGCAAAACATCCCCAAATTTTATCAATGATGAGCTGCTGGGGACATAGAAAAATTGAACAAATATCTAGCTTGCTCAATGCTCTTGGGCCAACCTCATCACTGCAAAGAAACAAAACAACGCAATTTCTTGTAAAGACACAGAAAAATTGAACTTGTGCTTGTGAAATATTGTTACTTAAGGTAAGAAACAGAAATTGATGTGAAAGTTGGGGAAATATACACACGTACAGCAGTATAAGAAAAGGTTCTCTGAATTCATGTAATAAGCATAGAGAACAGTTGAAAATCCATCAGATAATACTTCTGCATCCATGTATTCAATCTAGATTATATAATTTAAAAGTACATATTCTCATGTCTGGATATATGGCTCGGCAGTTAAAGGTACCTGCTGCTCCTGCAGAAGACTCAGGTTTTTGTTTTCTTTTTCCCCAAAACCCACATGATGGCTAACAACAGTCAGTAATTCCAATTCCATGGGATCCATTGCCATCTTCTAACTTCTACAGGGCACAACATGGGCACATACATGAAGGCAAAAACTCATACACATAAAATAAAATAAAAATAATAAATAAAATATGTAAGAGGGGCCTGTGGGGATCAGCCGGAATACCGGACCTGGAGACTTCTGCACAGGTGCACCAGTCTAACATGACCTACTTCCTCAAACTGCTAACCTGATATCTGCCACCTGGCTAGAGACAGATGACAGGACAGCCACACCAATAGACAATATGCAACTCAACCCTCAGGGCAAATGGGGGAGGTTTCAGGGGTATATAAGAAAGCCCTTTGTATGCAATAAACGAGCTTGCTTGCTTACTGCACAGTGAGTCTCCCAGAATCTGTGTCCTTGACTTTGCACCTACTTTCCCCCTGTGCCGGACAGGTAATCTCCAGACACTCAAAGGGGTAGCCAACCCTCGAGCTGCACAGCAACAACTGGCACCCAATGTGGATTCCAGACCTCCTCACTTCTCACGTTGGCCACGAGTGGCCCCCCTTCAGCTGTTCTTTCGGTGAGTAGGCTCCTTTGTCTTAAGTTCCATGGGCGGTAAGCCGTGAGATGCGTCTTTTCTTCCCTTCTGTTTTCTCCCCTGACCCTATCCTGACATTGCCCATTTTCACCCTCCCTCAGGTACATATCCCCTGTACTTTGTTCCACCGATGCCTCCACATAAGGGTTAACCACCCAGGAGACTGAACCAACGGGTGTACTCCTGACAGACACCTTGCAATCAGAGACACCATGTGGGCATACTGCCATGGCGTAACAAACCACGGAAGTTCCCCAAGACATCTTGGTCCAAAACACTCCCCTATGTCTGCTCGCTCACAGTCTTAGTGGCTAACCGTCTTACTTTGCCTTGTCCTGGCAATCATTGTTGTCGTCATAGCCTCTTATTTTTTTGGCGAGTTCCCCTTCAACCGCCCTAGCCCCAACTCCTCTACAACATCGTCCCTCTATTTCAACCCCCCAGGCTGCAGTGCCATCATGCAACCTTGAGAACCCCCCAAGATATAACCCCTCCAAGAAAGCCCCCCCCCGCTAGCTCACCCCCTCTGCCTCCCTCAAAAAGACCACCCCCCATCTATCAGTGGAGTAAAATAACTATGTCGCACCTCACGGACCCTCCTAAACCTGCCCCTCCACCTTAGCCACCGCTCTCAAATTCTCAAAAACCCCCTACTTTTGCTTTTCCTGTTACTGCTCAACAACCCTGGGTACTGACACCCTTGACAGACCTTTCACTTATCCGGAAGGCTGTTAATGAGTCTGGCCCTGACTCCATGACTAAAGCCTCAGTCGTACCATTGCAAACAACCCCCTAGCCACGCAACAACATCAAAATACTATAAAATGCATACTCTATTCAGACACAAATGGATCATCTATTAAATTGAACACCTATGGATTCAAAAAGTGTACAAGCAAATTCTACAAATTATTAACATGGTACAGGTCATGTCATCTGAATGTACCTGAGTTTATACTAATGAACTGATTCCTGCTAGGATATAAGATATACTTGGTAACTTCATGATAGGGTATGTAGCCCGAAAATGATTTATTTCTCCTGGAATTCCTATGAAGAGCCACAGGCAAGCAAAGGGCACCCTGGGAAGAATGGTGGAGCCCAGCCTGGCAGGAGAGTGGAATGAAAGGAGGAGGAATTGGTGCCATTCTGGGAAGTGGGGGACAGAGAGAAGTGGAGCTAGCCTGTCCCGGACCCTGTGGGGTGCCGGAGACCTTGAAAGTAGCCAGTGGGCCCTGCATGGAACTCTATGAGGTGAGTGGGCAAACGGGGAACAAGATGAGGCAGAATGTGGGCAAAAGTTATCTAGAACAGCGGAGCCACTGAGCTGTGGTTCAGAGCTGAGCACTGCGTGTTCCTTTCTTTTTAAGTTACTCCTCCGCCCCCCAAAGGCATAAACTATGCAAAATTCAGATAAATATGTGTTATGTGGTTTGTCTACCAGCATCAGGAGCAAGGGACCCCAAGAGAACTCAGGTGATGGGGTAACTTCAAGATAGGGGGTGACTGAGGAATCAGAACTGTAGTCTGATGGCTGAAGAAGAAGAACAACAAAAATCTTGGGAAATGTTAAGGCCCAATGATTTTCCTGATTGGTAAAAACATCAGTGTACTCACAGGGTACACAGAAGTAGACATAATTATATAGGACATTTTGACACATTCCCTCATAAATATCTCATCTAGCCATTCACTATTTCTTTTTAATTATTTTTATGCTAGCAAAAAATCGTTTTTGGTTATGTATGACATTTTGATAAGTTTAATCCATACTTTGTTCTCTTTTGTTACACTTCTCAGTGGACCTCACTGTCATTTTCCTGTGTTATGTGACTTTACTAGCACTGATTGAACATGAAGAGAAATTGTGGGAACTCCTAAAATTATATTTAATTTAGACAGAATTGCAGGTGCCCTGGGAATCTGGAATTGCAAGTAGTACCTGACGTGACACAATCTTGTTAAACTGAACACCTTAACCTGAAGGGTCTGCATTAATTCTGAATATTTGAAAGTTAAAGAAGAAAGAGTGTTTAAGAGATGAGAAAATTAAGCCTAACATAGTAATCATATTTTGATGTGTTTAAATCAATTCAGAATTGAATTCAGTTACAGGACAACTAAATTGATGTTGGAAAGCACCCGAATGAATGTATAATGGCTCCACTTGAAATAATTAACCTCATTCATCCAAAAGTTAAGCACAACTTTTCTGCTAACATTCTATTGGCGAGAACAATGCAGATGGTGACAGGTTAATATTGTACCTAGTTGGGAAGACAGCTGTAGCAACATCTCCACATTATGGAGGGAAGAGTGCCAATCTTTGGTCGAAAGTTAGTTTACTGTGCTATGATATATAACTCAAGAAATTGTGAAAAGGAAAACAAAAAAGTTTTTAGAAAGAATGTAGTTTAAAAACACAAAAGAGAAATAATTATCTGAACATAAAACTAATTCCTATAGGTAAATGCTCTCAGGCCTTACAGTTTGCTCTTCAGGACCCACCATGGTGAAAGGAGAGAGCCAACGCCTACAAATTTTCCTCTGGCCTCCATATGTACACTGTGACGTGCATTCAAACAGATACAAACACATACATGCACACACACACAATAAATATAGCAAGAATATTTTTTTTAATTCTTATAATAAAGTGGACAAATGTTTGTCAAATTTTCTTGCATAAATCATAGTAAGAAAAAAGCAGCAGAAATATACAGGTGTTACATTTCATATAATAAAAATGGGATGAGAACAATTTTGTGCTGATATGTTTTAAAACAATGTGAATATAAAAGCAACTAAATAATATAAACTACAAAAAGTTTGAAAAAAATTATATAAACATTAAAGAAACTGGATTAATAACTTTGAAACTTACCCAGCAATAAAACCTCTATTAGAACAAGAAAAAATAATAAGATGGTGTTCTTCTACATATTTCAATATGAAAGTGAATGATCTTATTACAAAGTTCAATGTATAGACAAAGCAGCTAAGGAACAAATAGCTTCTTATAAGGTTAAAATATCCTCTAACCTCAAAAATAGCAAAACCAGCAAGATAAAAGGACTTTAGATGACAAATATTTGTGAAAATGTAATAATAAATCTAAATAAATAGATCGGAAATATATTTTCAAATGGTTGATTACATTGGATTTCTTATGTAAGTTTAAAAATATGCTGCCTTTAATTACTACATTAACAGATAAGGAAGAAACTGATAGTTTGAATAAATTCAAATGATTAAATTAAGCATTTTATATAATTTAATAAACTCCCTCACCAAACTATTGAACAAAGATGTCCTTTTAAATCAGTAAATTATGCCAATAGATATCTCACAAAAAAATAGTAACTGTGAAACATTAAAACTTCGCTTATTTTTAAAACAATTTATTATTAAAGCATATATTGACCACTGTAATTTTGGTACTAGAAAGTGCAATAAAAAAATGAAAAAGAATTGAACATACTGAGAACAAAATAAAGAAGCAAAAACATTATTCAGTATCGATATGTTTGTTTTTGTAGCAGTTGGAATATAAATTCTGGCAAATATCAAAAGAACAGAACAATATTTCTGTGTAAAAATCTACATAGAAAAAGAGCAAATAAGATTCAAAATAATTTATAGCATCAAATGCTGGGAAGGATGTGATGCATCAGGAAACGGCATTCATTTTTTATTGGAATCCAAGTTGATATAACCAACTTTGGAATACAGCTGAAAACTTTCATAAAACACTAAATATGTGCTTACCACAGTATTCAAATGAATTGCAAAGTTGCATTAACACATTACCCTGCATATAGATGTTTATAGAAGATGGATTTATAGTCTCCCAAGTCTGAAAGAATCGGATTATTCTTTAATGTGCAAGCAAAGAGGTTGTGATTTATACATGTGATGATGCATTATATAGCATCAGGGAGAAATTTAGTCATCCAGTTATGAAAATCACTGATATATGTTAAATAATTATATTATGAATGAGGAAAATTAACTAAGAAAGGGTGTTGTATGACTCTAGTTACTTCACATACTAGGAAAAGCAAAACTATAGATAGTAAAAAGATCAGTGGTTGCCAACTCAAGGAAATCATGGGGGAATACTGTATACACAGTCCCTGAATGGCTACGTTTTGTTTTGTTTTAATTTTTGAGACAGGGTTACCATGTAGTCCTGGATGCCCTGGAACTCATTATGTACAGCAGACTGGCTTTAATCTCACACACATTTGCCTGCCTCTACCTCCTAGGTGCTGGCATTAAAGTCATGTGCTACCATGCCCAACAACTGACAGTGTTTGGACATGATTTTTTTACCATTTATAATGGTGCAAAAAATGATGTATATTCAGTAGAAAACTTGCCTTGAATTTTTAATTTCGAACTTTTCCTTAGTTCAAAATATGTAATAGCATAGTCTTCATTGCAAGTCAGATCTAGCCAACTATATCATCAAAAGAGTGAACTCAATGTACTGTACTGTTAAGTAACAATATTTGTATGTGTGTCAGTCATACTCTTCATAATTGTGAGAAAATACCTGATAAAAATAGAAGAATGGTTTTGGGCCACATTTTCAGAGGCTTCATTCTTTCAAATCTGGATCCATCACTTTGAGCTTAAGGCAAAGCAGAATAAAATGGCAGTAAGAGCAGTTTACAGAAGTTGTTCATCTTATATCAATCAGTAAAAAGAACATGGCCGTGTTAGCTGACTTCTTACATTTTCTCATTTTACTCTATTTGTACTCCTATACTATTGGATGGTGCTGTTCACATTCAAGGTGAGTCCATAACAAATAGTTGTCTCTTGGTACACATTCACAGTCATACCCAGAAGTTTGTTTTACTAACCTAGCCTTTTTCAAATCAGTTTAATCAAGTTGTCAATTAAGATTTACCACTTGTTAAATTGTCATCCACATACACCTCCTTAAATTACACTTAATCTCTAAATAAGGATGACAACAATGTCAGAATCATTACTTTGCCTGACATGATATAAGCATCCTGTGAACAAATGCAAATGCACCCATTCTTTTTCCCAGTGACTCAACAACTCGAGCATTGCTCAAACATTCATATCTAATGTCCCCTCTGAGGTTACAGAGGAACTCTCATACATGAGACCCTAAAATTCAAATAGCAAATTATATGTTTCCAACATACAATGCTTCAGAATTAGCATCCTTCTTCTGAAAGGTAGGGATGAGGGCATAGGTATAACCAAAGAAAACAGAAACCGAGTAGGATAAACATAAAATTCTGTAGCTCCAAGTCTGGTATCTGAAGCACAGGTTGGAGTGATATAAGTTCCAGGCTTCAGCAGCCCCACCCCTATGGATTGTTGGTTTTAGCCCACCTGGCCTTTTGGGCTGGCTCCACTCAATACCTACTACTTTTTACGGCTAACATTCCATATATTTCTATCATTTTTAAATTTCTGATCTCTCCAGCACATCTTTGGCTTCACTGTCACATTTTCATGCTTTACCCTATTTGAGAATACTTATAAAGACTATGTCTCTTCTTCAATTGTGGGCTCCTACACATGCCCTGAAACTAGGTCATACCTTCTATGATCCCTTAACCCTTGTAGTTTGCATACCTGTGAAACTAAATTCATGTGGATGTTCCTATGGTTTGCTGCAAGATCAACAAGCACCTATTCCTTATTGGGCCATGGCTGCACATGGACCTGAGTGCTTGGATGCTTGAATCCAGTGAAATCTATTGTGGGTGGTACTGTGAGAATAAGTCCTGCTAGCAGAATTTTCACTTAAAGGGAAATGAGTCTATAACAAGAAAAAGAAAGGAAAAAAATGTGAAAAATACTAAATCCTATTAGATAAAGTTACTCTTTCAGGTACCATTTAGCAATTGTGATGTTACTATGCACATAGACTGGAATTCAGTAACTAAATAAATAAATTGCACATGGTGAGGAACAGGCTTCTTACAGTTGGAGTGGGAGTTCACAGACAAGCAAGATCAGAGTGGTCCATATGGAAAAGAATTCGAATCATAGATACCAATCTTAGTTTATTTTTGCTTAATATAAATACAGATGGTTGTACATAGAAATATTTATAGATATGTATATACACTGGAATTAGTATATAAATATATGTTTCCTTATTCTGTCAGCTTGGTGGAAATAAAACCAACTGTCCAAAAGCAATGAACATAGCTACTAACCAAATCTTGGTTTCTAAAATTATTAAATAAGCAGGCATCATTTGAACAAATTGATGAGTCTAAGAACAGATCAAGAAATATATAATATGATCCTCGGTGCATTATAGTACCAGAAAGTAGGCTAGTACTAAAAGTAAGTGGAAAATTGGGGCTATGTCAAATGGACAGAATAACCAGCTGACAGAATTCTCAATGATAGCAAATGGAAGTAATGAAATAAAAGTGTTGTATCCTGTCTCAAATATTAAAACATCCATGTGCTGATCCTATGCACTGGCCTAATGCTTCTCTTGGCACCCCAGACTCTGCACTGCCCTGTTGGCCCAGACTCCTCACTGCTTCTTGATCCTGTCCACCCAGACCAACACAGTTGTTCAATGTAGTCCCCTAGACCCACCAAGGCCTGTTCCACCCCCTTCCTTTGCATAACTTGACTGGCCTTCATCCCTGGCCAGACCAACCCCTAGCTTCCTGAGGCCAGCATCTTTCCTGGGTAAGTAGGGCCATCCCCACAGTGCCTTGACATGCACAACCTCGTTCGCCCTCCCAGCTCCCCCACCCCATCTCGCTTGCTAGGGTGTGGACTGGCCAATTACTTCTCTTGGCATCCCAGAACTCTGGACTTTCCCCTTAACCAGAATCCCCACTGCTTCCTGATCCTTTGCACCCAGGCCAACCCAATTCCCCAGTCTAGTCCCCTGGAGACCTCAAATCCTGTTCCCTCCCACACCTTGCCTTTGCATACCTGAGATCAGCCTTCATTCCTGGCTCTCCTACCCCCAAACCTGGAATCCTGAGACCAGCCTCCTTCCCTGCTTGCTCTGGATTCCTGAGACTAGCATCGTTCCCTAACTGCCTGAGAGTCCTGATTCCTACCTCTACCTAGCAATCCTCCAAAATTGTACTGTGCCTGCTGACTAGAGGAATCCAGACCTTAGGAGAAAGCCTAAGAGCATCTGATCCTCAGCCAACTTCAGCCTCTGTGGGAATTACTGAGCAGAAGGAAGAAACAATATGGCCCCTCCAAATAAAATCAAAAGAGAAAACCTGAAATCTAGCCCAATCATCTTTTCATGCCCAGCAAGGAAACCACAAAGGCACATAAAGTTTAAAAACAGAAGTAGACCTAAACTCAAAAAAGGAAAGCTTGAGTCTCATATAAGAATCAGAAACTACAAAAGAAATCCACGTCAAAGTCACATCAAAAAAATAATAACATGAAAAGCCAAAATAATATATCCCCACCAAGTACCAAAAGTCCAGTAGAAGAATACAATGAGAACCCCCTAGAGATAACACAAGACACGGAATTCAAAAGAACAATTATAAACATGATAAAAGAATTCAGTGAATTTAAAGAACACACAAACAAATCAAAGAACTGAAAGAAGATAGGGATAAACTTCTGAATGAATTCAGAAGAGTTAGAAATAGTGAAGGATATTCAGACTGAAATGAAGAAGGAAGTGAAACTCTCAATAAGCCATTTAGAAATGACAGGAGAAAGCCTCACCAATAGGATGACTGAAATGGGATTAATAGAGAGACATCTGACTTAAACAATACCATATGTCAAATGGTCTAAGAGACATCTACCGAATATTCCACCTAAGCACCAAAGAATATACTTTCTATTCAGGGCCTCATGGAACTTTCTCCAAAATTGATCACACACTGGAGCACAAAACAAGCCTCAACGAATGCAAAAATATTGAAATAATTCCATGCATTCTATCAGAACACAATGCAATAAAGCTTAAAATCAACAAATGGAAGAAATCCTAGTAATTACATGAATACATGGAGATTAAACAACACACCCCTGAATGAGGAATGGGTCGAAGGAGAAATTAAGAAAGAAATAAAAGTATTCCTGGAACCAATTGAAAAGGACAATACATCACATCTAACCCTCTGGGATACATGGAAAGCAGTCCTTAGAGAAAAGTTTATACCTGTATGTGCAGCCATTAAAAACTCAGAAAGAACACCAAAAATGACTTAACATTGCAACTCAAGACACTTGAAAAACAACAACAAATGAAACCCAAACCCAGCAGACAAGAAGAAATAACAAACCTCAGAGCAGAAATTAATTAAACAGAAATAAATAAAACAATAGAAAGAATCAATGAATCCAAGAGCTGGTTCTTTGAAAAGGTAAACAAGATTGACATACCTTAGCTCAGTTAACAAAAAAAGGAAAAAACACCTCCAAATTAACAAAATCCAAGATGAAAGGGGAAACATCACAACAGACACCAAAATGGTCAAGAACATTATAAGGGAATACTTTAAAAACCTATATGCTACTAAATTTGAAAACCTAAAAGAAATGGACAGGTATCTAAAAGCATGATAACCACCAAAACTAAACCAAGAAGACATCAACAGATTGAATTGACCCATAACACATAAGGAAATTGAAAGAGAAATACAAAACTTCCAGACTGAAAAGAGCCCAGGACCAGACAGATTTACAGCAGAGTTCTACCAGACATTTAAAGAAGATCTATATGCAATACTAATTAACTTATTCAAGAAGATAGAAATGGATGGAGAACTTCCAAATTCCTTCTATGAAGCCAGTGTCACTCTAATACCAATTCAGGTAAAGATAAAACCGAAAAAGAAATCTATAGACCCATATCCTTAATGAACATAGATGCAAAAATTCTCAACAATATACTTGCAAACCACATAGAGACACACATCAAAAGATCATCCACTATGATCAAGTTGGCTTTATTCCAGAGATGCAGGGATGGTTCAATATAAGTAAGTCAATCAACATCATAAATCATATAAATGAACTCAAAGATAAGAACCACATGGTTATCTCAATAGATGCAGAGAAGACCTTTGACAAAATGCAACATACATTTATGTTCAAAATCCTAGAGAGAATTGGACTGGAGGGAACACACCTCAACATAATTGAAGCCATATACAACAAACTTACAGCCAATATCATTCTAAATGGAGAAAAACAAGCATTCCTATTACAATCACAAACCAGATAAGGCCGTCCACTATCTCCACTCCTTTTTAACATACTTGCAAGAGCAGTAGGACAAGAAAAGGAAATTAAAGGAGTGATAATTGGAAATGAAGAGATCAAATTATCACTTTTTCCAGATGATATATTATATCTAAGAGATGCCAAAAATTTCATCAGAAAACTCCTAGAAATGATCAACACTTTCAGTAAAGTGCCAAGTTACAAAATAATCTATAAGAGTCTGTAGCCTCTCTATATACCAATAACAATCAATCAGAGAAGGAGTACATGGAAACACTCTCCTTTTCACAAATAGTCTCTCTCTCTCTCTCTCTCCATATATATCTATCTACATATCTCTCTCTCCTCTCTGAACAAGGACCATTAAAGACCTCTACAATGAAAATTTCAAATCTTTAAAGAAAGAGGAGAAACTGATTTAGGAAGGCATCAGAAGATGGAAAGAACTCTCATACTCATGAACTGGAAAAATTAATATTGTGCAAATGACCATCCTACCAAAAGCCATTTCTAGATTCAATGCAATGCCAATCAAAATCCCCATGAAATTCCTTACAGAACTGGAAAAAAATATCCTAAGATTCATATGGGAGCACAAAAGACCTCGGATAACCAAAGCAACCCTGAGCACTAAGAACAATGTTGGGGGGATTAGTATACAAGATTTCAAGCTATATTACAGAGCTATAATCCTAAAAACAACATGGTACTGGCACTAAAATTGACCTGTAGATTGATGAAACAAAATTAAAGACCCAAATATGAATACCTGCAATTTCAGCCACCTGATATTTGACAAATCCACCAAGGACAGGACGTTCAGCAAATGGTGCTCGCAAAATTGGATCTCTACCTGTAGACGAATGAAACTATATCCTTATCTTTCACCTTCCACAAAAATCAACTCCAAGTGGAAAAAAAGATGTCAATGTAAAGCTTGAAACTCTAAAACTGTTAGAAGAAAACTTGTCAATAACCTACAAGATATAGGCGTAGGCAAGGATTTTCTATACGGGACATCAATTCCTCAGGATATAAGGTCAAGAAAGAACAAATGGGACCGCATTAAATTAAAAAAGCTTCTGTACATCAAAAAAGCAACCAAGAAAGTGAAGAGAAAACCCAGAGAGTGGGAGAAAATTTTCACCAGTGACACATCTGACAGAGGTTTAACATACAGAATATATAAAGAACTCAAACAACAAAAAATCAAGAAAGGAAGTAACCCAGTTAAAAGATGGGCTAAGGAGCTGAACAGTGTTTTCAAAAGAAGACATAAAGATGGCTAAGAAGCAACTTAAATGGTGTTCAACATCGTTCGTAATTAGGGAAATGCAAATTAAAAGCACTTTCAGATTTCATCTTACCCCAGTCAGACTGGCTAAGATCAAGAAAACAAATGATACCAAATGTCGGAGAGAATGTGGGGAAGGCAGAACGCTCATTTACTGCTGTTGGGGTTGCAAATTTTTTCAATGGAAAGCAGTGTGGAGAATTTTATAAAACTACAAATGAATGTACCAATTGACCCAGTTATACCACGCCTTGGCATATACCCAAAGAACTCATCCTATTGCAGTGACACTTGTCACAGCATATCCGTTTGTTGCTACCCTTTTCACAATATCTAAGAGATGGAAGCAACCTAAGTGTCCCTCAACTGAAGAGTGGATAATGAAAATGTGGGGCACTTATATGATGGACTTCTACTCAGCAGTAAAGATTAAATCATGAAATTTGCAGGCATATGGGTAGAACTAGAACCTGTTTTAGTAAGTGAAGTAACCCAGACTCAGAAAAATGAACAACATATGTTCTCCCTCATATGTGGATTCTAGCACCAAATCCTTATGAGTATGTATTCAGACATAACTAAAGGAAGCAGGATAATGAATGGCATCAGTGAGGTAAAGGAAAAGAAAGAACCTTAGAGAGAAGAACAGTAGAAAACAGGTGTTACTAAGGGAGATATGGATAAAAATGGGGTTATTTAAATGGGAGGGGGAGGGAGGGTTATACAAGGAACCTTGAGGATAAAGGGAAAGAATGAACTCAAGAGAGCTGGGACCATAGGAGAAGAGTATTATTAAGGGAGGAATGGGAAAAATTTGGGCATTTTAAATGTGGAAACCATGGTGGAAGTGTTAGACAGTGAGAGAGATAAATAATGCCTAGGTAGTGGTAAAAAACCAGAGGGGACTATGTTAGTCCAACAACCTACTGACAAATTATACATACAACTGGTTCAAGGAACAAAATATATATCTAGTCTGTGGAGTCTCTCCCTCCCCTCGTGGGTCATTGGCCACCAGTCCATGAGAACAAAGGGAGCAAAAGCAATGAATGGGGTCAGGATGGCCAGTGAGCACTGATGGAAGAAAGCCCTTCCTAGGAGGCAGGTTCAGTGATACAAACAGCTCCAGACTCAGTGAAACAGCTCCGTTTATTCAGTAGGGGTTAGGGAAAATATAGTGTGGAGGCAGTAGCCAATGCTTCAGCTGATAGGTGCTCATAGTATGCTTTATTTACATGTGGCAGTAGGCTGCTATCATCCAACTAACCTATTGGGCAATGCCTAATTATCATACAGAAATAACCTGGGGGTAGTTTTTACTCCAGGTAACTATGTCAAAGGTCATGTTTTAAATGAGGCCAAGCATCTGTGCTTAGAGGCACTTCTCAGGTAAATCAGGCAGGAAGATCCTGCTGAGAAAGGAGCCAACCTTAACAGCAGGGTTCCCCAAAACTAGTGGAGGTTTTTCTGAGAACGTTTGACTTTTGGCCAAGTTTATCTACCTAATGCATGGTAATTAAAAGTACCAGACTGGTGAAACTAACCTTCTTGGATGTTTAACAACTATACTTTGTGGCCTATACTAATCTGGTCAGAGGGACTTAAAGGACAGTTTTTGCTCCTTGCCTCCAAGGTTGACTAACTTCTAGGGGACTATGGATATTCTATCAAAATGTCCTGTATCTGTGGTGACTTGTGAAACCCTCCTCTGTGGCCCCCTGCCCTGGACTCCTGAGACCCCTGCCACTCTTTAGGAATAATGGCCCTTTCTCACTTCTGTAAACTGCTTGATTGCTAGGCTGAGAGGACAAACTGCACTGACCCCATTTTGACTAGTTGCTTCAGGCAAGCCTGGACCTGTCCAGGCATGTCGTAATCTCCACCTACAACCCCCACCCCAGGAGGCTATAGATCAAGCAAGCCCAGGCATATAGCAGCCTTATAAGGTAAGAACAGAGACTTCTGGCCTCACAGATAACAGTCAGCACATTCCATAGCTCTGAGGGTAGCACCCGCCAATGAGAAAGCCCCAGGACTGCATCCCAAGTAACCAATCAATTCAAAAGTGTGTTGGTGCACGCGGGCTCCTTGGACCAATCAAGATGTAACTCTGTTATTCCCCTCCTACCTTGGTCTAGAACCTATAAAAGGCTTCCTGCCCCTGTAATTGGGGCTCTCAGCACATATCCATTGTGTTGGTGAGGTCTGAGAGCCCGAGCTTAAGCCCGAATAAAGACTCTGTTCTTGCATGCCCTCTGGATTTCATGGTTATTCTTGGGGTTCTGTTCTCAGGGCACAACATTTGGGGGCTTGTCTGGGATCCCCAAGACCCCCCACGGGACCCCAGACCGCTGAGTCTGCCTGATCCGATCGGCGAGTGTCTCTTGTCTTTGTGTCTTGTATTTGCATGCGTCTGATTTTGGGGCCCAATTTGAGATTGCCTGTTGGAGGTCTAGGCGGACGCACTGTAAGGCACCATGCCATGGGACTCGGGAGACGTCCTGAACCCACCTGGTGGGGTTTGGATCGCCTTGGTAAATTTGGAAGGATGGAGTGGGTCGTGTCCACCAGGAGGTGAGAAGCCATCGTCTTATTTTCAGTTTAAGGTGCCAACTAACCGTGTGTTGTTTTTCTGTGTGTTTGTGCTTTTTGTTGTGTTTGTGACTCTTACTGCATTAGAAGAGATGGGACAGAACAAAGTAACTCCTCTTACCCTTTTCCAGGATCCCTTTTCGGAGTTCAAAGCCCAGGCTGATAACGTGGGATTAAGAGTAAAGAAAGGGAAGCTCTTTATATTTTGCAGGAATGAATCGCCGACCTTTGGGGCTGGTTGGCCTGAAGAGGGGACGTTCGACCTGCCCATCATCTACAGAGTAAAGGATATAATTTATGGCTGTCCAGGCCACCCTGATCAGGTCCCTTACATCACGACTTGGCAGGTTATGGTGGAGGAGCCTCCAAAATGGTTAAAGCCATTCCTTCCTCCTCCCCCCACTGGCCCAAAGCCGACTGTCCTTGCCTTGTGTGAGGATGAGCGGCAGAGAAATGAAACCAGACACTCTGCCTCTCTCTACCCTGTCTTGCAAGGAGGCACAGGGGAAGAGATTCTGCTTGAGCCACCCCCCTATCAGCCTGTCTCACAAGCAGAGCCTCAGGACACCCTGGGGTAGGCAGAGGCAGCCCCACACCAGGAGGTGAGAGAACACCCTCCCCAGACATGGAGGAGGGTCCAAAGGGGGAAGCCAAGGCTGGTGGCAAACTCTACTGTGCTTCCCTTCTGGGCTGTGGGTCTGCTCACTGAAGCAAGGGAACAACAGATGCAGTATTCACCATTTGCAACTAGCGACCTCTACAATTGGAAGTTGCAGACAGATAAATTCTCTGAAAAGCCCCAAGGTCTAATTGATTTGCTAGAATCTGTTTTGTTTACCCAGAAGCCCACTTGGGATGATATTCAGCAGCGTTTGCAGGTCCTGTTCATCAATGAAGAAAGAGACCAGATCCTGGTTGAAGCCTACAAGCTGGTCCCTGGGGTGGATCGGAATCCCACCACCAATAAGGCCCTGATAGATGAAGCCTTTCTCCTGGTTAGGCCGAATTGGGACTTCAATGTGCCTGAAGGTAAGGAGAGGCTCCGGGTCTACCACCAGACTCTAATGGGGAGTCTCCTGGCAGCCTCAAGGCATCCCACCAATCTGGCCAAGATTAGTGGTATGCAGCAAGGGAGGGCAGAATCACCCACAGCATTCCTAGAAAGGATCCTTGAGGCGTTCCATACCTATACTCCAATGGACCTGGAAGCACCAGAGAATAAGAATGCAGTGATCCTGGCATTGGTGAACCAGTCTGCACCTGATATTAGGTGCAAATTGCAGAAACTGGACAGACTGGCAGATAAAAGCCTGCCAGAGCTTCTGGAAGTGGCTTAGAAAGTCTACAGTCATCGAGAGAGTCCTAAGGACAAGCAGGCCCGGGTTGCTGCCGCTGACAGTGCCAAGTAGACCTGTGACTTTGCCAAGATCCTCCTGGCCACATCGACCAGGTCCCCAGTGAAAGAGAATGCCAGCTGCAACGCCTATCTGCTGAACAAGGTAGGAGATGCCCAGAAGGGTGACCAAAATTGTTGAAAAACCAGTGCGCCTATTGTAAGAAAATGGTGCACTGGAAGAAGGAATGTCCAGAAAGAGCAGCCGGGCAGGAGCAGATCCATGAAGGAACACGAGTCCTGGAGCTTGGGGAATGGAGTGAATAGGGAGGATTGGCATCCCCTCCCCGAGCCCAGGGTAACTCTTAGAGTGGAGGGGACACCTGTGAGCTTCTATGGAGACACAGGTCCTCAATACTCAGTGTTAACAGAGACCCTAGGGAAATTGTCAAACAAAAGGTCTTGGGTAAAGGGAGCGACTGGCATCAACCAACATTCATGGACCACCCAAAGGAAAGTGGACTTAGGCATGGGCCAGGTGTCCCACTCCTTCCTAGTCATGCCAGATTGTCCCTACCCTCTCTTAGGTAGAGACTTGCTTACCAAAATTGGAGCCAACATCCATTTTTCACCTAATGGGGTTCATTTAATAGATAAAGGAGGCCACTCTTTTCAGGTACTGACCTTGCAACTGGAAGACGAGTATCGACTGCACCAAAAAATGGACACCCAGCTAATGGAGATTTCTATTTGGCTGCAGGAATTTCCTCTGGCCTTGGCCAAGACTGGAGGGATGGGGTTGGCAGCCCACCGGCCACCCATCTGGGTGGAGCTGAAACCAGGAGCCTTTCTGGCTTGGGTGAAGCAGTATCCCATATCCTATGAAGCCAGATCAGGGGTTACCCCACACATCTGGAGGCTAAGAGACCAGGGCATCCTAGTACCCTGCAGGTCTGCATGGAATACACCTCTCCTCCCAGTAAAGAAGCCAAACTCAAATGATTACCGGCTAGTACAGGATCTGAGAGAAGTAAATAAGAGGGGCATGGATATCCATCCCACAGTGCCTAATCCCTATACCCTCCTGAGCTCCTTGCCACCCTCCAGGAGCTGTTATACTGTACTAGATTTAAAAGACGCCTTCTTTAGCCTGCCCCTAGTCAAGGACAGTCAGCCATTCTTTGCCTTCGAATGGCAAGATCCAGAGGTCGGCTTCAATGGACAACTGACCTGGACTCGCCTACCTCAGGGATTCAAGAACTCGCCCACTCTTTTTGATGAGGTACTTCATGAAGAACTGGGTGAGTACAGGCTGGAACACCCCCAGCTCACCCTATTGAAGTATGTAGATGATATCCTGATAGCTGATGATGATGCTCTACTATGTCAGCAAGGGACTAAGGATTTGTTGGTGACTCTAGGCAGGCTAGGATATTGGCTATCCACTAAGAAGGCACAAATGTGTCATCAAGAAGTGATTTATCTAGGGTACATTCTAAAAGAAGGACAAAGATGGCTCACAGATGCCAGGAAAGAAACAATGCTGAAGATTCTGGTCCCCAGCTCCCAGAGAACAGTGAGAGAGTTTTTGGGATCAGCAGGGTTTTGCCACCTCTGGATCCCAGGGTTTGCCGAATTGGCTAAGCCTCTCTATGAGGCTACAAAAGAGAATAAGACTTTCATTTGGATGGGGGAAAGAGAAAGGGACTTTAATTAAATTAAGCAAGCCCTCCTGATGGCCCTGGCTTTGGGGCTCCCCGATGTCACCAAGCCTTTCCACCTCTACATAGATGAAAAGAAAGGAATAGCCAAAGGAGTCCTGACTCAAACATTAGGACCCTGGAATAGACCAGTGGCATACTTGTCTAAAAAACTTGATCCAGTAGCCACAGGATAGCCACAATGTCTGCAGATTGTAGCTGCTACTGCCCTTCTAGTCAGTGATGCAGATAAATTGACATTAGGACAAGAACTGCACATCACCACTCCTCATGCTATTGAAGGAGTTCTTAAGCAGCCACCAGACCTCTGGTTGAGCAACGCCCAAATAACCCATTATCAGAGTTTACTTCTTAACCCTCCTAGAATTCAGTTCCTCCCAAGCAGCGCCCTTAACCCAGCTACCCTGCTGCCCGACCCCGACTTGGACGCACCCCTTACGATTGCATGGGGATCCTGAGCCAGGTACATGGGCTCAGAAATGACCTGACCGATCAGCCACTCTCCGATGCAGAAGCTACTTGGTTCACCTACGGTAGCAGTTTCATGAAGGATGGGCAGAGGTATGCAGGGGCAGCAGTGGTAACTGAGACTGAGACTGTTTGGGCTTCTGTTTTGCCTGCGGGAACCTCGGCTCAGAGGGCCGAACTGATAGCTCTGACTGAGGCCCTTAGGCTTGGAAAGAATAGATGACTGAATGTGTACACAGACAGCCGACATGCCTTTGCTATGGCACATGTGCATGGAACCATCCACCAGGAAAGGGGACTGCTCACAGTGGAGGGAAAAGCTATTAAAAATAAACAAGAAATTCTTGACTTGTTGGCAGCTCTATGGCTGCCTAAGAAGCTGACTATTATCCGCTGCCCTGGGCACCAGAAAGCTAACACGCCCATAGCTCAGGGAAATCAGAGAGCAGA
>NW_008345311.1:2456207-2474368 GCF_000622305.1 Nannospalax galili
AAGTAACTGGGGCAGGGACCTGTGCCCTGCCCCCTGGTGCCCAGGTACCCTCAGGGCTATGTAACCATGTAGTCTCTGTTTCAAATGGTACTTATTACTCTGCCACTTCTGGATGGTGGGCTTGCTCTTCTGGTTTGGCCCCCTGCATTCATGGGACTGTCCTGAATAACATAAAAGGTTACTGTGTCATGGTACAGTTATTCCCCAAGATGACTTACTATGGGGAGACCCAGATGGAGCTAGCCTATGCACCCCTTTCTGCCCTCAGAACTAAGAGAGCCATAGGGGCTGCAGCCATTTTGTTATCCTCCTTAATTGGTCTAGGTATAGCTGGAGTGACTGGAGTGGGCACCTCGGCCTTAATTTTACAGGACCAAAACTACAAAGCTCTCCAGGTAGCGATTGATGCAGACCTCAGGAGTCTGGAACAGTCTGTAACTAAATTAGAACAATCCCTAAACTCATTAGCTGAGGTCGCCTTACAGAATAGAAGAGGTCTTGACCTCCTTCTTATGTAGCAAGGGGGCTTGTGTGCAGCCCTAAAAGAAGAATGTTGCTTTTATGCTAACCACTCTGGGGTGATTAGAGATTCCATGGCTCTGCTCAGGAAACTTATCAAGGATAGAGAACAAAAGGACCCTGGATGGTACGTGCTACTGTTTAATTGGTCTCCCTGGCTCACTACCTTAGTCGCCGCCTTAGCTGGACCTATAATCCTCCTTCTGTTAATAATAACTATTGGGCCATGTGTCGTCGATCTGCTGTTTGCCTTCATTAAAGAATGAGTGAGTACAGTACAACTCATGGTTCTGAGGTCCCCGTATCAGCCCTTAGAACCCCCTATTAGGGACCCCAACCTAGACCCATGATTGGGTCTTCTCTAAGTTAAAAGGAGAGGGGGAAATGTGAAACCCTCCTCTGTGGCCCCCTGCCCTGGACTCCTGAGACCCCTGCTACTCTTTAGGAATAATGGCTCTTTCTCGCTCCTGTAAACCGCTTGATTGCTAGGCTGAGAGGACAAACTGCACTGACCCCATTTTGACTAGTTGCTTCAGGCAAGCCTGGAACTGTCCAGGCATGTCTTAATCTCCACCTACAACCCCCACCCCAGGAGGCTATAGATCAAGCAATCCCAGGCACATAGCAGCCTTATGAGGTAAGAACAGAGACTTCTGGCCTCACAGATAACAGTCAGCACATTCCATAGCTCTGAGGGTAGCACCCACCAATGAGAAAGCCCCAGGACTGCATCCCTTGTAACCAATCAATTCAAAAGTGTGTTGGCGCACGCAGGCTCCTTGGACCAATCAAGATGTAACTCTGTTATTCCCCTCCTGCCTTGGTCTAGAACCTATAAAAGGCTTCCTGCCCCTGCAATCGGGGCTCTCAGCACAGACCCATTGTGTTGGTGAGGTCTGAGAGCCTGAGCTTAAGCCTGAATAAAGACTCTTTGTTCTTGCATGCCCTCTGGATTCCATGGTTATTCTTGGGGGTCCATTCTCTGGACACAACAGACTCATCTGTCTTCTCATTAAGGGAGGCCATGGAGACCCCACCAGATCGACTTGAACTAGTGTCCAGTATACGAAGAGGAAGGTCAATACAAAGGAAACATCTCCAGGATTCCAAGTGAAGCCAGCCATGGTCCAGTAGGATCTTTGGCTTATCTTCACATAGACTGAACTGGTAAAAGAAAGGTGCCAATGACTCCTCCCAAGCCCATGTGACCCCCAAGGAACCAATCCTCAAATGACCTAAGGAGTAAAATAATTGGTTTATTTGGGCCAACTGTATGGTCTTACAGACCCCAAAGGAAAGTATAACCAAAGATTAAAGTGATCAACACATTTCTTTGAGAGTCCATATGTCTTGCTAAAGGCCACATAACAAGGAGCATTGCCAGATGGGAGATACCTTCCTTAGAGTTGTTAGCCAGAGTGGCCCAAGAGATTCCCAGACAGTAACCGAGCATAGAACTGGGAAAATGAATAGCAGACGCCAGTCTTATCTAAAAGAATGTTGGCAACTGATTGCTGCTACATTAGGAAGAGCTGATCTCCCTAAAATAAGGGACTCTAGATAGGCTGACTAGACTCAGTGGATGGACTTGAACTGTGGAATGGCTGGGGGCACTGTCACCACAGTGGACAGTAACAGGGATGACAGAGCATATGGGATCCAGTTGGGGTGGGGAGGCTATGGGAGGGTGCCATTTGGGATGCAGATATAAAGATGAATAAGATTGCTTGGGATGTTATTTATGAAATACACAAAAAAATCAATAAATAAAAACATGAGTTATATTTGAGGAAGAAACATAAAAATTTGCTTCAGGTTAATTAGTAGAGGTAAAACCCATTACCATTGAATTCCACGTGATGATTTTATATCCATGCACAGGTGCCAAGGATCTCAGAAAGTAACCAGCTGTGATTAGTAATAATAAGACATATAGAGATTAGAGATGCATGTGCAAACATGTAACCATTAGTAGCATTAAAAATGAGTTTTTCTGTATGAAACAGTATATTCTAAAATGAAATGGAGATCTTTTTAAAGATTAAAACCTTATTCAATTTTATGTCTCATAGGGTTTATATGGAATACAATAATGTATCACTATATTATTTCAACACTGTGACCCTAAAAATTACAGCCAATTTTGAAAGAGATGCATCATTGCTATGGAAACTGTTATTGACTGTGACAATGCTGTTATAATTAAATGCATCTACTAATTATGTGGTTATTAAATAAATTTTTAAAAATAAATGATTCTATGAATAAACACAGAAGACAAACCTATGTAGAAGAGTATATGCTCCATCTACTCCATCCTCAGAGAATTAAAGAATAAATGTATGCTATGTAAGTGCAGATTCATATGCTTAGGGACATCCTTCTGAAGTATACAATATGGAAAAGGAACAGAAAATAATATTACAATGTACAAACATGACTAACATTGCCTACAATGTTAGTGTCACAAGCAGCAAGGTTGGTAAGTATATATCTCTAATAAAATTTGATACGGTAGTGATTTACCTCTACATTATTTCTCTCAAAAACTCATAATGCCAATTTAGTCAGGAGAAAATAATTAGATAACTGACAATAAAAGGTAGTCTATAAAATTACTGAACAGTATTCTCAAAACTGTCAAAGAAATCCATAGCAAGTAGACTGAGAAATTGTTATGGCCAAGGGGACTCACAAGAAATGAATAACCAAAAACTTGAAAGAAAATTATTAGGCTTTATGCTTATGTTTGATGGAGAATGCACAAGCCTATAGAGATCTGATTATATAAAACATTATAAAATAGAGAAAGGACTAAAAAGCAAAATCCTTAGAAGTAAGAGAGTGTAGAGAATGTTGAGTGGGAAAGTGGATTATGACAGGAGTATAATGCATTTTCTTTGTATTTCAGCATTTTCTAAAAAAGTATGCAAATTCATTTTTCATTGTCTTATAATGCTCAGAGCATTAAAGCCTGGTTTAATTCCTCAAATCACCTTAGCTTTGTAAAGTTCTGCCCTGTATTATTAGGGAGGTAATGCAGCTAAAACTACTTTCTCCAAGGTTCCTGTTAGGATGCCAGCACAGCTGTCTGAATGAAGCAGAACAAAAGGTTGGAATCTGATTACCATGCTGAACACCCAGTGGGCAGTGTGATTTTTTTTTCTGATCAAAGTGATTTCCCACATTAGCTGGAAACACAAGGCAAATTCTTAACAGCTTGATTTTATTCTTAAATATGCTCCACATGATATGATATGACACATTCTTCTCTGTTCAGCCTCAAGAGGCAGAATGTTAAAAAGGAAATCATCAAAAACTAAGTGCCATTTAAAAAATCATTTTGTACCAAATGCTAAGAACATGGATTTAAGGACATCATCTTCTCTTTCATTTGCAGCAATCAGATGGTAGCATAATATTAATCTAATTTAGATGGTACCACAGGAAGTTTCCAGCAAAATAGACCATAGAAACTAACTTTCACAGGGTAGGTAGCAGTCATCAAAACCCATCCATTTCCACACAATCCAGCTTGTTTTTCCACAAATTATGATATCAAACCCTTTAAATTATACTCATTTTTAAATGTTTTGTTAGACAAGAAGCTTCTTCTTCATGAGTATCCTTCAGTTATTTCTGAAAATCCAAAGCATGGTTCTCACAGGAAAATTAAAATTAGTTTGGCAGCAATAGTCACCCATATTCTATGCATGCCATTGTCTACTGATTGACAGTTCAAATATTGACATCTCAGATAAAGAAGTAGCTATTGGTAAGGGGCAGAGCATGTGGGCCCTGAAGCCCAACACCCAGGGTCAAATTTGACTAACTATCCCTAAGTGCATAAAACAAGTGGTAATTTACCTTTTATGTGCCTTAGCTTCAAAATCTTTAAACAGGTCTGTGAAGGGAAGAGAGGCCATCTGCTTTAGAATAAGAGGTGGGAAAAAGCTTGGGGCCCTACATACTGAGTAGGAAGTTTACTTTTGCCCATGCAGAGAGTAGGAAATATGTTGTTAGTATAAAAAATGAAGAGAAGAAAATTAAATTAATAGATAGACTTCAATAAACTACTGCACAAATATGTCTATTGCCTATTTAATCATATTGAATATATATGCTTATTTGTTTAGTGCTGCTGTCATCATTACCAAGGCCACTATTAGATATAAAGTGAAGAAACAGAATGTATCTGACAGTACAAACAATAAATGTTAGCTGCATGTATTTTTAGCTATATGAACCTTCGCATCTGCCATTTCTGATGGAATTTTTTCACAGGAATGCCAGTGTCAGTGCCAATAGTGCCCATGCCATATTTCAAAAATCTTAATGGTGACAGAAAAATGCTGACACAAGAGAAGCAAAAAGTAGCCTCTTCTAGGTTTGTGACACATGCTGATACCTGTGCTAAAGGATCTTAAGAAAACTTAATCTAGAGTAAACAGGATACTGACATGCTTGCTAGAGTAATTTTTCTTTTTCTTTTTGTTTATATACTACCTCTTAAAAGTATATTTATTAGAATATATTAATTATACACAATAATGTGTTTCATTGTGACATTTTCATACATGTTTGCAATGTATTTTGGTCCCACATATCTCTGCTACTTGGGAAGAGGACAGTGTGTCTCTTAGCTACAATGTATTGTCCACAAAAATGGATAATTTAATCTCTTTTTTTCTAATTATTATTCTTTAAATTCCTGCTCTTGTCTTACTGCTCTTGCAAGAGTTTCAAGTACTATGTTAAAGAGAAATGGAGATAGTGGACAGCCTTGTCTGGTTCATGATTTCAATGGGAATGCTTCCAGTTTTTGTCCAGGTAGAATGATGTTGGCTGTGGGTTTATTATACATGACTTTAATTGTGTTGATGTATGTTCCCTCCAGCCCAATTCTCTCTAGGACTTTGAACATAAATACATATTGAATTTTGTCAAAAGCCTTCTCTGGATCTATTGAGATGACCATGTGGTTCTTGTCTTTGAGCCCATTTATATGATCTATGAAGTTTATTGACACGTATTTTCAACTATCCCTGCATCTCTGGGATAAAGCCCACTTGATCATGGAGGTTGAACTTTTTGATGTGTGTCTGTATGCAGTTTGCAAGTATCTTGTTCAGAATTTTTCGTCTATGATCATTAAGGATATGGGTCTATAGTTTTCTTTTTTGGTTGTATCTTTACCTGGCTTTGGCATTAGAGTGATGCTTGCTTCATAGAAGGATTGGAAGTTCTACCTCCATGTCTATCTCTTTGAATAAATTAAATCATATTGCGTGTACATCTTCTTTAAATGTCTGATAGAATTCTGCTGTAAATCCATCCGGTCCTGGATTTTTTACTTGGGAGGTTTTGTATTACTGTTTTAATTTCTTTTTGTGTTATGCATCTGTTTAAGATGTTAATCTTTTCTTGGTTTAGTTATGGTGGTTTCCATGCCTTTGTATATCTGTCCTTTTTTATTTTAGGTTTTGATATTTAGTAGCAATTAGGTTTTTAAAGTATGCCCTTATAATGTTCTGTGTCTTTCTGGTGTCTGTTGTGATGTTTCCCCTTTCATCTCTGATTTGTTGATTTGGAGGTGCTCTTTATTTCTTTTCTTTTTTTTTTTGTTAACTGGGCTAACGGTCGTTAAATCTTGTTTATCTTTTCAAAGAACCACCTCTTAGATTCATTGATTGTTTGTATTGTTTTCTTTGTTTCGATTTCATTAATTTCTGCCCTGATTTTTGTTATTTCTTCTTGTCTTCCGGGTTTGGGTTTCATTTGTTGCTGCTTTTCAAGTGTCTTGAGTTGTAATGATAAGTCATTTATATGTGTTCTTTCTGAATTTTTGATGTAGGCACTTAGAGCTTTAAACTTCCCTCTAAGAATAGCTTTCAGCGTGTCCCAGAGGTTTTGTTGTTTTGTACTGTCCTTTTCATTTAGTTCCAGGAATACTTTTATTTCTTTCTTAATTTCTCTTTTGACCCAACCATCATTCAGGAGTGTGTTGTTTAATTTACACGTGTTCATATGGTGACTAGGGCTTCTTCTGGTGTTGATTATAAGCTTTATTGCATTGTGGTCTGACAGAATGCATGGAATTATTTCAATCATTTTGTATTTGTTGAGGTTTGTTTTCTGCCCCAGTATATGATCAGTTTTGGAGAAGATTCCATGTGGTGCTGAATAGAAAAAAATATTTTTTGGTGCTTCCTTGTACTATTCGGTAGATGTCTGCTAGGTTCATTAGATATATGGTATTGTTTAATTCTGATGTCTTTCTGTTAATTCTCTGCCCTGTTGACCTATCTGATGGAGACAGTGGGGTATTTAAGTCCCCCACTATTAATGAGTTGGGATTAATCTGGGTCTTAAAGTCCTGTAGTATTGTTTTTATGAAGTTGGGTGCACTAGAGTTTGTTGAATATATGTTCATGATTGTAATATCTTCTTGGTTTATTGTTCCTTTGATCAGAATGAAGTGGTACTCTTTATCTCTTCTCATTTCCTTTAGTTTAAAGTCTATTTTGTCAGATATTAAAGTTGCAATGCTTGCATTTTTCTTGGTACCATTCACTTAGCATATATTTTTCCATCCTTTCACCTTAAGATAGTTTCTGTCCTTGAAAGTGAGATGAGTTTCTTGAAGACAACAAAAAGATGGGTTTTGTTTCTTAATCCATTCATCTAGTCTGTGTCTTTTGACTGGGGAGTTCAGTCCATTAATATTTAAAATTACTAATGAAAGATGTGCATTGAATCCTGTCATTTTATTTCTGTTTACATTCTTGATATAACTGTACTTTTAATCAGTTATACCTTCATTGAATTTCTTTCCACAACCCCTTGGGTATAGTCATTCCTTTCTTCAGCTTTTTGTATTGCTTCCAGAACTCTCTGAAGGGCAGGTTTTGTGGACATGTATTCCTTCAGCCTATTCATGTCATGGAAGATTTTTTTTCTTTCCCCTTTGACTATAATAGACATTTTGGCTGGGTATAGTAATCTGGGTTGGCATCTATGGTCATTTAAAACTGTGAATTCTTTGGCCCAGGCTCTTCTGGCTTTCATAGTTTGCACTGAATAGTCATCTGTAATCCCAGTGGGTTTTCCTTTATATGTGATTTCTTTTTCCTCTTTTGCAGCTTGCAGTATTGTCTCTTTGTTCTGTGTGTTTAGTGTTTTTGCTATGATGTGCTGTGGAAAGTTTCTTTTCTGGTCCTGTCTGTTTGGTGTTCTATATGCTTCTTGTATTTGTATGGGCATGTCTTTCTTTAATTTTGGGAAATTTTATTCTATGAGTCTGTTGAGGATCTGGTCCATGCCATTATCTTGGGATTCTTCTCCTTCCTGTATGCCTATAATTCGTAAGTTTGGTCTTTTTATGGTATCACTCAATTCCTGCATATTCCATTCTTGTGATTTCTTAAATTTTTCATAATCTTTGCTTGAGTGGTCTAGTTCGTCTACTTTATCTTCAGTCTTGATATTCTGTTTTCCATTTCATTCATCCTATTGGTGAGGCTTTCTGCTGTCATTTCTAATTGGCTTACTGAGTGTTTTACTTCCTTTTTCATTTCAGTCTGTGTAGTCTTCAAGGTTTCTAGCTCTTTTCTGAATTCATTCAGAAGTTTATCCCTATCTTCCTTCAGTTCTTTGATTTCTTGTTTGTGTGTTCTTTAAATTCACTGAATTCTTTTATCATATTTATAATTGTTTTTTGGAGTTCCATGTCCTGCATTATCTCTAGGGGGTTCACATTGTACTCCTCTAGAGGACTATTAATATTTGGTGGAGATATGTTATTTTGGTTTCTCATGTTATTTTTTCTCTGATTTTGAAATGTGAATTTCTTTTGTAGTTTCTGATTCTTGTGTGAAACTAAAGCCTTCAAGTTTAGGTCTCCTTCTTTTTGTAAACTTTATGTGCCTTTGTGTTTTACTTTTTGGCCATTAAAAGCTGGTCCATCTAAGCTTCCTGTTCTCTTTTTTGATTTTATATTGAAGTGGCCAGATTGCTTTTGGCTTCAGGAGTTCCGAGAGAAGCCCAAGTCAGATGCAGATCAGATGCTCTCAGGCTTTCTCCTAAGGTATAGATCCCTCCAGGAAAGATTTTGACCTCAGGAATTTGTGGTTTGGACTAGCCTGGAAGCAAGGCCCAGAAAAGATACTAGTCTCTGCCAGCTGGTGGCTATGACACTCAGAGATGCAAAGGGAGATGGGGGTGGAAAGAGGCCCCAAGGGCTCCTGGGAACTGCACTGAGGAGGTGGGTTGGTCTGGATGCAAAGGATCAAGAAGCCAAAAGATCAGCCCCATGTCCACGAAAGAGGCTGTCATGTTGTGCAGCCCAGGGAAGCAGAGGAGTTTAGGGCAGGACCAGGCCCAGAGGGCTCCAGGGCACCTCGAGAAGGGATTGTTTCGGTCTGGGTGCAAGGGTTTAGGAAGCAGTGGTGGCGCCAGTTCGAGAGGTCAGCCCTGGGGTCCAGAAAAGAGGCTGGCAGGTCGTGCAGGCCCAGGGAATTAGAGGGAGGTGAGGGTGGGGCCAAGCCCAGAGGGCTCTTGGGGACCCTAGAAGGAACTGGGTTGGTCTGGATGCAAAGGATCACGAAGCAGTGGTGGTTTCCCGGTGTCTGGTGTGCCAAGACAAGGAATGGGACAGAACCCAGGTTAGGAGGAGAGACGGGCGGGGGAGATGTGAGGTGAATGAGGCTGAGGGAGTCAAGGTCGAGGGTGCAATTGACTTACCCCAGAAAGAGGCCCATTGGTCTTGAAAGCCCAGGGAAGCAGAGAGAGGTGAGGCCAGGACCAGGCCCAGAGGGCTCCCAGGGACCTTGAGAAGGAACTAGGTCTGTTTGGATGCGAGGGGTCAGGAAGCAATGGTGGCCCTGGGCAGAGAGCTCAGCCCCAGTGTCCAGGAAACAACAGGCTGTCTGGCTGTGCAGCCCATGGAAGCAGAGGGAAGTCTAGAGTAATTTCTCTATGGTACAAATTCTGACACATTTTTTTTTCTCATTGATACTACATTGAATTTTTCAGTGAACCATTTAGCATTAATGGTTAAAAGTCAAAGAAAGCATATACTTTATTGAAATTAAGTGCTCAATTTCTGTTTATCAAGAACATTGATAAGGAGCACATAAAGTTTCACAAAATGCTAAAGGAGCAGCCGCAGTAGAGATGACCGCATGTTAATCAGGACACTGTGCTACTGAAACATCAGTATCTACTATGAAAACTGGGAATCTTCAGATAATCAAAGCTAATATGATTTTCTGCATAAGGTATATTTACATAACACTCTAAAAATATAACTTATTTATATCATAAAGATGCTCTTCCAAATTATTTGCTCTAATTTTATATTATGCATATGGTAAAAATGGCTCAATTATTGTGATGATAATCATTCCATTAACAGAAATGATTCAAAAATAGTAAATATATCATTTTATATCAATGTAATCAAATGCTTCAAATAGAAAATCAGATAATAATCTTTACCTTATTCTCATCCATTGAATAGGTGAAAAGAAAATCATCAAATTTGTTGGTTAATGCTTACAAAAATCAATATTGATTATAAAACGTTTTAGCATTGCAAATGTGCACATTAGAGGAATGTGTTTTTCTCCTAAATGAGGAGATTCATGAAACAGGCATACATTTTTCATTTGTACTGAAAACACACTTTGCTAAAACATCCAACCAAGCTGTAGAACCACTTGGAAATTTGGTCAAACTTGACATTTTGGGGCTCTTTTAATGCTAATGGATCAGTAATTCACGGGTACAGTCAGCAATCTGTGCTGTGATATGCCTCATAGAAGATTCCAATGCAGACTGGTGGTTGAGAGAATTTCTCTGGGTAATATATAACTGCTTCCAGGCTTTCCTGAATTGGTATTAGAAACACATTTGGACAATTTGAAAAAAAAATTATTGTAGCTAACATTTACATCATGCATATACCACATGATAAGGTCTATAGTAAAAGCTTTAAATGGGTCTTTTAATTTTATTGCATCAGAAATGAGAAAGATTCTATCACCTTTGCTTTTATTAGCAAAGAAACAGATACATCCCGATGTTGTTTTAAAGTCTGAACTAGAGTATCAACCCAGGTAGTCTCTCCAAATGCTCCCTGTAGCCTCATATTCTCCAATATCGAAGCACATCCACATAGAAAGATGATGTAGACAAATAAAACTATCAATTGCATCTGTGTGTTGTTATAATTGATATAGGGAGTGTGAGAAAGCGGGAAGATGGTATTAGCTAATTTTGTCAAAATTTACAACTTTTCCTGTATTCTGAGTACTACGTCTTCCACCCATTTAAATGCTCTTATTAGAATTTTAAGTGATGATTTTTGCATGGATACAGTTGGAATGTGATATATAATGAAGCACTCATATGTTAAAGTTCTGTTTCCACACTCTATATCATCTCTCATATTGTTAAGCATCTTTAAACCAAAATATTAAGCTGTTTCATCTTGCAATAAAATATAAAAACCACTTTCTTTACAATTTTTATTTCTTCTCAACCTGTTCTTTCTGAGACGGAAGGAAACAAAACAAAAGAAAACAAACAAACAAACAAAAAACCCTGTACCATAGTTTCTAGTAGCATTACATAAAATTATTTAATTATCCTTTCATTTCAACATTTCTGTCTTTGCATGAATCAAGAACATTTCAAGCCTGCCCAATATCTGCATCAGATAATCCATTTTTTATTATGATGCTCTAGGAAAATGAAATTAATTTCGTTCCTTAAACCATCCCCTTAGCGTTACAAAAAAATAAAGGTGAAATTCATAGGTAGCTATTTTTTTCCTTTAACGGTACTTCTCCCATAACCGCAACTTTACTAATGAGCTGCATGCATGTAAACAAATTTAATCCTACTGAACCTAGTGGACAATCAGGTTTTTCAGACAATTAACTCACTTGTGCCTGAAATTTTGATGACAGGTTTAGGAAACATGCAATGTATTTTGTCCACTGTGATTTAAAATAAATGAGCCAGTTTGAACCTGATCATGATGCTGTTTGTTGGAAAAAATGAAAGTGAGAAGATTCAATAGAGCTTTGATTTTTGCTTAGACGCTTCCTATAAACGTCAAGTAAGAGTAGTAATGTAGTTATAAATATTAGACACAGTATTTGAGCACCAAAAATTTCATGATTATTGTTTTAATTTTTAAAAATTTCGCCATTTTAAAATTTAGACCTTTATTTAATATTTTATGAATATTTGTAAAAAACTGGAAACAAGGAAAAAATCCAGAGTTGCACAATTGTGAACATTTTGGTAAATTTTCTTTTGTCCTTCAATCCTTTATAGATACTTATTTGACAAGCTCTTTAAATATTAAAGATCATCCACCACATGTAAATAAGTATGTAGGTTACCCGAATTCTTAATTCACATGTATGATCATTTCCCTTCATCATTAAATGCTTGTAAATCAAAAAAAATGTTTCCAAAATGGTTAAGCAGGTGGCATCAACTAATTTTAAAATTCTCCCTGGTATTTCTAATGTTATGTAAAATGGTGACATAAGAGGGTATGAACGTTACAAATATACTGAGGTCACAGATTAAGTCTTCTGAAATACATTCATCAGTTTCTTTAAATATTGAAATTTTCAGAGGTCTGGATATATGAATATCTCCTTTAGGGACTTAATCTGCAATACGGAGAAACAATGGAAAAATCTAATAACAAAACTTTATTACTTAAGCATTCCTAAATTTTCCCTTTTAATTATCAAAGAAAATCAAGGCTGGAGAGATATCTCAAGGGTTAAGCACACTGGGTACTGTAGCAGAGGACCCAGGTACAGCTCCCAGCTGTAATACCAGTTCCAGGGGTTCTGAAGGCCTCTTTTTGTCACCACAGACTTTTCACACATGGGTTTAATTACATACATGCAGGCACAATACTCATATATGTAATAATTTTTAAAAACCAAAAATATTAATGTCAAAATCAAAGCCATATTCCTTTCACCTTAAAGGTGATTACTTTTATGAAGGAATAAATTGCTCATAGAATTGAAAACCGAATTATTCAATATGTTCAGCCTTAAATAAATTGCTTCTTAGGTTTTACATACTTCTTTTGCAATTCCATCTGTTTTATTATTACATTATAAAAATTCAGATGCATATTTTTAAAAGCCATATTAAATTTTTATATTTGGAGGAATTTCATACAGAGTATTTATTGTATTTACATCATCACTTCCCCCCTACCAGTCCTCCCTTCAACACTTCTAATGCCCTCCACACTCACTCTCAATTTCTTGTCCTATTATTTTATTATTGTTACATACACATACAAATGCATATACATATATAAATATATATATATAACGTATTAAGTTTGTGTAATGGTGCTCATGTGTGCATATCTTTAAGGCTGACAAGTTAGAATCATATAACCAACAATAGAACTAATCCTAGAGAAAACTGGTTCTCCCGTCCTCAATATCGATTGATTTGTTGTAGCTTTTCATCTAGATTGGAACATGTGAATTTCTCCCATACGTATTGGCATGTCAACTGTTTTGGTCATTATACAGATCTTGTTAGGATACTATATTGTGGATATTCCAAGGGTTCAGCTTCTGTTTCATGTCTAGAATGCATTATCCAGAAGCAGGTGTCTTGTCTTCTGAGTCTTAAAATCTTTTCGTCCATTGCTCTGCGATGTTCCCCGAGTCTGAGATGAAGTGTCATTGCAGATGCATCAGTTATGAGACGGGCCACCCCACAGTCTCATAGTCTCTGTATATTGACCAGTGTGGAGCTTTGTTAGCGCCCCCACCTATTTCAAAAGAAGAGTCGTTGCTGAGTGGTGAGAGCTAAAGTTGGCTGTGAATATATGGATATGTATTGAAACATACTAAGAAGCTATGTTGGTCTAGGTAAGTGCCTTTAGAAGGTTTTTCTCTAACATCTATGACATATCCAATCATGTATACTTGGCTATGTTTATGGTACCTTGCACAGATTTCTTCCTACTGAGCAGGCCTTAGGTCTTATTAGACATCTGTTGATTACTGCCAAGCTGAAAGTGCCACTATTGTACCAATAGTGAGAATTTCCTGGGTCACATATTGTTTTGATTTACAGGATTTATAGCTGACTAGAAACACTGTTGGGTTTTCCCTTGACAGCTTGGATAGTACACTTCTGAAACTATGAAAACTAGTCTTCAGAGAAGAGGCCTTCAGGTCAGTTGCAGCTAAGTTGCTAAAAATCCAGTGTGTGAAGTATTTTATACCACATTTTCGTAATTCATTTACCAGTTGAGGGATATTTAGTTTATTTCCATTTCCTATTCCTAGTTATTGTGAAAAGACCAGCAAAATGATGGCTGAGCAATAATCTGTAGTATGAAAATGTAACCATAGGTAAATGCCAAGGAGAGATATAGCTGGGTGATATTGATGATATATTTTTAATTTCTGGATATTCACACCAGTTTCCATAAAGAATGCACTGGTTTGCAAACTTACTAGCAGTAAGTTCATGCACTTATCCCTACATCCTCACCAGCATTTGTTATCAATTATTTTCTTATTCTTAGCCATTCTGATCGGGATAAGATGAAATCATAGTTTTAATTTTAATTTTACTAATTACTAATAATGATGAACACTTTATTTTCTTTTTTGAGGGAAGAAGACTTTTAAAAAATTATTGAATTTTTCAGTATAAAATACAGAATATTTTTGAAAAGCTTTAAGTGTGTTATTCAGTGACCATTTCCTTTACAAATAAATTTCCAGTGAACTGAATATTAACTTTAAGAAGCACAAAATTATAGCGTTGCTCATAGAGAGCCAGGTTTGGGGTTTTTTTTTTTTTTTTTTTTGGTCTTTTTGAGACATGGTCTCTCTGTAGCCCCAGCTCTCCTGGAACTTACTATGTAGACCAGGCTGGCCTTGAACTCACAGAGATCCACCTGCCTCTGCCTCCTGATTGCTGGGATTAAAGGTGTGTGCCACCATGCCCGGCACCAGCCAGGTCTTTTTAAATGCAACACAAAACCTAAATTATATTGTGATTTAATGTATTGTTTCTTTAGAATAGATTTTTAAAATATTTTATTGAGCTTTTGTACATTTCATACAATAGTTCTTGACATCTTAAATCTTTATACGCCCTTCCCCATTAGCACCCTCCCATATCCCCCTCCACTGGAATTCAAGCATTCTGTCATTTGTGCTAAGGCCCATCATGTCAAGTTAGTGTCCCCAGATGTCCCTTAGTGCAAGTCATCCTATCTAGAGTCTCTCATTTTAAGAAGATCAGCTCTTCCTCACAAAGCAGTAATCATCTGCCAATAATTCTTTGAATAAGATTGGGACCTGCTGCCAATTTCCACAGTTCTGTGCTGGATTTTGATCTGCTTGAGTTTGCATGGTTCTTGTGCATTATGACACCATTGTCTTTTTGTGGGGGGGTTCTTTTTGTGTTCTGTATATTAATCCACTGTAATATGTATAGCTTATTATATTCTCTCCAACTCTGTTGGCTTCCTCTTCACCTGATTGTTTGATTCCTTTGCCATAAAGTAGATTTTTAGTGTAATGAGGTTCCACTTCTCATTTGTTGACCTTAATTCCTGAGCAACTGAAGTCCAACATAGAAAGTCTTACCTTCACCAGTATCTTAAAGGATACTGCCTATGTTTTCTCCCAACAGGTTCAGTATTTCAGGTTTCACATTGAGGTCTTTTATCCATTTGGAGTTGATTTTGTGCACGGTGAGAGATATGGGTTTAATTGCATTCTTCTTGTACATCTGGAATTCCAGTTTTCCCAGCACCATTTGTTAAAGATATTATTTCCTCCAGCTTGGTCTACATAGTGAACTCCAGGCCAGCTGGGGCTACAGGGAAACTTTGTCTCAAACACACATGCACACACACACACAAACACACACAAGATACTCTTCCCTTCGGTGTGTATTTTTGGTTAAAATCAGATGGCTCAACTTTTGTCTACTTGTTTGAGATTTCTATTTTGTTCCATTCATCTATATGCCTGTTTTTGTGCCAGTAGCATGCTCTTTTTGTTACTATAGCTCTATAGCATAGTTTGAAATCTGGTATGGTAATCCCTAGTTGCACTGCTCAGTTTCCTCAGGATTTCTTTGGTAATCTGATGACTTTGATGCTTCCACATGTATTTTAGAATATAGTTTCTGCTTCTGTGAAGAATTTCATAGGAATGTTGATAAGGATTGCAGCTAGTCTGTTAATTGCTTTGGGAGGATGTTCATTTTCACAATATTAATTCTACCAATCTATGAGCATGGGAGGTCTTTCCATATTCTAGTGTTTTGCTCATTTTCTTTCTTCAGAGATTTAAAGTTTTCATTCTCGAGGTTATTCACATCATTGGTTAGTTATTCCTGGATGTTTCATTTTTTGAGACTCTTGTGAATGGGAGTGTTTTCATGATCTCCTTCTTGACTACTTGTTATTGCTATATAAAAGTTTGCTCATTTTTAAATTGAGTTTGTATCCTGCCAAGTTTCTGAAATTTTTTATCATTTCAAGAAGATTTCTACTGGAATTTGTGGATCTCTTGTGTATGATATTATATAGTTTGCCTCCTTTTCCAATTAGGATCCATTTAATTTCCATCTTACTTCTTATTGGTCTAGCTAAGTTTTCAAGTACTATATTGAAAAGGAGTGGGGATACTGGAAAACCCTGTATCATTTCTGATTTTAATGGGCATACTTTGAGTTTTTCTCCATTTAAAATGATGCTTGCTGTTAATTTGTCACATACAGTCTTACTTAAGTTGAGGTATGTTGCCTCAAGTCTGATTCACATTAGAACTTTTATCATGAATGCATGTTGAGTTTTGGTAAAGGCCTTCACTGCAGGTATTGAGATTATTATTTGATTTTTGTCTTTAAGTCAATTTATATTATCTGTTTTATAAATATTTTGAACCATTCCTGTACCTTTGGAATAAAGCCACCTTGATCATGGTGGATTATGCTTTTGATATATGCCTGTGTGGTTTTTGAAAGTATTTTACTGAGAACTTTTGCATCTAAATTCATCAGGGATATTGCATGTAGTGTTGTGTTGTTTTCATTGTATATTTACCTGGTTTGAGCAAGAGATTAATAACGACTTTATAGAATGATTTTGGAAGTTTTTTCTCTGCTTTTATCTTTTCTAATAATTTAAGTGGTATTGGCTGTAGTTCTTCTGTGAAGGCCTGGTAAAATTCTGCTGTGAATCACTCTGGACCTGTACTTATTTTAGATGAAATGACTTAAATTACTGCTTTCATCTCTTTATTTGTTATGGATTGGTGTAAGTTGTTGATCTCATCTTAGTATAAATTTGGTGGTTCAGTAGAAACTAAAAATTCATCCACTTATTTTATATTTTCTAATATGAAGGAGTCCAGAGTTTTAATGAATTTCCTTATAATGTTCTGGATTACTTTGCATCTCTAGTAATATTTCACTCTTTATCTCTGAATTTATTGATCAGGGTTTGCTCATTCTTTTTGGTTCATTGAGATAAGGGTCAATTGATCTGGTTTATTTTTTCAAAGATCTAGCTCTTAAATTTATTGATTATTTCTGTTGTTCTATTCAGTTCTGCTTCATTGGTTTCTGCTCTATGTAATTTCTTCTGGTCTTCTCTGTTTGAATTTGTTTTTTTCTTTTTTTCTGATTTTTAAAAATTATTTATTTAATAACCACACAATCAGAAGAAGCATTTTATTACAACATAATCGACATATTCAATAACAATTTCCAGAGCTAAGCTGCATCTCATTCAAAACTGGCTGTAAATTTTTAGGTTTACAGCTGAATTAATACAGTTATACAACATTCTGCTCAGTATAAACCCTATAAGACATAAAATTAAATGAGGCTTTAAACTTTAAAAAAGATCTCCATTTCACTATTAAAATGAAGTTTCATACAGAAA
Organism: Nannospalax galili; assembly: GCF_000622305.1. Lineage (NCBI taxonomy): Eukaryota > Metazoa > Chordata > Mammalia > Rodentia > Spalacidae > Nannospalax > Nannospalax galili. The sequence goes on from NW_008345311.1 coordinate 2,473,714, forward strand.
AATTCATTTTCAATACAATTGACACTAAGATGTACATGCATTTCTAATCTCTATATATCTGATTATTACTAGTCATAGTAGGTTACTTTCTGAGCTCCTTGGCACCTGAGCATGAATATAAAGTCATCAGGTAGATTTCAATGGTAATGTTTTTCACATTCACCAATTATTAAGGAGCAAATTTTTATGTTTTGAAAAATTATTTTTTTATTTTTTAAAATTAATTTATTTTTACACCCACTTCCCAGATAGCACCCACCTGTAGCCTTCCTCCCCCCACCAAAGACCTTATACTCTGATATCCCTGCTGCTGTCTGCTGTGTTGTCAACACCCCCAGCCATTCCCCACTACTTTCCCTTCTGGTGAATCTAGTCAGCCTATCTAGAGGTCTTTGTTTTAGGAAGGTCAACTGTTCATCATCTAGTGGTAATCAGTTGTCAATATTCCTTTGGATAAGATTGGGGTCTGCTGTTCATTTCCCCAGATCTGTGCTGGGTCACTATCTGGGAATCCCTTTGGCCGCCCGGCCAACAACTCAAAAGAAAGTATCGCCTGTCTGGCATTGTTGCTTGTTATGTTGCCTTTAGGTATACATATGGTCTCTTATGAAATTATATTGGCCCCTTTAATCTTTGGTTATACTTTCCTTTTTGG
>NW_008345311.1:2474403-2481797 GCF_000622305.1 Nannospalax galili
CCTGCTCGACCATGGCTGGCTTTGCTTGGAAGCATGGAGGAAATGTTTCCTCTGTGTTGGCCCTCCTCTTTGTAGACTGGACACTGTTTACAGTCCATCTCGTGGGATCTCACAGCCTCTTTGATCAAGAGGACAGGTGACTCACCACAGGTACGGGACATTTTGAGAGATGTTCATAGTCCCCTGGAACTAGTTGACCTAGGAGGGCTAGGAGCAAAAAGTGTCCTTTATGTCCCTCTGACCAAATTATTATAGGCCTCAAAGTATGTTTGTTAAACACCCAAGAAGGTTAGTTCCACCAGTCTTGTATTTTTAATTACTGTGTGTCATGTAGATATGTGATTGCTAGCTGTGGCTGCTCTCCTCCATCTATGGCCACTCTCCTGCTCTCTTAGTTCTTTTGATCAGTCGTCCAGTGCAGACCCCAGAGCCGGTGAGGAGTCTAGGACAGCATTGCCACATTCAGACACAGGAGACCAGGTTCAGTGACACAGATTTGCTTTATTGCAGGAAGGCACAAGTTTATATAGGGGTAGTGGTCCAATCACAGCACAGCAAGTAGGATCCCTTCTTAGCATAACAGGTTTAGCATACTATCACAGTACAGCAAGTAGGATGCCTTGATTCCAAGGGTGGTGATTAGGGAGTGGTGAGCTCTAGGCATCAGTCCCATGATCTGCCAATGGGAGCAAAATATCACAAGGCATTCCTTGGGGCTCCAGTGGTTGGGCCGCTGCCTCAGGACTGCTATATGGCTGTCAATAAGACTTTCACCCTAGGCTCAAGCCTGTCTCCCACATCTCCCCCTTTTCTTATTTTTAAAGGTGAGGTATAGTTTAGAATATATAGCATAATGGTATCAGTCCAGATACATCAAGGCAAAGTAGAATGGCTCAGGGGGTCATTGTACCAAGACCCCCTCCCTCAAGATGGTGAGCTTCCTTGAGAGCAGGCTGGGCCAACTCCATGGCAACCAATGGGAGTAAAGGCTTTTTGCCTCAGCATTGTTGTCCCCACCTTAAACGTCACCCAGCATTATGGACTGTGCCTGTCTTACATTGTCCCATCTTTTGGGATCTTACCCATCACTGACTACCAGCCCTCGAAGGGTGAGTCCCTTGGTATGGTCCAGAAGAGGGAGAGGCAGTGTATCAATCTTTGGCCTGTGAAAAGGCCTCTTAAGTGGCTAAGAATTCAATAAAAGCTGATGGAGTAGGGTTGTCCCATCTGGGGTAATGATGGGGATTAGAGAGTGGCAAGTTCTAGGCATTGGTCTCACAGTCTGCCAACAGGAGTATATAACGCAAGGCGTTTCCTGTGGCTGCAGCAGTTGGGCCATTGTCTCAGGTCCACTGCATGGTTGTTCCGTAAGATTTTAAACCTATGCTCAAGCCTAATTTTCATATCTCTCTTATTATAGGTTGGTAAGGGCAAGGAACAGTGTGTCCTTGTTTGCAGAGACATGCGTGGCAAGATTTGGAGGTGGGGTAATAGCTAACTGAACCAGAGAAATATGATTTTTAACAAAATTACCAAGAACCTTAACAATGCAGGGCCCAAAAATCAGGAGTTAGCAGTAATGATGGCACACATAATAAGGAACACAGACAAAGGTTTTCCTCTGGATTGAGGACTTAGCTTAGCTAATGTCTCTGTATGTGGAGAGAGATGTTCGAGGTCTCTCCAGGTTGGTGGCTTTCGTGGTCTGCGAGATCGGTCTCTTGGTGGTTGAGAGGTGCGCTGCTTCCTCCAGGGTCAGGGCTTCCACCTCCAGGGTTGGTGGTTGTGGAGGGAGGTTTTCTGTCACAGGCAAATCTGATGTTCTGGGCCTGGATCCAAATGGGGGCTGGAGCATTATCTGGAAAGACACAAGCATAGCCTCGCCCTTGTGTTAATAATAGGTGTGGACCTTTCCATTCACTTGTGAGAGGGTCCTTCCATCTCACCATGGGGGCAGGAGTGGGCTGAGTGAATACCCCCAATGCTTTATTGCTGGTGGAAGGCCATTGGAGTCAAATTTTAAAAAATTTAATACAAATAGAGCTTGTTGTATAACAAAATTTGGGTCCTTATAGCAGGAGCCTTTATCATTGTCTTCCCTTATTTTCTGTAATTGTTTAATGAGTTTTTGGTGGGAACGTTCAACAATCCCTTCACCCTGAAGATTGTAAGGGATACCAGTTATATGCCTAATATTCCAGTCAGAGCAAAAATGGCTGAAGGTAGCAGAAACATAACAAGGACCATTATCTGTTTTTATTTGCCAAGGAATTCCCATAAGGACCATGGCATATTTGCCAGTTCTTATGGCATGAGAAGCCATCTCACCAGAGCAAGCCAATGAAAAATGGACATTGGAATAAGTGTCAATAATATGATGGATATACTTGAGCTTGCCAAAAGGAGAAAAATGAGTGTCATCCATTTGCCATATCTTGTTGGGGCCAAGACTTCTAGGGAGGGTCCCAGTGGGTTGTAATGGCCCCAGAGGTAGAAGAGGGCAACAAGAGGAGCAAGAATGGACCAAATGTTTACAGCTCTGACTTGGCAAGGTAGGGAGGAGCCTATGTATAGCTTGGGGAGAAAGGTGGAAGCAGGCGTGTAAGTCTCTAGCTTGTTGAATTATGGTGGAGTCTAAGGTGGCAAAGGACAGATGTTGTAGAGTCTGAACTACATAAGCACTGTCAGAAAAAATATTACAGGGAGTTGTAGGGAGATCCTGAAAGACCTGTAACATGGCTGTACAGACCTGTACAGATCCCTTGAAAGGGAAAACCTTATGTGAAGAGAGTGGTCCTTCCTGGTAAGTTACATGACCAAATTTGCATTTACTAGAATCAGTAAAGATTAGGGGATCCTTAGGAAGAGGGTTACGCTTTGGGAATGCCTGGGGAAATAGAGACAGGGGAAGCCGTCTTATTCCTTGAAGGAGTTTACGATTAAGATAATGATTTTCATATTTCCCCTGATAGACTAGTAGGAGAGTTTTGAAGCCAGGGTTGTCAAGGAACAATGACTGGAACATGTAAAGTGGAAGGGGAAGAACCAATGATTTGGGTTTGCAGCCATACAGAAGGTGGGAGGTGTGGACACGTTTAAGGGCTAAGCATAGCCCATGCCTCAATAGCTGGGGTGACCTTATGAAGTTGACTCCATGAAGAGTAGACCCATATCAGGGGGCCCTGGGTCTGCCAGAGCACTCCCAAAGGTGTGTTTTTAGTATGAATAAGTAGTGCTTGGATGGGAAAATTTGGCTGTATCCTATTTACAAATGCTTGGGACAGGTGAGAATTGATTGTTGTGACAACAGGTTGTGCCTCCGGAGAGATCTTGAGGGGAATGGAGACCATATCAGTACTCTGCAAGAGGTCAAAGAGTGGCGTAAGCTCTTCTGCGGATATGGCTAAGAAGCCCCGTATCCAATTGATGTTGTCACAGAGGGTCTGTACCTCTGAAAGTGTAATCTCATCTGGTAAAGTAAGAACAGGAGCTTTGGGCCGGAAGACATCTTGAATAGAGTGGCTCAAAAAGGTATAAGGGGCATGTAACTGTATTTTACCTGCTGCAATAGTAAGACCTAATGCCTGGAGGTTTGTTTTGAGTTTTTGAAAAGCTCCTTGTAAGATCTTAGGATCCTTATGGGTGAAAAGAATGTCATCCATATAATGTAAAATATAAACCTCAGTCAGCAAAGGTCTGCAGGCATGTGCCACATAATATTGGGGGACACTAGGACTGTTTTTCATTCCCTGAGGCAAAACCTTCCATTGATAGCATTGAACTGGAAGGTTATGGTTAGTGGCAGGTATAGAGAAGGCAAAATGGGGCTTATCATCATCATGAAGAGGAATAGAGAAGAAACAGTCCTTAATATCTATTATAATAATTGCACATTCTTTGGGAATAGCAGTAGGGTGAGGCAGTCTCAGCTGAAAGGTCCCTAAAGGCTGCATATGCTCATTAATAGTCCTTAAATCATGTAAAAGTCTCCACTTTCCTGATTTCTTTTGTATAACAAAAATGAGAGGATTATGAGGACTAAGTGAGGCCTCAATATGACCCAAGGATAACTGTTTCTGGACCAAGGAGATCAAATGAGCTAATTTATGTGAAGGAAGAGGCCACTACTCCACCCATATGGCAGCTTTAGTGTCCCACATTAGTTTGATGGGGGGCAGCTTGGGCAGCAGAGCAGTGGCCATTAGAATTGGAGGTGAGGGTGGGGAGCATTACCTAACCGCTGGTCTACAAGGCGGTCGTCATAAAAGGCTTTGTCATTGGTAGTTAGAACAACCTACAAATTGCAGAGGATATCTCTCCCCCACAGGTTATGGGGAAGCCCTGCAGCTAGGAGCTGTTTAATAGCTCCTGTATTGCCATCCAGGTCAGTTCAGACCATGGGATGTTGGACCTGTAAATTATTGTATAGGGGGTCCAGGCTTACAGTGCCAATGAGTCAAGGCTTCTTCCTGTCTGATTACAGTAATATCAGCCCCTGTATCAATTGGGCCTTTAAACTTATGGCCATCTAGGGAAAGTTGCATCCTAGGCTTACACAAACCAATAGGCATCATCCGTTGGATGTGGGGGGTGTATTGACTTCCTCTCTTTGGAGTGGGGCTGAGAGGTGCCCCATTGCCCGTTTAAAGGCATCTTTTGTATGGGCTTGCCATCTGCATCCACCTTAGACCTGCATTCTCTTGCCCAATGAAAACCTTTGCAGCATCTCGGGATTTTGAAGGAGGAACCTGGCTCCTTCTGGCCTCTTTCATAATCTTATTAGGACAGGTACATGGCCAATGGCCCTGTCCACTGCAGGCCCAACATTTGCCTTTGTCCATCTCAGCCTGTGGTTGATGAGCAGCAAGGGTTGTTGCATGGGCCCCAGCGGTCCCCACATCTTGGCAGGCCAGAATCCATTCAGAGACATCCTTGTGTCTAATGGGTCCTATGGCAAGGCAACACTCTGTAGAGCAGCCTTCATATACAAGATCCTTCAGCAAGGCATCGGCAGCTCCCTGATGACTGATCTTTATATTTATACTTTGTTGGCATCTCTCAACAAAATCAGAAAAAAGACTCTCCTGGTTTTTGTATGAATTTGGTTAATTTGGTATCACCGTGAGTCGACATACTTTGAAAAGCACGAAGCGTGAAAAGCCGTACTTGTTCGAAGTAGTGGGGAGGTCCCTGTGCCTGAGCTTGGGGGGTCTCAAAATTGCCGTGTTCTACTAAAGCATCAATTCCAATGTTTTTGATGTTGGCATTTCTATTGCGCTCTGCCTGTTGTTCACATTCATCTTGGTAAGCAGCTTTTCATAAAAGGAAATCACCTCCCTGTAAGCAGGCATGGGCAGTATTCTGCCAATCATAGGGGGTATTGGCCGATTGACTGATTGTATCTAATAACTGAATGCCATCCTCAACTGCTGCCTTATGCAGCTTCCTTAAGGTATCATGAGAATAGATTTCCAGACATTGGGGTTCTGTTGTCCCTGATTGACAGTAACTTGGAAGAACTGTGGAAAAATCTCGCATTGTATCATAGAAGAGGGGCCTAGGTGGGAGGGGCTTCCAGTCCTCCTCCAGAAGGGAGGGGTAGATGGAATGGGGGGAACTTCCTTAAAGCTAGTGCAAGATGGTGTAAAGTAGCCATCATTCTGTAATGGTGAAGCGGAGGCTGCCTCAACTTCCTATTTTTCATCAAAGCCAACCACCCCATAATGGCAGGGCAGAGGCGATCTTGACTTCCTGTTTTTCATCAGGGGAGCTCTCAAACCCCAATTCCTCATTTTTTACATCATCATTAACAGTCATAGATTCATCAGAACAAGAATCCGTTAGTTTCGTTTTCACTGGAAATGCCTGACACAGGCCATCCCCAGCATCCTGTTGTTGTATTTGCTCATCTATCTCCTTTAATAGGAGATTGTCCTGTTCAGGGGCTTTGGGGGGAATCCCCGGAACTGAGGCCAGAAAGGCTGTCACTGCGGGGTAGAACAGCCCAGACTGTGGGCGTCCCTGAATTCTCTACACTGGGCCAAGAATAAAATGCAAGCCCATTGTTCAGGATCCCAACAACAAGAATCTGTAAAGCAGGGGGCAAGAGCTAGTACTTCATTTAAAACCCTAGTTGCATCCTTTTCTGTTACCCTAATTTGCCTACTCCTGAGGAGAGAAACCAGTGCAGCAGCACAGGGGCTGGCAGCAGCTGGATGACTATTCCCCATACCGGAGGTCACTCACCCTGCAAGACTTACCAAAAGGGACTCAGGAACCATTATTCAAGGCAACAATCGGCAAAGACAGGAATGGCACACCCAACCAAAGATCACGAGCCAGAAGAAAAAGCAGAAGAAAATGAAAGCAGCGAGCAACCACAGGAAGAGCACCTAGAAAAGGGGGCATTGGGAGCCCAAGGTGTTACAGCTCAGAGTGTTACAGCTCTGTGGGCAGGGGGTCCCAGCCACACATTTGGGAACCAGGTGTGGTCACTGGCTGTGGCTGCTCTCCTCGGGCTACGGCCACTCTCCTGCTCTCTTAATACCTCTGATCAGTCATCTGGTCTGGACCCCAGGGCTGGTGAGGAGTCTGCGCCAGCGTCACTGAATTCAGATGAAGGAGATCAGGTTTAGTGACACGGATCTGCTTTATTGCAGGAAGGCACAAGCTTATATAGGGGTATTGGTCCAATCACAGCACAGCAAGTAGGATACCTTATTAGCATAACTGGTTTAGCATCTTATCACAGTATAGCAAGTAGGATACCTTGATTCCAAGGGTGGTGATTAGGGAGTGGTGAGCTCTAGGCATCAGTCCCATGATGTGCCAATGGGAGCAAAATATCACAAGGCATTCCTTGGGGCTCCAGCAGTCGGGCCGCTGCCTCAGGCCTGCTGTATGGCTGTCGATAAGTCTTTCACCCTTGACTCAATCCTGTCTCCCACATAGATAAATCTTGGGCAAAGAACAGTTGTTCTCAGATAAACCTTACCTAGACATATATTTCTTGATCTGCTATGTAAATTTTTCAGTAGGGTGTAGGAGTAATATGGTTCCCTCTGGTTTTCAAAACTGGCTAGACATTGTTTATCTCTCTCATTGTCTCACTCCTCCATCACAGTTTTCCCGCTTAAAGTGCCCTGATTCCCCCTTTCTCCCTTTCTAATACCCTTCTCCTATGCTCCTACTTCTCTTGAACTCCTTCTTTCCCTTTCTCCCCTAGGTTCCTTGTATACCTTTCCCTCCCCCCTCCCTTAAACTAACCCAATTTTTATTCATATCTCCCTTGTTAAGGACTATTTCCTACTGTTCTTCTCTTTCAGCTTATTTCTTTTCCTTTACCTCCCTGTTTCCTTTTCCTTTTTTTGATACATACTCACTTTTTATTGTTT
>NW_008345311.1:2482721-2511176 GCF_000622305.1 Nannospalax galili
TTTAGTTTCATTCTTCTATAGGTGGAGATCCAGTTTTGCCAGCACCATTTGCTGACCATGGTGTCTTTCCTTCAGTGAATGTTCTTGGTCCCTTTGTCAAATATCAGGTTGCTGAAATTTCATTTGCTCATATTTGGGTTTTCAATTTTGTTCCCTTGGTCTATGGTTCTATTTTTGTGCCATTACCATGTTGTTTTATGACTATAGCTCTGTAGTGCAGCTTGAAATCTGGTATAGTAATCCCCCTGGCATTGCTCTTAGTGCTCAGCGTTGTTTTGGCTATCTGAGGTCTTTTGTGCTTCCATATGAATCTTAAGATAGTTTTTCCCAATTCTGTGAAAAATGTCATGGGGATTTTGATTGGCATTGTGTTGAAACTATGTATGACTTTTGGTCATATATATGGTCATTTTCACAATATTAACTCTTCCAATCTATGAGCATAGGAGGTCTTTCCATGTTTTGATGTCTTCCTCAATGTCTTTCTTTAAAGATTTACCATTTTCATTGTAGAGGTCTTAAATGCCTTTGGTCAGATTTATTCCAAGATATTTTATTTTTTCGCAGCTATTGTGAAGGGGAGTGTTTCCATGTGCTCTTTCTTGGATTGCTTGTTATTCGTATATAGAAAGGCTATAGACTTTTGTAGGTTAATTTTGTAACCTGACACTTTACTGAACTTGTTAATAATTTCTAGTAGTTTTTGGGTGGAATTTTTGGCAAGCCTTAGATATCATATCATCTGCAAAAGGGATAATTTGTTCTCTTCTTTTCCAATTATTACTCCTTTAATTTCCTTCTCTTGTCTTATTGCTCTTGCAAGAGTTTCAAGTACTATGTTAAAGAGAAGTGGCGCTAGTGGGCAGCCTTGTCTGCTTCCTGATTTTAATGGGAATGCTTCCAGTTTTTCTCCATTTAGAATGATGTTGGCTGTGGGTTTGTTATATATGGCTTTAATTATGTTGAGGTATGTTCCCTCCAGTCCAGTTCTCTCTATGACTTTGAATATAAATGCATGTTCAGTTTTGCCAAAGGCCTTCTCTGGATCTCTTGAGATGACCATGTGGTTCTTGTCTTTGAGCCCATTTATGTGATTTATGACTTTTATTGACTTACTTATATTGAACCATCCCTGCATCTCTGGGATAAAGCCAACTTGATCATCGTGGATGATCTTTTTGATGTGTGTCTGTATGTGGTCTTTCAAGTTTCTTGTTAAGAATTTTTGCATCTCTGTTCATTAAGGATATGGGTCTATTGTTTTGTTTTTTGGTTATATCTTTACCTGGCTTTGGTATTAGAGTGATGCTGGCTTCATAGAAGGAATTTGGAAGTTCTCCCTCCATTTCTTTTTTTTTTTTGGATAAATTAAGTGGAATTGGATGCAGATCTTCTTTAAATGTCTGATAGAATTCTGTTGTAAATCAATCTGGTCCTGGGCATTTTTTAGTCAGGAGGTTTTGTACTACTGTTTCAATTTTTTTTTTTCCCCCCCCCCCCCGGATACTTGTGTTGCAACATTAAGTCTTTTATTTGTACTCTTCCTGATTTTTTAATGTAGGTGCTTAGAGCTATAAACTTTCCTCTTAGAACTCCTTTCAGTTTGCTAAGAGGTTTTATTGTGTTGTGTTTTCACTTCCATTTTTATTCCAGGACTATTTTATTTGTTTGTCGAATACTTTTGACTCATTCATGCTTCAGCAGGTTTTTTCAGTTTCTGTGTGTTCCTGAAGTTACTAAAGTTCTTTTGCTGTTGATTTTAAGCTTTCTAGCATTGTGGTCATATAGGATACACGGAATTATTTCTTTTTTTTTTAATTCATTGAGGTTTGTTTTGTGTCCTAGTATGTGGTCTATTTCAGAGAAACGTCCATGAGATGCTGAGTAGAATGTGTATTCTTTGGTGTTTGCATTGAATATTTTGCAGATGTCTCTGAGGTCCCTTTTATTTAAGATATCATTTAATTCACGTGTTCCTCTATTTATTGTTTGTACAGATGACCTATTGGGGAAAATGTGTTATTGATGTTGTCTACTATAGCTCAGTTGGGGTTCATCTGTGTCTTGAAGTCCAGTATTACTCTTTTATGAAATTTATTGTGCAAGAGTTTGGTGCATAAATAATTATTATTATAACATCATCGTCATTGTTTGCTTGATCAGAATGAAGTGATTTCTTTTCTTCTGATTATTGTTTATTTGAAGTCAGCTTTGCCAGATATTTGGATGCAATAACTGCTTGTTCTTGGTCCCATTTGTTGGTAATATTTTTCCTTTCAGTCTAAGATGATGCTTGTCCTTGTAGGTAAAATGACTTGCTGGTAGACCACAAAAAGATGGATTTTTTTCTTTATCCATTCAAGTAACCTATGTCTTCTGATTGTGGAGCTAAGGTCATTGATGTTTAATGTTATTTTGAAAGATATGTGTTTCTTACTGTCATTTTAATTTCTGTTTGTGTTCTTAGTCCTTAGCTCTTAGTTTGTGTTTTCATAATTATAGATTACTTTTTTTCTCTGTATAGCTTTTGTGTATAGTTAAACCTGTCTTCAAGTCCTTGTGTTGCTTAGAGTATCCCCTGTAGGCCTGGTTTAGTGGGTGTATATTTTTCCAGGTTTTATATCATGGAAGATTTTCTTTGTCCTGAAACTACAGCAGATAGTTTTCTTTGTTAAAGTAGAGTAGGTTGGTATCTGTGGTCATTGAACTCAGAATACATTGCTGTGGGTTCTCCGATTTTTATAAATTACATTGAAAAGTTAGATATAATTCTGATGTGTTTTCCTTTATATGCAATTTGTTATTCTCTTTCAGTTTTCAATAAACTCTCTTTGCTCTGGATATTAAGTGTTTTATTATGATATGCAGTGAGAAATTTCTTTCCTAGTCCTCTGGATTTGTTGTTCTGTATGTTCCTCATATCTGTATGGTGTATCTACCTTAATTTAGGGATGTTTTCTTCTATAATCCTGTTGAAGATCTGGTCTATGCCATTGACATAGTATTCTTCTCTTTCCTGTGTGCCTATAATTTGTCTATTTGGATTTTTCATGGTGTCCCATAGCTCCTGCATATTCCATTCCTGTGCATTTTTTAAACTCCTTATTTTTTGCTTGAGTGTTCCTATTTTGATACTTTATCTTTAAGTCTTGATATTCTATTTTCTACTTTAATCGACTTTTTTGACAAGGCTTTCCTCTGAATTTTCTAATTGGATTTTGAGGTTTTCAATTCCATTTAAATCTCAGCTTGAATTCTTATCAATTTTTCTAGATCTTTGTTGAATTCTTTTTAAAAATTTTTAATAACTACATGATTAGAAGAAGCATTTCATTACAGCTTTAACATATTCAGTAACACACTCCAGAGCAACAGTACAACTCTTTCACAAGTGGGTGCAAGTTTCTAGGTTCACAGTTGAATTAATATAGTTATATATTATTGAACTCAGTCCTGTAAGACATAAAATTTGATGAGGTTTTAACCTTTAAAAAAGATCTCCATTTCATTTTAGAATATATTGTTCTTTGCAGAAAGACTCATTGTTTTTGCAATGAACACTGTGATGTTGGTGCTTGCATCTCTAATCTGTATGTATCTGAACATTACTAGTCATAATCAGTTGCACTTGGATCCTTGGTGCCTGTGTATGTCTATAGAGTCATTGGGTAGATTTCAACGGTAATGTTTATCACCACTACTAAATAATATGATGTAGATTTCTATGCTTCCTCGTCAAATATAATACATTTTTAAAAATTTGTTGATTTTTGTGTGTTTGTGTGTGTGTGTGTATCACACAGAACACCCAAAACCATCTTATTCAGCTATACACCCACTTCCCAGATGGCACCCTCCCATAGCCTCCCTCCCCTCACTCAAGTCCTTATACTCTGATATCCCTGCTACTGTCTGCTGTGTTTTTGGCACCCCCAGACATTCCCCAATACTATTCATTTTTTAAGTCACGAATTCTTTATCATTTCATTCAATCACATATTTGTATTTTATTGTGTTTCACTCAGGAGTTCTTTGAGTTCACTGAGGCATTTGTTCACCTGTTCTTTGAACTCCTTATATCTGTTTTTTTTTCTCATCATATTATTTAATGAATTTTTGTGCATTTCATACAATATATCTTAATCATATTAATTCATTTCCCTAATTCAAAGCAACCCCCCCACCTGATTTTATGTATTCTGTAAGACCTATCAAGTCACGTTCGCATACCCAGATATCCCTGTATGTGAATTCATCCACAGGAATCTAGTCAGTCTATCTAGAGTCACTCCATAAAGAAGATCAACTCTCACTCACCCATTCTTAATCAACAGTTCCTCATCTAAGGTTGATTTCTTTCATCATGTTTATGATTGTTCTTTTAAGTTGTGTGTCTTAGAACTCCTTTGGGTATCTTTCATTGTTGAGCTTTTCCATAGGACCAGTGGGATTTTCTGGGGTCATATTATCTTGGTTTTTCATATTTTGAGGGGTTTTTGTGATGTGACCTGGCCATATGGGCTTTATTTGTTAATTGTGTGAATGATGCACAATTCTATCATGCCTATGTTGAGTGAGTTTGATTTCAGTTTTGTATTATCTTGGTTGATTTCAGATCCGATATGAAGAGTTAATTGGTCTATTCTTAAATTTCTCCTTGTTGATTTTTTTAATTGGAGCAACAGGGGTGATACCAGGGTAGCTCATGTGCAAGTTGGACAATCACAGCTAGGACTGTGAGTGTGAGATGGCAGCAGTGTGGAGAGAATTCTGTTTAAGTTACCAGGGTGGTCTGGTGTGCCAATAGTGAGATCCATCCAGGCTAGTCCTTGGCGTGTGGAGGTAAAATTAGTGTGGGTGGGATTCTGACTAATGCACCAGGCTGGTCCCGATGAGCAGGCATAATGTGATGGGAGTGATGCTGGCTCATATTGAAGCTTTTTAAAAAATTATTATGCTTATTTTATGTGTATGAGTGTATTGGCTGCATGTAAGTATACTCATGTTGTGTAATTCCCTCAGAGGTCAGAAGAGGATCTACTGCTCTCCAGGAACTGGAATGGATGGGTATTAGCGACCATGTGGGTGCTGGGAACCAAACCGGTCTTAACCACTGAGCCATCTCTCCAGCCACCTATGCCCAACTTTGTATGTGGGTGTTGGGGAATTTAAATTCAGGTCTTCATGCTTGCTTAGCAAGTACTCTTACCCATGGAACCATCTTCCTAGCCACCCCCATTTTTTCACTTGTGTTCTGGTCTTCTAAATTTGGGTCTGTATGCTTGCAAGGCAAGCACTTTACCCACTGAGTTGTATCCTCAGCCTTGTGCCTGGCTTTTTCTGACAGAATTCTCAAAATGCTCTGAGAAACTTTATGACATTTGCATTTCTGATAGGAAGACTGAGGCTCAGAGGTGTTGGGCAGTGACATGAGGCTGGTCACTTACATAGTGACAACCACTGCTGCATTTGTCCACTGCCTGATGCAAAGAACTTAGGGCTTACCTAAGGACTGGTCCCATTTACCTCCACTTCCTCTTCCCTGTTGACCCCCAGGTGTGGAATCTGGAGTCACAAAGATTCTGCCTTGGCCTAAGTGACCAGTCCTGCTGGGGTTCTAGGCCTGTGACACACCCAGTAAAAAGCCAATAGCTACTCCAGGCTCCTGGAGGTCCTGATCATTAATGACCTCAACATGTGTCAAAACAATGAGCACCAACTTGTCTTCTTGTACAACCTGGTTGCCAATTCACATGTCTTTCTTTAGAGACTCTCTTCTGCCCTTCATGTAGAGAATTGAAAAGTCAGCTTCAGGGCTGGAGAGATTCTCAGCAGTTTCATTTGCAGAGCACGGGACCTCAGTTCCCAGAACCCATGTCCAGCAACTCACGACCACCTATAATTCCTGCTACATGGTATCGCATGCCCTCTTCTGGCCACAAAGTATACAGTCCCCCATATAGATACACATATACACATCATTAAAAATAAAAATAAGGTCTGGAGTGGTTGTACACACCTTTAAGTCTAAGACTAAGGAGGCAAACTCAGAAAGATATCTGTCAGATTTCAGACAGCCAGGTCTACATAGTGAGTTCCAGGCCAGCTGTGAAACAGCTGGGAAGCCCATCCTAATCTCTGGCCTACATCATGCCCCTCCCTTCAGGTGTATCACTAGTTGTGTGTGTGTGTGTGTGTATGTGTGTGTGTGTGTGTGTGTATGTGAACAAGTGAACACATATTTTGTGTGTAGGTTCACCTTTGCAAGTGGAGGTCAGAGGACAACCTCAGGTGTCATCCTCAGGTGTCATTCTCAAGTGCTTGTCAACTTTTGTTTGAGACAGGATCTCTCACTGATGTGGAACTTTGCAGGGTGGGTAAGGCCAGCAGGCAAGCAAGGTTCCCTAGACCTGCATGTGGTTACTTCCCATCTCACCATAGCTGGGCTTGTAGAAGTAAGCCTTCACAAATGGCTTTTTTACATGAGTTCTAGTAATCCAAACTCAGGTCCTGGGGCTTACCAGGCAAGTGCCTTACCGACTAAGCCATCACTGTAGCATACTTAATCATTTATTTAAATAGATTGATTTTTTTCATTGTTGTTGCTTTTAAGAAAGAGTCTATGATAGTTTTTGTATATAGTTATTATTTTTTTATGTGTATGGCTATATTGTGTGCGTGTGTGTAAATGCATCCATGTCGTGTCATGCCCATAGATGTCAGAAGAGGTGTTATATGCCCTAGAACTGGAGTTAAGGACAGTATTTAGCCACCGTGTGGGTGTTGGGACCCGAACATGTGTCCTTTGTATACTTTTATTGAATTTTTATTTCATACAAGATATCTCAATCGTCTTTATATCCCCTTTCCCATCCAAACCCTCCCATATCCCACCAACCAGATTTAATTCATTCTGTCCTTTATGTTACCACCTATCAAGTCAAGTTAGTGTAAAAAATCATCCCTCAGTGCAAGTTCATCCACTGGGATCTAGTCAGCCTATCAAGAGCCACTCCCTTAAAGAAGATCAGCTTTCCCTGACCTAACAGTAATCAGGTGCCAATAGTTATTCAGCTAAGATTGGGGCCTGTTGCCCATTTCCCCATTTCTATGCTGGGCCATGTGCATGCATACACAGAAATAACATTTTAATTCCAAAGGGCTCTCCAAATGTGGAAAGTCCCTGTACAACTCCTAAAATCACACCTTACGAAAAAGAACTTTTGGTACCAGTGAGATGGCTCAGGGGGTAATAGTTACAAAATACTTCAAGTCAGTAGTAAGAATACAAACAACTCAACTGAAAAGAAAGGTGGCAAAGAATCTAAACAGTGATTTCTAGGAAGACAATGGAACAAAGATCAATTTGCTATTTGAATAGATAACATCATTAACCATTGGGAAATATAATCCAAATCACAGTAAGATATTACTTATAATCATATGAGTGACTATTATACAAAAAGGACTCATAAACAATAATTAATGGTGGAGAAATTGGGATGCTTACATATTACTGATTGGAAAGGATGCCACCGCTTTGGGAAACAGCCTCAGTTCTTCTAAATACTAAACAAACAGTGGTTATAGGTCATAAATTCTAATTCTGCTCTTAAGTACTTGCCCAAAATAAATGAAAACAAGACCTCACACAAAAAGACATGTGAATGATCATAGAAGCAGTGTTCATAAGCCCCAAGAGTGGTATAAATCAAAGTTTGTCAATGAGAAATACATGATTTTTTTTTTTTGGTTGTCTGTTTCTGACAGGGTCTCCCTAATCCCAGCCTGCTTGGAAGTTAAGATGTGGATCAGGGTAGCCTTGATCTCATAGAGATCCACTTCTCTCTGCCTCCAGAAGAGCTAGAACAATGATTAAAGGCCCACATCTACTCCCCCATCCAAATATATATATATATGTATATAAAATGCCTATGGGGGTATAATTTCTGTTCCGAAATATCCTTAAGCGTGGATCCTTCCACGAGAGCCTGGTTGACATACCAAGAGTTCCATCCTTGAAAGAGGCCATCTCTGTCCCTCCCAGCAGCCATCTGCTGCCAAAATTGCCTTTGGTGGGGTGGGAGCTTCTTATTCCCTTCCTCATGTATATCCTGGGATTTTTTTTCAGGTTTTAGCTTGCATATGAGTAACTGACCATCTGACTGGAAAACTCTGTTTTCTTGTAGTCATCCACCAACTCTGGCTCTTACAGTCATTCTGTCTGCTCTTCCACAATGAACCATGAACCTTGGGAGGCAGAAGTTGATATGGGTGTCCTATTAAGGGATAAACACATTGCAACCTTGTATTCTCTGCACATTTGACTGTTGTGGGGTTCTGTGTTAATCAAAATGCGTGGCATAGGGAAACTTTTCTGGTGAGAGTTATGAGATGCATTAATCTATGGGTATAACAATACATCATTAAGAATCAGTACAATATCATAACTATTTTGTAGAAAAGTAGTATTAGGTTCACCTCTATGTCCTGCGACCTGTCTAACCTCAGGTTTCTAAGCCTGATATCAATGTCAGATATGGGTTCCATTCTAGGAAGAGAATGTTAAATGTAATAAAAGAGTGGTTGGCTACTCCCAAAATATTTGTGACACTATTTCACTGGTGGGAATATCTTGGCAGGCCAGTTGTTACTGTAGCTCACAGGATTCACAGCTGGGTAAGGCTGTTGAATTTTTTTTTTCATTAGCCTATGATGTCTACAAAAGTCAATGTCCCCCTGTTATAACTCTTTTTAATCTCTTTCTAAGATCCATATTTATATGCTTTAGGAAGTTTCTATAGTGGTATGCTTCCATATGGCTTTTTCTAAAGGCCTTCAGTGTTGCTTATCCCTCCCCATACTCATTCCTCTGCCCTCCCAGTACCAACCCCATTTAACTCTTCCACCTCTAATGTTTCCCTTTCCCCCTTCATATCACTGCATTCTGCCACCCCTCCCAAGAAGTTCTAATAATTTTTCAATCCTACACTAGAGGATCTGCTTACAGAGCATTTTCTGAAATCTTATTGCAGTTTAACAGGTTTTATCTTTGTGAAACCATCCATTAAAATTTTAATGTTTTCACTTTACTTTTTAAAGAAAATTTAGACTTGCCTATACATCAGAGAAGCAATTTCCAATAAACCTCCAAAAGAAATAAGCTAAGCCAAGAACAATTACTGTCAAATTCAAAAAAAACCCTGCAATCTTCAAAGTTGTTGCTCTAAACAATTCAAGCCAGAGAAGATATTGGCAATTCCAAGCTCCCATAGCAAGCCTTTACTCAGTGATTCTATTATAAGGAGTAAAGTAAAATTACTGGGAAAATTACTTATGTTATTTCAAGTAATTTTGCATAATTCAAGTTGATTAGCTAATAAAAGTAATTATGATAATGAAAGCTTTCAGTGAAAAAGTTTTCAAAATTTTTTAGTACAGAATCGCTTTTAAAAAACTTTGACTACATTACCAAAAAACTCAAGTCTCACAGGTGTTATTATATTTCCTGATTCTGTGAATGATTGAAAATATTAAAGATGTTGCTCTTCCTTTTATCTGTAATGCTAAAACACAATATTATCTATATTTTTAAATGAATATAAATTGAATATTTTGAAAGTTTCATAGAATATATATTGATTTAAATAATTAAATCCCCATGCCTATGTACACCCTTCTTATACCCCCCTTCCTTCTGCTTAATTTCATGTACTCTGTCACATATATTAAGGTCTCTTGAGCTTAGTTTGAGTGCCCAAATGTCCTTCAGTGTGTGTCTATCCATTAGCCTGGTTAACCTACCCAATTTCACACACTTAAAGAAAACAGACTCTTCCTCTCCCAGTTGTTAATGGTTGCCAGTAGTTAAAAACACAGTTTTAAATATTAATTCAAGGTTGAAGTTTAGAATGACATTTAATGTTTATACCTCTTCCTGGTTTCTATATTATATTTATGTACATGTACTACTTAATATATTAGTGTACTGGTTAAGAGCACTTTGGAAATCCATCAGGCCATCGTTTATTATTTGTTCATGTACAACTAATTTCATTTCTCTGACCGTCATTTTCCTTGTGTGAAAAATGGGAGTAATATTAAGCTCTGACACATATAGAATACTGTTATGTTATGTGTTAAGTACATATTAATTACTTCTCATGCTTTTATATCATTTGCAATATAAATCCCAACTACATTGTTACTGATGCTGTGAACATCATTGAATCTATAATCAAAGGAAATAAATAATTTTCTTTCAGTTTCATTTTATTTACCTAAAATGTCCTCATATTAAAAAATATATTAGCTTCAAGATGTCAAAATTGTCTTGAGATATCTTTATCTATATCTATATCATCTATATCTATATCTATATATCTCTGTATCTATATCCATATATCATCTACCCAGTGTTGAAGTTAGTCCCTTTGGTGGAGTGAACACTCAGTAAGTGCTTTGCTTCCTAGTCTTAATGACAGAACCATTCCTTGAAGAGTCTACATTTTAGTGACAAAAGGGTAAAAATTTAGTGGCAGCAAAGTACCTTTGAACCTATTGTCATGGTATCCATGGCATACCTTGCGAAAGTTAACACTAAATATCTCGGAGCTTGCAGTGTCTTTTCAATCTCAGCACTGAATGAATCCATTTTGTAGTTATGTCTTCCATTCTAAACATTCTTGTTAATTTTTAACCTGATAACTTCAGTCCCTTCAGTATCTCTGGAGTGGGATTCCTTATAATCTTTCTTTTTTCTTTAGTTTTCTCCTTCTTCTCATTTTGTTTTGTTTTGTTTTGGATTGTTTTTGAGGCAAAGTCTCCCTGTAGCCCCAGCTGGCCTGGAGCTCACTATGTAAACCAAGCTTGCCTTCATCTTATAGAGATCTACCAGCCTTTGCCTCCCAAATGCTAGAACAAACGTGTGTGCTACCATACCTAATTGGAATAGGATTTCCTAATGATGACAATATCGCCCTAGGATGAGTAATTCATTATTGTGTGGGGGTTATTCAGGAATTACAGCATGACACTGGCAGCACTGCAAAATTCCAGGTCCCATAACCAGCACTTCTAACTCAGTGTGCAATTGTTCCTTCATCCACGCTTAAAAACTCCTCCAGTTTGTATTACTTAAGGCTTTCCCTTCCATCCAATGATATTTCTGGACATTCACATGTCTATTAGAAAAAGAAGACTTTATTGGAAGTTGATAGTTCAATATACAAATTTCTGTACTTTTAGACAAAGTATTTATTGTATTTGCATACTTATTTACTATACTTCGGAGAATACATTCTGGTAAATCTAACGTGAATGTCAATCAATAGTATCTGCTGATGTGTAAGAACCAAACAGAACAAAACTGGAGAATTTATATTTTCACATATTGAAATCTGTTATAAAGTTTCAATAAGCAAGACAAAGAGAGACTGTGGTCAAAAAATTCAAAACTAGCCAATTAATGAAGTACCAAGTCTAGAAACAGTGGTGAAAATGACTTTACGGGACAGTGATCAAAGACATATTAAACCAGAAATGCTTGATATATAGTTATAACAATAAGTCTTAGATACTTCTACCTTCCAAATCTCAAGGATCATTGGGGAAGAGGAGGAGGAAAGACTGTAAAAGCCAGCGGAGGTTGTTGACAACAAGGGAATAGTTTTTCAAAGTATGAGCAGTTCCCACATAGGTCTCAAGCTCAAGCCAGATAAACTCCCAGCACATACATAGGGAAAGTGGGTAAGGAATCCCAACTGTAACTAAGGAACTATCGGCAATTCATGGCTTCTACAAAGGGGAGATTCAGTCTCTTTAAAGTCCAATCTCTTAGTAAGTTAACCAGACTCCAGTGGATAAATCTATATCAAAGGGAAATTGGGGACCCAAACCTGACTCTATAAAACTTAACATATATAAATATGTATATGTATATATATATATATATAAAATATATTTAAGTATACAAAGTTGGTAAGGGTGTTAGTAGGGGGTTGCAGATAGGAGTTTAGGAGTTGGGATCTAAATATGATAAAATATATAGTATGAAATTAGCAGAAAATCATTTGAAATTAATAAAATAATACCTCAAAAAACAAGCTGTACAGTGGCAAATATACTACTATTATGCACTCATCAAATTTGACAATAACACTAATACCAACATCAGGATGTAAAGTACAAGATGATCATACTGCTGGAAAGAATAAAGCTCATACAACATTTTTAGAAAATTCTTTCTCAATAATTCCTAAGATTGAAAGGAAGTATATACCAAGACCCAGAAAACATATAGTAGAACATACTGAACAGAAGAAAATACATGTAACCATTAGATATGCACTAAAAACGTTCATAATAAGTCCACTCATATTAACCCTAGTCTCAAATAGTATCAATAAATAGTAAGAGGTTATAAATGCAGAAAATGTGTTATGTGTATTTGTTATGTGTAACTCAATTTATTTAACGTGCAAACATGAGGTTTTTAAAGTCAGGACAGAGTTCATCCTAGGTTGAAGTCTGGAGTTGTGCTTAGAAGTGATTAGGAGAAAAGTTTTCATGGTCCTGATGATGTGCTCTATGTGTTGATTTCTATACTCATTACTCAGTTATTTTCATTTATGAAAATTTCCCCAATTCTTCTGAATGTTGAATAGACAATTACATAAAGATGATAGAAGAGAAATTTAACTTGGTTTAGAAATTTCATCTAAAACTTGCCCTCCACATATCAATATTTTCAGACAACTGTTTTTTTCCAGTGATAAATTTACAGTCCCCTCCCACTTCAGATCCTTAGTTCCCTTGTTGTGTAGAATAAGTTCACTGTCTTATACAGTTCATTGCTATAGCACACTCCTTTGAAAATTTTGATAGCTTACCTGAATTTATGTAGGAAGAGAAATACTGTATCTATGAGTAGTTCAACTATTTTGTCCTGAATATATTGTCTACTGTCTTCTTCACAAGTTTTATCAACTCTCCTCCCTATACAGAATACTATAAACAAGACCACTGAGTATGAATAAACGCTAAGCCACAGTGTATAGTCGTGGTTCTCCCATAGAGTCATATAAATGGTTTTATTTGTAGCATATTCCCAGAAAACAGTATGTTCTAGTTTGTTTCTCAAATGCTGTGACAAAACACTCTGACCAGTACCAACTTGGAGAGGGAAGGGTTTATTTGTCTTACATCTCCCAGGACACAGTTCATCAGGGAGCCCAAGGTAGGAACTCAGGGCACGAACCTGGGGGCAGTGGCTGGAGCATAGGCCATAGGGAATGCTGCCTACTGGCTTGTTCCCCTGGCCCCTGCTCAGCCTGCTTTCTAATGCAACACAGGCCCACCTGCCCAGGGGTGGCACCACACACAGTGGGCTGGGCCCTCCCACATCACTCAACAATCAAGAAGATTCATCACAGACATTGCCACAGGCCAGTTCAAAGGCAATTCCCCAACTGAGGCTCTCTCAAACCAGGTATGTCAAGTTGACATTAAGCTATTCACCACAATGTATTACTAAGGCATTTTAAATTATAGAAATGCAAATGAGTTTTCAGGAGCTGGGTTATGCTGTTCTAAAATAAATACAATTTTATCAAATTTGTGTGTGAGTCTATTTACTATGAACTCTTGTCAGAAAGAGAAAAAATATTTTCTTGTGAGATAATTTCCAATTGCCAGATATTTTTGCCATCACTTAATTAGGGAATTTAACAACATTAGGAGATATTAAGACTGAATTTCTAGCTTGCTTTCTGTTTGAAATACACTCTGTGAGGAAGAAACAAGAGTTAATATAACTGAAATTTATAGCTCTAATATACACTGGAGGGAAAATTATTCTGATGTAATATTCCAAAATGAATATCTGTATCTTAATGGTCTTCAACTTGATGCTTGTGTTTTATGAAGTATAAAATTCAGAGTACCAGGCGATTGGAAATATAGTTCAGCAGTTAAGAGCACTGACTTCTCTTGCAAAGGACCCGGGTCTGATTCCCAGTACCCTCGTGGTGGCTAACAATGGTCTGTAATTCCAGTTCCAGAGAAATCTGTTGCCCTCATCTGATCTCCAACAGCATGACACAGGTACACTTACACACATCTAGGCAATACACTCATACAAAAAAATGATAAATGAAATACTTTTTAAATAAAACAAAATTCAGAGCATGATCAAAAGATTGGATTTCATATTCAGTATACTATTCCATTCTTCCTTAGTAGAATGGCAAATGATCAATGCATTTATATAGTATTTTCTTCTTACTTCTTTACATTCAAAACATAACAATATGATCTTTGGGGCGAAGACTCAGAATATATACTCATACACTCTGGAAATTCTCTCAGTCAACTCAGTCTGCTCATTCAAATATATCACTATTTCTTTATTTCTTCTTTTGTTCCTAAAACTGTCATTTCAGTTCATGGCAAAACATGGGCAATTCTATTCTCTTTATGGCTTGGCCATTCTTGTCTACATTTTTCTAGATTATAGATGGTTCAATTTTTACCTTTCTTAATAGTCATCATGATTATTTTTCTTCCTATCTTTCTCAGAAAACCCACCTTCTCCTTCATAACAATTCTCTGGGATTATCACTTTTAAATTATTTGTGTTCATCCTGCTCTCCCTTTTCCCCTATTGGTAATATGAGACCTTCATACTCCAATTTACATTCTTCCTTTTGGGTCATAATTTTCATGACTCTGTTATGTCCACTTTACATTTAAGTGAGAACAATGCTTTTTGCCAGTCTTTTGCCACAACCTCTCTCTATTCCCAAAGCATTTATTTAATTCATCTTTTTTTGGTTCAAGTTCATGGTGAGGAATTTGTTTTCAAAGAGGATATTGAACACAGGAAACACTAACAGAAATCATGATATGGGCAAGGACATGACATCATACAAATGATTTCATTTGTCAAAAGAGAATTTATATGATTTTGAATTGAATGGTTTAGTTAATAAAATCTGTCCTCTAAAAAAAATTCTGATTTTTAAAGCCACAGCATTTCCTTGATGAGCTCCATTATGAACAAACTACTCCACTTAGAACAAGTCAACCTACGTATTCCTACCTTAGTTTCTTTGGTCATGTAATGGGTAAACAGGAATAATGAAACCATTACTTATTGTATGTGATTTAATTTGCTTATTAAGTAAATGTTAATTAGCATCTACTCTCTATTAATAACTTACAGATTCTAGGGTAAATTTCTGAATGCAGTTCACATGAACCTTATTTTGTATTAAATGTTGAGAATACAATTTAGACAATTTAGATTATAATTTCAGATACTGAAATTTGCTATTACTAAAAATTAAGCAGTTGATCAATGGACTCTAGATCAATCACAAAGGCTTTGCTTAGCTCTCATGAAGTCATAAGCTCAATCCCTATCATTAGAAATTTTTAAAAAGCATAAGTAGACTAGAATAAATCTACAACAATGCCATCAGTATTCATAAGACCCATGCAAAGGTTAGCAGTCAAAAACTCAGCATAAAACTGGGGAAATGGGCAGCAGGCTCCAATCTTAGCTGAAGAACTATTGAAAACTAATTACTGCTGGATGAGGGAGAGCTGATCTTTAAAGGAGTGACTCTAGATAGACTGACTCGACCCCAGTAAATTAACTTGTACTGAGGGACATTTGGGTACACCAACTTGACATAAATGACAGAATGCATGAAATCTGGCAGGGGAGGGAGTATGGGAGGGTGCAAGTGGGGTAGGGTGTTAAAGATACACAGCAATTCAATAATTTTTTAATTAAAGAAAGAATAAGCTCAGAGAGTTGTCTCTCTTAGGAAAGAATCTCACAGAATATAATATTTGAATATCGAACTGAAGGAATGAAGAACTTAACTGTGTGTGGATTTTGGACATGAGCATTTAAGGAAATGAGCAGTAAGTATTATGAGAATGTGGACCACATTGGAGGATGTTGTACCTAGAATAGAACAAATGAAATGGAATAGAAAACATTACTACAAAAATATATTGTGATGCTGATAGAACAGGTAGGGGAGTGACTCCCACACCTATTGCTACAATCTCTAGGCAAAAAAATTTGGTATATTCACAGAGCAGTCATCTTCTGAGGTGGGATATAGCAGAAATTCACTGAAATTTCACTTATGAAAGAAGCGAAGACTAATATTTTCAAAGGAAACAAAATAAGTGAGTGCAGAGGCCTTCTAGAGGACTCAGCTCCAAGCAGGAGCGCTCAACTCTGATTATAGTGAGTCCAACGTGAAGCTCGGCAGACTGCCAAAGATAAACACAGGAAGTAAAATACCAAAATAAGTCTGCTCTCATCAAAAGAAATCAATCCAAATAGCTGAGATTGGGGAGCAAGATAATATAGAGAGAGTATCTGAACTCCTCTTCAAGTAATATCCTTGAGGTTCTCCTTATCTTTGTTATTTTCCTTCAAATTGTCATTATCATACTGTAATTATTATTTTTTTGTTGTAGATGATTATTTATTCAGCCGATACGTACATGCCAGAGAGCTGAGACACTGTGAGGCCTGCCTTGAGCAGGGTTAAGAAATAACTGAACAGTTAAAATAGTAAAGTTTATAAAGAGACATACAGCAAGGGATGTAGTCAGCAAAATGTCACCAAATTATATCCTTAAATCTGCCTAGCTTTAAAATGCCTTTAGACATGCACACTGCCAACACACAGCACAGCCAGGAAGAGAACTTTGAGTCTCCAACCAAAATGAGAGCCCAGGACTTTGTGGCGTTTATAAACAGTGGTTTGAGATTTAGGTTTTGTTTTTCCGTCTAAATAAAATATCCATGGAACTGCTCTAACACCAAGGAATCAGGGAAAGGGGGACTGGTTAGCCGGGCACAGCGCCCTGAGTCTGTAATCCCTACGCTTTTGAGGCTGAGGCAGGAGGACCTGCTGTAAATATGAGTCCAGCCTGGGATGCGTCCCGAGTACCAGGACAGCCAGCGCTACAAAGTGAGACCCTATTTCAAAACCTCTTTCAAAGGAGGTTTAAACCAAGTGATCTACCAAATTATTTTGATCCCAGACTGTGAGAGGACCAAGAAAGTTCAAAGTCCCTTCTACCCCTTGCTGATTATCCATAGGGAGAGACGAAGCTGGTTTCATTAAGAAGGAAAAGTTTGATTCTCCTGTTAAATTCTTGACTGAATAATGAGCCACAGATACTCAATGTCTTTACGAAAGCATCACTGAGACCAAAATGTTGTTTATTTGATTTGATTTCTTGAGATAAAAATCTCACTATGGCACCCTGGCTGGCCTTGAACTCACTAAATAGCCCAGGCTGGCCTCCACTTCTAACTCTCCTCCTCAGACCTCAGCCTCCCAAGTGCTGGGATCAGAGTCCTGAACCACTACACCCAGGTTTAATGCTAAAAGTTTAAAGGAAATGTTTATGGGAGAAAGGAAAGAAAACCTTAACATCAAAAATAATTGGAATTTATAGACAAGAAGTTTTGGAAAAGCATCTCAGTTTGTAGCTCTGGCTGACCTGGTATTGTGGTGCATCTCAGACTGGACTCATACTTACAGCAGGTCCTCCTGCCTCTCGAACCACTCTGCCCAGCTAACCAGTCTCCCTTTCTATGATTCCTCGGTGTCGGGAGATCAGTTCCACAGACACTTTATTTAGACAGGGAGAGAAAATATTTTTCACTTAGGGTCAATTAAATTCAAACTGGAAACCAAGGGTAGTCTATTTGTACTTGAGGTATCAATATGAATACTGTTCAACTGTTGAGGGCAGCCTCTCTAGAAGATTCTTATAGTCTACCCCTGGACACTTTATGTCAATATTACATGTTTGTATATATTTGGTTTGTCCCTAATGTGGAGAATGACTCAAGAATTCTACGGGGAACCATAAATGCCTCTGAATTTCTGACTGTTCAAACAAAAATCTCTAGTAGCTGAAAAGTTCAAAGACACAGATTGTTATGCCAAAGCCTTAAATCTCTAAGTCTTACAGCTGACATGTCCCAACCTGGGGCGGTAACAGATTGGAAGCCAAGGAGTGGCATTCTGGTGCAGAAGGATGGAGCCCACAGCTGTCTCTTCTTTCCACACACTTGGCTCCTAAATCTTGTTGATGCATTTGGCCTGTTCATCTCATTTGCCAGTTTGCCGGGCTTGACACCAACAAGACGACAGAACATTTGTTAAGTCACAACTCAAGGCTTCAGTGCCACACTGAAGAAACCCGGCCAGCTGGGAGGAGAGAGAACGTCACGAAACAGACACCGAATCACATCTTCATTTTTCTCTGGAAAACAGTCAGAAAGGAAAGACTGTTTCCTAGTTATCCTGATAGGCTTTT
The DNA here is from genome assembly GCF_000622305.1 of Nannospalax galili. Taxonomy (NCBI): domain Eukaryota; kingdom Metazoa; phylum Chordata; class Mammalia; order Rodentia; family Spalacidae; genus Nannospalax; species Nannospalax galili. The sequence continues at coordinate 2,501,088 of NW_008345311.1, forward strand.
TTTTGTATCTTCTCCTCTTAGAACAGCAACCTTTGCTTTGAGCATGTTTCTATAAACGTTCACAACTGTAACTGAGGACACAGGAGTGTCTAGAAAAGTCCAGTCCATATTGAAGGTTAAGTGCAATGAAGTTCTGGTTTGGCACACATTTTTGTGGTGAATTTGAAACACGTCTAGGTGGTGAATACTAACTCATCATCTGGTCAACCTATCAACTACGACCATGATTTCCTCTTCACTTTGAACTTTCCATCTTTGAAAGTTTAACTTCTCACAGAGAAAAGCACAACTTTTCAGAACATCTTCTCTAAGGACAACTTTGGAAGTACGCATAGCAAAATCAATCATAGTCACCTTCCAAAACAACCTAGATCTCTTCTCAGTGAGGCCAGATAGTCCCTTACTCTTGTAGGTACTAAGAACACCATCATTACAGAACCAGACAGTAGAGTCAGCGTTACCAGAACGGTGCCTTTTTTCAGTCACAGAATTCGCAATCATCAAACTGTAATAATTCACAAATGGCAAGCCTTGTCAAAAGTCCCAATAATTTCACTCTGGTAGCTCCAAAGGAAGAAGTTGGTGGTATCCGATCCAGGGGTGACTTGCTGGGCTCCTGGCAAATCCATGTCACTCAAAGCTATGTCACTCACAGATATGCGTGTATGTTTATATATCCAACACCAGGGAGTACTCAGCAACCACATGACACTTTGAGATTCCGGTAAGGCCACCTCTCCCACTTCGTGGCACTTTAAAGGGGCACCGTTTCCATTGTTGCAGCCTGGGAGGCGCTGGGACACTTTTTCGCAGCCTTGAAAAGCAGCTTCAGTTTCATACTGTAATTATTTTTATTTTTATTACACTCATCTCTATTTCTTGTTTCTTATTATCCTCTTCTCTGATTATAGGTGCATAAGGGAAGAAATTTAATTACTAATGCTGCTCCTTTCAAATGCATTAGGATGTTCCCACAAGACTTAGTTAGCTCTTGCAAAAATGGCAACATTACATATATGAGTTCTTCCTTATATACCTACTTGCCTTTCTGTTTTTCTGCCATGATATGAAACAGCGCAAGTCCTACCCCCTCAACTGATCTCAAGGCCATGTACTTAGATATCACAGCCTCCAGAACCATGAACTAAATAAAAATTTCTTTATAAGGTATGTACTCCCCACTATCCTATTACAGCAGAAGAAAATAGACTGAGAGAAAACAATAGAAAATTCAAATAAAATCATGAAAAATTTTGTAAGAGCCAGAAATGGTTGAAGATCATAAGGAAATAGTTTTACAGATGACTGGGAAGTTGCTCATGTGAACTTACAGCAATGATGAAGCATGAAGAAGAACCATGCACGCTCAAACCAGAAAAATAGCCACATAGAAGTGGGGAAATGTGTAAGAAGCTCCAACAGAAGCTGAAAAACTATTAGCCTCCATTGTTTACTGGGAGAGGGAGAGTTGGTTTTCTTTAAGGGATCAACACTACTTAGGTTGACCAGGCTCCTTTGAGTGGACTTACACCAAGAAACAAATGCAGACGCAAACATTGCTGGATATGCCTTAAGTTATATGACAGAATGCATGAAATCAAGTGGAGGCTATGGGGGACTGCAGAGAGAGGCGGAGGTCTTAATATAATATTGTAAAAAATTAAGAAAAATCAATAAAAAATTTAAAAATTAGTAACAATCATCATAAGAGTTAAAGTATATGAAATACAAAATGATCATGTTTTCAATGAAATTATAAATAACCTCCTTAATAAATTCAAAAGGGATACAAATAAACAGCTGAATAAAATAATGAAGGCCATACAAGGTTTAAATATGAATTCAATAAAGGGTTAAATGCTAGAGTCAAACTGGAAGTTTGGGAATGAAAACTTGAATAAGTCAAATTAAAAATCCAGTGTAAAACCTCACCAACAGAGTAAATTAAGTGGAACAAGGAAATGAAGACTTAAAATGAAGGAAGATGAATTGGAATATTCAAATAACCATAGAAATAAAATAAAAACATGCAAATTGAATATGTTAGGTATATGGGGAAAATCAGGAGAGAGAGGATGGTGGGAGTCAGGTGGTATTGGGAGAAACGTGGAGATAATGGGGGCACTGTGACTAGGGAGTGAGGAGGGAGGCCACATGGGAGAAAAAAAGAGTAGAGGTGAATGAATCTTGGGGGACTAGGAAACCTAGAGGGAAAAGTGATGCCCTTGAAACTCCATGAGAAATGTACATACAGTGTGTGAACATTAATGCATATGTATACCTGGGAGCTACTTGTTAAGGAACACAGTGCCAGGCAGAAGAGACCCCCCTTTGAGTAGTTGGTGAAGGTGGTACAGGAGACTCCCAAAATAATACAGGCTATTGCCAAACCTCTTGGTTATCTCATAGAACTAGTAGATAAGACCCTACAGCTGAAAAACAGAACATAACTCAAATACAGGACTTGAAGCAATAGAGCAGGAACTGACCTGGAAACCTTCTAACAGAGGTTTGGTTATCATAATGCTGGATGATGATATGCAAACTGCCAAGGAAGAAAAATAATCAGTGGTCCAACCCAGCCCTAAAACCTAATGACCAGAATGACTAGCATGGCAAACTATTTCTATTGGTTCATTAGTGGCACTGTTATCTGTGGGGGCGTCATCAGTTGTCTAAATGGGCTTAAAGTCCTCTCAATGGGTAATACTGTAAACTCAGTCAAATACACGTGGCAGGAGAGAACATAGATCTTAGAGAAAATACTATCTCTTTCATATCTCTAGACAAACGAAATTTCTTACTATATGCTAAATTTCAATCCTCCTATTTACTGACAAGCATATCGTATACCACTCATCAAAGAAGCTTCTTTCTGCAACACTTAGAGGCTACTGCAGAACTTCACGACTAGACAGACACAGAGAAGATACTTCTGATAGATGCTCAGTGCTAGATGGCACATCTACAATTGAACCTCTACAGCTAAGAGTCATGGAACATAGAGGAACAAGGGGTAGAGAGAAAATGAATGTATACCTCAACCCTCACCAGTAATGCTTCCTTATACAGATGAGCGTGATGCACACAGAAGGCCACAACTGCCCAAGTTTTAAAGGTTAATAAACTGCAGAGTGTAGGATGCGACTGCTATATGGAACCACATCCACCCACAGCTCAGGGACCATTGTGGAAGTGGGGGTGGGAAGATTGTAAGAGCCTGGGCTGGTTCATGAACACAGGGAAGCACGGGCTTCCAGGCGGCTGGAAGCTTGCACATGTGAACTTGTGGCAATGGTGGCATGGAGTACAGGACTCATGTCAACTTAAACAAGGACCCAAAAGGGAGGAGAGAAAAAGGTGGTCAGCAGGCACTAGATTGAGAACTATTGGAGACTGATTTCTCCTTGATGAGGGAGAGTATGACTTGCATACTATGGCTAGATGGGCTGACTGGACTCCGGTGGACACATTTACACTGAAGGACATTTGGGTACAAATGCTTGAATAAATAGGACTTAACATGTATGGCTGAATAGAAGATGTCTGGCAGGGGAACAGGGTAGGCATGGATGGGAGAGGGGAGTCTAAATTTGATTAAGAACTGTTATATGAAATTACTCAATAAAATTATTTTTAAAAATAAAGAGTAAGCTGAATCACGGCTATAGAAGAAGATATATAAGCAAATGTTATACAAAATGTAGTCAATAAAATCATAACAAAATTGAACAAATTTAGGGAAAGATGGGGTCAACCAAAGATAGGCAGCATTTAGAATGTGAGAGATGAGAAAAAAAATTCTTCCATGTCATAATATAACTAAAACGCTAGACATACGGACCTGGAGAAATGGCTCAGCAGTTAAGAGCACTGACAGCTCTTGCAGAGAGCCCGGGTCCGATTCCCAGCACCCACATAGTAGTTAACAGTCATCTGTAACTCCAGTTCCAGGGGTTCCAATGCCCTTTTCTGACTGCAAGAATTGCATGACCCGTGTGCACCTACCTGCATGCAAGCATTGCTCTCATACACTTAAAATAAAAATAATAAATAAAATATATTAAAAACTTAAAAAAACACTAGACATACAAAACATGGGAATAATACTGAAAACTGCACGACAGAAGAAACAAGTCACATATAAAGGCAAACATTTCAGAATACAAGCACATTTCTCAAAAATATTTAAATTCCAGGATGACATGGAATCATGTATTTCATGCTGTAAAAGGCAATAACTTTCAACATGAATATTTATGTACACCAAAGTTATCCTTCATGATTGAAGAAGAAAGCACAATCTTCTGTGAAAATGCAAACTAAAGAAATTCATGTCCAGAAAACCAGCTCTTCTGAAAACAAAGGAATCATACATATTAAATTGAATGATAAAAAAAAATCTGTGATGTGCTGAGAGAGAATAAATTTTGCTAGACTACTAGATAAGTGAACAATGAAATAAACAATACAAAAATGTAATATACACCTATAAATAAAATGTGCTATTTTTGTGTTGGAGAGTTGCCTCAGTGGTCAATAGCACATGCTATGCTTACAGAGGATTCAGGTTCAGTTGCCAGCACCCATATCTTTAGCTTAAATTCCAGGGAATCTGATTCCCTCTTCTGCCTCCACATGCACCTCACACACATGGTATGCTTACGTAAATATTCATCCATATAAAATTGAAATACATGAAATTAAAAATAAATGATTAATATAGCTCTCTCAACTTTCATCAGAGCAGCTTCCTTAGGCAACTGAAGGTTTTTAACACAGAGAAACAAAATTGGCCAATGTGCATAGAGTAAGAGACTGCAGAGTAATTAACTCTGAATAGGACACATGTCATCAAAATTCTTCTTCCCAGTGTTCAGGGATCTTTGAGGAAGTTAGGAAAGAAAGATTGTAAGAGCCAGGGATGATGGATGACCACAAGGAAACACAGTTTTCCAGACAGCTTGTCAGGTACTCATCTCAGCAGTGATGACAGAAAGCACAAGTAATTTGTATGCTAAAGTCAGACAACATTCCAGCATAGACATGGGGAAGTGGGTAAGAAACCCAAATACTACCTGAGAAACTATCCATAACTGATGGCTAATGGGAGGGAGAGAGTCAGTCTCATTTAAGGGTGAGACTACTGATAGATTAACCAGGGTCAAGTTGATAGACTCACACCAAAGGGCATTTGGGGATACAAGCTTGACACTATAGCATGTGTGTGTGTGTGTGTGTGTGTGTGTGTGTGTGTGTGTGTATAATATAGTGCTTGAAATTGAAATTGGACAGGAGGTAGTAATCTGATGCTTATAGGGGAGTGGATTGAAACACAAACAAAATATTTTGTATCAAATTTTCAAAAACTCGATAAAAATGAAAAAACTAAAATAAAACTCTAAATGTTGATTATCTCATTTCACTTCTTCACATACACATATTAACAGATCGAATTATGAAACAAAACTCATCAATTCATTGCCTATAAGAAATGCATCTCACTATCAAAGACAAACATTACTTTTAGATAAAGAATGGAAAAAAGACATTTTAAGGAAATAGAGCTTGAAATGAAGATGAAAGATCTACCCCAATATATGACAAAGTACACTTCAAATCAGTTATTCAGAAGACATGAAGAAGGTTTCTGTCATTATTCCTTTTCCCATTGCTGTGATAAAATGTCCTGATAAAATCAACTTAAGGAAGGATTGATTCTTGTTCTAATTTCAAGGTACATTTCATCATGGGGGAGTGCTAAGGTGAAAAGAGACTGGAGCAACTTGTCACATCCAATTAAAATGCAGAGAATGAATGAATGCAAGCAAATGCTTAGCTTACCCTCTTCATTTCATACAGTCTAGGAACCCCTGAATTGCTAATGATCCTTCCTACAGTTAAGGCGAGTTTCCCACAATCAATTAACCTAATAATCTCTCACAGGTGTGCTCAGAGCCCCATCTCCCTGTCAAGTGTTGAGTTTCATATTGATTACAGTAATAATTCATCCAGAGAATGCAACAATTCCGAATGCATACACAACTATGGCTTCAACACAATAGTAGTAGGTGATGTCAGCACCCCTCTATCAATAATATATCTTCCAGAGGTAAAAATCAATAAAAAATATGAGAACAAATGATACTATAGTTCAAATGGACTTAACAGACATTTGCAGAATATCTCAAAAAACTACTGAAGAATGCACACTCTTCTTAGCAGTGCATGGAACTCAATGTATGGTCTAAAAGAGACCATGTTTTAGAAAGCAAAATAAGTTAGAACCATGCAAGAAAATTGAAATAACTTCTTGTACTCTGTCCAATCACAATGGAATAAAGTTTTAAATGAATAGCAAGAGAAATAATAGCAAATATTAAAATGTGGGACTTGAGAAATGGCTCAGTGGTTAAGAACACTGGCTGTTCTTGCAGAAGACCAGGGTTCGAATCCCAGGACCCACATGGCAGCTAACAACTGTCCAAAACTCAAGTTCCATGCGATCCGATGGCCTCTTCTGTCCTCCTTGGGCATTGCACCACATGGGTGCACTTACCTTCATGCGGAAAATACACTCATACACATAAAATAAAAATAATATATTAAAAAATGCACAGAAACTGAACACACTATTGGCCATAGAAAAAAAAATAGGAATATTTTTAAATTTTTAAAAGCAAGTGTAAACAAAAATATTTCATACAACCTGTAGGATACAATAAAGTATGTCTAGTGGGCATTATATAGCTACACATACCTATATTTTAAAAGTCTTTTAAAAGCTGGAAGGATGGCATTGTGGTAAAGAGCACTTGCTTCTCTTGCAGAAGACCAAGCATTCTTTCCCAGCACCCACATCATCTGTAAACCCAGTTCCAGTGCATCCAGCACTTCTTACATCCTCAGTGGGCACCAGGTATCCATGTGGTGCAATATATACAAGCAGTAAAACACTTGTATACATTAAGAATAAATAATTTTTAAGATCTAAAAAAAGCAGAGATGTCAGAAAACTTAATGATTCATCTCATGGTCACTGAGAAATAATAACATGACAAGTTCAAAATCAGTAGATAGAATTATCAAAGATCTGGAAAATACTAATGAAATAGAAAACAATAAAACACTAAAACAAGCAATGAAATAAAGAGGTGTTTCTATAGAAAGATAAAATTAGCAAATGCTGATGCAAGCTAACCAAAGAAAGAGACCATCCAAGAAAATTCAGAAAATCTATAAGAGCATGCTTTCAAAACTTATACTACAATAAATTGGAAAACTGAGAAGTAAATATATTTCCAGATGTATGAACCACTATAATTAAAATAAGTAATAACTATTTTAAAAGACTTATGCCAAGCAATAAGACTGAAAATATAATAAAACATCCCAGAACTACAAAATCCCAGGTATAGATAAAATTTTGTCAAATGTTATATGAAGAAATACCATTGCTCCTCAAGTTATTCCATCAAACAGGGAAATAACACTATAAAACCAATTTTATGAAATCAGTATTAACCTGAATCTAAATCATTTAAGTGTTCAACAAATTATGAGAATTATAGGTTGATATCTCTAAAGAACATGGATAGAAACATTCTCAAAAAATACTGGAGATCTAAATTCAACAAGACATTTAAAAGATCATTCACCACAGCCAAGTTGGCTTTATTCAAGGGATGCAACAATGATTCACCTTACGCAAATTAATAATGCAATACAACACTTAAACAGCATCAACAACAGAAATCAAACGACCATCTTAATTGAAACAGAAAAGGCCAGAAATATAGTCCCTTCATGATAAAAGCCCTGGACAAAGCGTTGTAGAAGGAACATAGCTCAGTATGATAAAATGTGCATATGAAAAATCTGTAGCCAACATTATACGAAAAAGAAAATTTAATGCATTTTCAACAAAATCTTGCATGATCCAGTTACTTTTGGTCTTGTAACTCTTTTTCAGTATTCTGTTTTAGGTATTAGCTACAGCCATTAGATAATTGAAAGAAATAAAAAAAATACAATAGGAAAGTGTATTAGTCAGGGTTCTCCAAAGAAACAGAACCTGTAGAATGAATATATATGTATAGAGATTTATCAGCTTAGCTCACAGGATGGAGTCCAAGTAGTCTAACAATGGCTGCACCACACTGGAGAATCTGAGAATGCATAGTCGCTCGGTCCACAAGGCTGGATGTCTCAGTAGTCCCTGTGGGGACCTAAAGCCCCCACCTTGCATAGGTCCGAAAGGAAGTTACTGGGGGCGTGGCCTGGCTTGCTTTGAAAGTCTGAAGAATGCTTCCGCACTGCTGAGGAGTGCATGATCAGCCTGTGACCATCCTTAAGATACACCCTCGGGGGAGGGGAGGATTTCCAGGTGCCTTTATAAGCTTTGTAACACCTGCAATAAATGAGTCCCTGCCTGACTAGACTCCTCATTGCGTCTGAGTGTCCCCGGGTATTGGGGGCAGCGTGTGCTGGCGAACAGCATGCTTACTCATCCCCAATCATCACTGCACCAGGGGTCGCTAGTTCGAACCCCCGGCACCTGGCGCTCAGTGTGGCGCTTGAAGGAAGGTGAAAAGAAGAAAAGAAAGAAGAAAGAAAGAGGGAAAATGGATTGGGGCCAATTGAGAGGTTCAGGGTAAGCAAGACCCTAAATATGGGTAACGCAACTTTTAAGTTTGAAGACCAGGTGCTTAAAGCGCTGAGAGATATGCTTAAAAGCAGGGTATTTGATTTGTCAGATCCCGTAGCTCGAAAGGTTTGAGCAGAGGCGATTCATTTGGCTCCCTGGCTACTTGGGGCTAATGTTTTTACTGGGGGTGCATGGGAATCATGCAAAGAGTTTGAGGAAGAAGGCAAAGATGCAACAGAAGTGAAACCAAAAGTGGCCAAAGTAACAAGTGGCAACTCGGGCTTGCCCTGGCCATCTTCAGAGCCTCCTGGGCAGAAGGGCAGGGCAGACTGGACTGAACAGGGTCCACGGTAAAAGCCACCCACCCCACCCACCTTGAATGAATGCTTGTGCAGGTCAGGGGCCCCTACAAAGCTGGGCAGGATCACCCCCGCCGGCGACCGGGGCAAGTCAGGGGCTCACGTGAAAGTCGGGCAGTGACAGCTACCTGGCCGGTGGCCTGCAGAGTGGTTGCCACCAGGCACATTTAAAAAAAAAAAAAAACAAAGAAAAACACCTTTGGAGGTGCGCCGCAAATGGCTCTGGGATAGCTTAAAAGGCCCAGGGGAAGGTGGCTCCAGGAGGGAGGCCCTGTGGGTAGCAGCACTCATCAATTCCCAGGCTGAGGGAGTCCTTAGTAAAGCTTACAATGTTTTCACTGGCTGGGGCAGATGTGGAGAAACCAAAAAGCAGCTCAATTCAAGGAACTCATGGCCATTGCTTTCTGACAGTATTCAGACTCTTAAGCTCCTTAAAGAGAGAGAAGCCCCTATTTTTTTTACAGCATCTTAGGGGGCACCAAGGATGGCCTGGGCTTTTATCCCAAGGCAATGCAGAGGCAGACAAGATGGTTTACAGGTACCGCTTCTGCATCAGCCAGGGGTAAACCCCAGGGACCTCAAGCCCAATTCCTTGTGGCAAATGGATGTCACACACTATGCTCCTTTTGGAAAGCTTAAGTATATTTTTGTGTCCATCAACACATTCTCACATGCTTGTTGGGCTACCACTCATACAGGAGAGAAGTCTAAAATATGCTCAGTCTTGTTTTCTCCAGTGCTTTCCAACCATCAAACCCTAAAAAATTCAATTACAAAAACAAAAAGGGGGAATAAGCCCCCACCAACAGTTGGGTATGATCTTGTTCACTATTAATGTTCTTAATTTTCAAAAAAATCAGTTGGAATCTCAGTTTCAGAAGCATTGGGGATGACAGGAGCAGAGACCTGAGGTACGGGTAGGATGGAAGGATCCCATTACAGGGCAATGGATAGGACCAGATCCATTGCTAACCATGGGTCGAGGCTTTGGGTGTGTCTACCCTACAGGAGAATCAAACCCCATGTGGGTGCCTGAGAAAAACCTTAAGTGGGTAGGCCAGGATCCGACTGACTAGCATGACG
>NW_008345311.1:2511210-2515023 GCF_000622305.1 Nannospalax galili
AGACAAAATTCCTCTATTTATATCCATCTGAGGTGAAGGACCCAGTTCCTTGACTTCATTGCCAGTCAGCCTCTTTGACAACTGGCTGATTGGCTAAAAGGTACATGGTCTCAGAAGTATTTCAATTTGTCCTATGCCATGACTTGCTTTGTTTCTCTTGATAATGCTTATCTTTAAGTGTCTTTACCAGATAATTCAGCGACAGAGGACCCTTGTAACTGCCATGGCCCACCTCCTCATGATTACAGACTCCCCCAGGAACCCCTCTGGTTGTCCATGCTTGGCTAACTGAGTTAAGCAGAGACTAAGACTGTCACGGCCTGGCATTACCCATGTGGCTGCCCTTAATCTTGGGAGCTATTGATCCATTATGTACATTGAGCTGTGGCAGGCTTATTTAGAGTTTGTGTTTTGCACACCAGTATCTAATCTGCCAAGTCAGGAGGAATGCGTTTATATGGTGGAGTACAAAACAACTATTTGACTGCTGCTTGACCCTCAGATACAGGTGGGAAAAACAGCTGTTGAAGCTAATTGAGTTAAGCAAATGGTGGCTATCTCTGATGTCCTACTGTATAAAAAGGCAGATCTTAAATAAACCATGGCTGCAGTCTCTACTGACAATCCTCCCAAGTATCTTTTCTATCTCTTGTTTTTTCTTTCAATCCTCACTCCCCCTTTCAGGTACAGTCTGTCTTGGCCAGCTGGCACCGGGTAAGATGTCCCATGACAAGGACTCCTAAGATAGGACATGCACATGACCAGGTGCATGATCCAATGACCGGCAAGGCTTGATCAGAGGTGACACAACCTAAGAAAGGCAAAAATGCATAAGATTAGAGGAAGGAGATAGCCATCCCTCCTCAGGGAGCCACCTATGAATTGAAATAAAGTCAGTCCAGCCTTAAAATAAGAATAAAAAGGGGGATATGTGGGGACCTAAAGGCCCCACGTTGCATAGGTCCGAAAAGAAGTTACTGGGAGCGTGGCCTGGCTTGCTTTGAAAGTCTGAAGAATACTTCTGCACTGTTGAGGAGTGCATGATCAGCCCGTGACCATCCTTAAGATACACCCTCAGGGGGGAGGTGGGGATTTCCAGGTGCCTTTATAAGCTTTGTAACACCTGCAATAAATGAGTCCCTGTGTGACTAGACTCCCCGTTTCTTCTGAGTGTCACTGGGTATTGGGGGTGGTGTGGGCTGGCGAATGGCGTGCTTACTCATCCCCAATCATCACTGCCCAGGGGTTGCTGGTTCAAACCCCTGGCAGTCCCAATCTGGTGCTGAAGGTCTGACAAATTGCAGAAGATCAGCTAGTCTTCAGTCTATTGCAGCAAGATGAACTCACCAGCGAGAGAGAAGGCAAGCAGCAAGAAGCCTGGCATTCTTCTCTGCCTTGGCCTTTTGTATGGGCTGCCATCAGAAGGTAACACCCACATTTAGGGTGTGTCTTCCAGCTTCAGATGATCCAATCAAGAAGATCTCTTTCATTTCAGTTAATCCCAGATCCAGTCAAGTTGACACCCAGGATTAGCCATCACAGAAAGGAAGGAGCCAAATATCTCTTTTTGCATATGAAATGATCCTATTAATAAGAGGTCTTAAAGACAGCACTAGAAATCATTTAGATTTCAAAATTTTCAGGGCACACAAACAGCATACAAATGTCAGTAGTATTCCTATGTACCATTAATGAACATACTGAGAAAGGAATCAAGGAAACACCCCCCCCCAAAAAAAAGGAAAATAATCCCATTCAATCCCATTCACAATAGCTCAAGAATGCCACATTATAAACCTAATCAAGGAAATGAAAGACCTCTACAATGAAAATGTTGAAAAGAAAATAAGAAGAAATGTAAAACTACAATAGAGTACAGAAAGAAGTCTCATGCTCATGGATCAAAAGAATATAATAAAAATGGCTATATTGTTAAAAATGATCTATATACTCAATGCAATCCCCATCAGAATTCAAGTTACATTGTTCATATAACTGGAAAGAATAATCCTAATATCAAAAGGAGGCCAAAATATATTGAATAGTTAAGCAATCTGAAGGAAAAAGAATAATGTTGAATGTATCACAATTGATTTCAAATTATATTACAGAGAAATAAAAACACAAATAGCATGATAGAGTCATGATAGAAACACATAATCCAGGTGAATAAAACAAAACTATAACAAATTCTACACAACCACAGCCACCTGACTTTTGACAAAGGTACTGAAACATACAATGTAGGAAATGAAGCCTCGTCAACATATGGTATTGGCATACTGAAGAGCCACATACAGACTAGTAAAACTTACTCTCTATAAAAATCAATGCAAGTCCATCAAAGATATTATTGTAGGACCTGAAAGTCTGACTCTTAGCAAGAAAACATAAGAAGAACACATCAATAGAAAAAATTAAGCAAGAACATTCTGCAAAGTATAGTAGTAACTGTGGAAATAATAGTACAATGTAGCAAATTGGATTGAATGAAGGTGTAAAGCTTATGCTCAGTGAAGGAAATCAACATGAAGAGGGAAATTAATGAATGCAAGAAAATAGTTTTCAGTTGCATATTTGATAGAGGAATTCTACTTTAAAAAATGCAACAACCTAAAGAAATATATACCAAAAGTCTTATTAATAAATGTACAAAGGACCAATTTTTAAAACATATTTTATTATTTTTATGTGTATGAGTGTATTGCCTGTGTGTATGTGATTGCACCCATGTTGTGCAGTGCCGCAGAGGTCAGAAGAGGGCTTCGGATTCCCCTGGAACTGGAGTTAAGGATGGTTCGTAGCCTCCATGTGGGTGCTGGGAATCGAACCCAAGTACTCTGCAAGAGCACTCAGTGGCTCTTAACTGCTGAGCCATCTCTGCAGTCCAGAAATGAGCAGTTTTTAAATGGCAAGTACACGAGGATAATAAACATGAAAAAAATATTCAACAACCTAATCTACCAGAGAAATGAAATTCCAATTTGCACTAAGATTCCATTGTATTCCATTCAGAATGGCTTCCAGTAAAGAAACAAGTAATGGGTTAAGGAAGTGGTTCAACAGTTAAAATCACTTGTTGTTCTTGGAGAGAACCAGAGTGGTTCCAAGCATGCACACTATGTGATGCACAATCATCTATAACTCCAGATCCAAGGGATTCAATGCCGTCTTCCAGTGTTAATAAAATTAAAAAGCCTTGCACATCAAGAGGTCCCCTCCAAAAAAAAAACAAAAATAAAAACCAATTAAAATAAAAAAAGCATTTAGAGTACACATCAACATGCACACAATACACATAATTAAAATAAATATTTTTAAAATGAAACAAATAAGAAATGCTAGTGAGCATGTAGGTAAGAAGGGAGTACTATATTATCAATATTCTACTCTGCTGATGGAAATAGAAATCTCTTCAGTCACTGTAGAAATCAGTATGGAGTCTCCCCAGAAATAAAAAACTGGTCTATATGATCTAAGCATGTAATTCCTGGGAATATACTGCATGCTTACTTCAGCTATAGTCACAAGAGCCAATACTGCATGCTTACTTCAGCTATAGTCACAAGAGCCAAGTTATGGAACAAGCTGCAGTGTCCATTAACAGATGAATGTATGAAGAGAAATGTGACAAATAGACCTAATTGGGTTTTATTCACCTGGAAAGATTAAGAAAATAACATCTCTTGAAGGAAAATGCATAAACTGGTGATGATTGTGTTAACTAAAATAAGTCAAATTCAAAAAGAGAAATTTCACATAGTTCCACTCATGTGCAGATTCTAGATTTTATATATTTTGACAAAATATTAT
>NW_008345311.1:2515039-2550218 GCF_000622305.1 Nannospalax galili
AGAAATAAGACTATGTCATAGATGGGAGACGATTAATGGGAGAGATAGAAAGGAGAAAGGGAAGGGTATAGGTGATTAATACAGTCACAGTGCATTATACGCTGTAATAAAAATATATTTATGAATCTTCATTCTATGTATGAAAAATTACAACAATTAATATCTTTAAGGTAATAAAAACAATTATATATTATGTGCTTAAAAGTAGGCAAGGAAGACCATGTACTGTACAAACATCATAATAAATACATTATATTTATCATATGTGTGTAAATAAATGTAATTCATATAAAATATCATTATGATTAAGTCTGTACCATAAGAGAATTGCATTCTAGTTTTTATTGTAAACTTTTATCTAGTGCCTTCACTACTTCTTCCTAATTTTCTTCTACCTACCAATGTGTTCTTATCTTTTCCTAGTTTAATAGAACATTTTTGTTCTTTTTTCTTTTTATAAATTTTCATTGAATGCATGCCAATTTCATGCAATACACTTTTATTATATTTAGATTTCCACCCTTACAGCCCCATAACTATCACCTACCAAATTTAATGTACTCTGTTATATATGTATATATATTTGTTATATAACTATTATATCATAATACATTATATTTATATGTGTGTGTGTTGTGTTTCTATGTGTATAAAAGCTTAAAGAGACAAATGAAGGGCCTCCAAATGTCCTTTGCTTTTACTGTGGGTCCATCCACTGGAGCCTGGTTAACCTAACAAAAGTCGTACCTTAAACGAGACTGAATCTCTCCTTCCCACGGGCCATTTGTTGTCAACAGTTCTTCAAGAAGGGTTGTGGTTTCTTACCCACTTCCCTATGTCTATGCTGGGATTTTCTCTGGCTTAACTTTACATGGAATGTCTTCATGCTGTCATCACTACTGTGATAAACTGACCAGCTGTCTAGAAAACTCTGTTTCCTTGTGGCCATCTACATCCTCTTGCTCTTATAATCCTTCCACCCCCTCTTCTGAAAAGATTCCTGTGCCTTAGGAGGCAGAAGATTAATACAGATTCTTATTCAGGGATAAATGTTCTGCAGCCTCTTATTCTCTGCATATGGGCCAGCTGTAGTTCTCTGTGTTATTCACGTCTGGTGCACAGGGAAATTTCTCTGATGAGAGTTTATAGATACAATAATCTATGGGTATAACAAAAAATGATTAGAAGATAGCTTAATATTATAATATATCTTAATATTATATATATATATATAAATATATACATATTTGGCTTTCCTCTATAGCCTGTGACCTGTCTAGATACAGGTTCATAGGCCTGATATCAATGTCATGTTTGGGCTCCATCTTTTGAACTTGACCTTAAATCCAATTAGAATGTTGTCAGTAACTTCCATGATATCCATGCAACTATTGTATCAATGGGCATATCTTTCCAGACCATTTGTTGTTGAAGCTTTCAGTGTTCACATCTGGGTAAGACTGATGATTAATTTTCTCTTTTAGTAGCATGCATCGTAGCTTCTAGCACTATGAAAAATATCCAGTAGAGATTACGCTTTGAAGTAAGTATGAGCTCTATTACTTGTTTATTCTACAGTTTATGTTTAACACAGTCATTTATTGACTTCAACAATAGGATCTTACCTTCACATTCTGGTGTGTAATCCAGAGGAGGGGCAATGACCAGTAGTGTTTGAGGCCTATGAGGCCTTTGGTAAACAGCTTCCAAAGAGGGAGTTCATTCATGGCATTGTGCTTTTACTTTGCTAACCTATGGTGTCTAGTAGGGTCAATATCCCCCTAAGGAGACATAAGGTAATTCATTCTAATTTCTTTTTATAATTCATATGTCTATACTTTAAGAAGCTTCTGTAGTGGTAGATTTTCATATGGCATTTCCTAAAGGCCATTAATGTTGCTTACCCATCCCATACTCCTTCCTTTACCCTGCCCTCTCATTCCACACAGCATTTAATGGTTCCTCCTCTATTATTCCCCTTTGCCTTTTATATCACTGCACTCTACCTCCTTCCCTTCTGCTCTTATCCATTTTACAAGTCATCATTACCATCGTCTCATTGCCACTTTAAAGACACTGTTTACAGTTACTCTTTCCTTCATCAATGTGACCTCTTTAAGATCTTGTATAGCCTACCTTCTCTCTTTATTATTCTGATAATGTACCCTTAGAAATAACTTTGATTTTTTTCTTCCTCATATTTCATTATGTTTCCCCTGTGACTATTTCCGTATATAATTTTAAATTTTAAAAAATACATTTATTTATTGTGTGGGTTAGTGGGTGCATATATGCCAGTGTGCATATGTGAAGATCAGGGCACAACCTGAGCAAGTCAGTTCTCTCCTTCCACTATGTTATTTTTAGTGTTCAAATTCAGGTCATGGGTCATGGGAAGGAACTGACACCCCCTCCCCTGCCCCAGAATTCCCCATTTTCCAAATTCATTTTGTTTGGCACTGAAGCTTTTCTGTTCACATACTCTCTTCCAGACAATCTCATTATAATCCTAATGGGTCTTCATTGGCCTCAATTATATATTGTATTTTTTTTACCTTAAAGATGAATTGTCTTAAAATATAACTTTGATTATTTCAATGACTTTATGATTTATTTGTTGTATTTGACACAAAATCATAAATTCCAATAAAGGAAATACATAACTTACAGTATTTCAACTTTTACTTTAACATAATTTCTTTGAGTCATTGTTCATAGGAACATATGACTTTTCAGAGCTACTAATAGAATATAAATGTGATTTTATATCTTTGTTGGCTGCTATATCAGTTTTTAAGCATTTGTGAATGTTGTCATGTGATCTCCAAATCACCCAATCTAATGTCTTCATTAAGACTTCATTGATTTGATATTCTATGATTTACTTATGTGTTTCTGTACAGTTAAACTTGTAGGTCATTGAGTGACTCTGGCCTATTGAATTACAAATACTCTACTTTTCTTAGGATCCTAATAAATGCAAACTGTCTTTCCAGCATTCTCTGCACTTGCTTTCAGGCTGGGGATTCATTTTCTTGCCAAATCATGTTATTTCTACAGTGTCTCACATCATTTTATTATTTTAAAGAATTTATCCACGTTATTATTTTTATGAAATCTTTGTGCCTATTATCTCCCTGTCTAGAAAAAATGTAACAGTATTAGTGAATCCATCAAAATAGCACATTTCAAAAGTGACTGGTTTCATATGCATTGGTGGTATAGTGGTGAGCATAGCTGCCTTCCAAAAGTCAGTGGTTTCATGAATCCTGGGTGAACAGCTACATAAACAACAGCTTTCTTTCCTTTAAAGTAGCATTTGCTTTAAAAAAGAAAGTTTTGTGGTCATTTTTTCCTACCTTGTTTGCCCTTGCTGTATCTATGAAGTATTATTAGAAATCAATTGACTATTTCAGAACAGTCTTATAATGTAAGGTAATTTGTTTTACAAGCACCTTAAGGGCATGAATTCATTTCCAAGAATAAGCTTAAAACTTATAAGTATCAATTAATTTATTATATCAATACTATGATGTACATGTTTCCCTAATTCCATTTTTATAGACGAGAAAATAGAGGCAACTTTAAATCATTTAAGAAGCTTTCTCAAGAGAACAGAGCTACTAAGTGGCAATAAATGAAGTTTTAGGATAGGTGTTCAGAAACTAAAGTTCATATACGTTATTTACCAACCATTTAGCATTTTGCATATACTTCATAAGACCTTTCACATTTATTTTTTTCAATAATAAACATGATGTCAAAGGGAATGAGTTTCAATTCTTTTAGGGGAACCCTAGCTTGCTGTAAAAAGAATTCTTTGCATGAGTATCTTGTTTCAGAAAAAAACTTTTACTGTAAAAAATTAAAATTTTGAGCAAAACATTTGTATAATGATTGAAGTCCATAGAAATCTACTGTAACAGTGATGGCTTCTTGTCAAAGTTTGAGATTTAATTGTACACAAATAGGTAAAGCACACATTTCTCTTGAGGTACTTTCCAATATGTAAGTAGTAGATGAGAGGTACAGAGCAGTGAAAAACTATAACGAAGAGGAAATATTTGTGCTAGGTAGAAGATAAATGGCACATTATTTTCAGGGAACAATCACTGCACTTGGAGTTTATATTTTCCTTGGTTTGGCTAAATAAACACTTCCATGAAGAGTCAGGGAATATCTTGAAGAGGAAGCTGTTCGAATATATGAACCAAAGCATGGGGAAGACTGCTGTGAAATTCTTCTAGCCATTACATTCTTGTTGCACTCATGGAGTCACTGTAGCTGTGGCCATCTGAAAAAGACCTGCAGTATATCAAGCCAGCCCACATATCTGTAAAGACAATCTCCAGTACCACAGCTAATCAAGAAGCTATTGGCAGTTGATAGCTCTTGGTGGAGGGAGAAGAGTGCTTTTTTTAAAGGATGTGGCCATTTATAGGTTGCCCACATTCCAGTGAGTGGCCTCACCCCCATGCATATATGGGCAGCACTGAGTGGATTAAGTGTTTTTTTTTTAAGTACATGAAATTGAGGAGGGGTGTGTTTGTGGACCAGGCAGGAATTGATGTCGTGGAAAAGGGGAGCATATGATGAATTTCATCGTATATATGTATGAAATTTCCAAAAAAACTAAATAAGTAAATATGTATTACTTTAAATAACATAATAGTGTTTTCTTCAAACTATCTGTGTCTCTGAACTGAATTTTTCTTTCAAGAAGACAATAACTGAGGCATGACATCCAATGACAAATATGCAATACCATACATTGTGTCCTGTAAGAGTTTTGACTCAGTCTACATTGTTTATAATGTAAGTAGTCATATCTGAGCTCTGTTAGTATTTGTTTCAAATATAGTTTTCTGTTATTCTTTTTCCATTTTGTGCAGTTATAACAAAATATTTGGGATTGGGTAATTTATACAAAAGTGAAATTCATTTTTTATAGTTCCAGATGTTGGCCAATCTAAGCTCATTATGAAGAACTTTTTGTAGCATAAAACCATGTCAGAAGGTAGAAGGGAAGCAAAATAAAAATGAAAGACAGCAAGACAAGATTAAATTCAGATACATAGCAAATCCAATATCATAATACTCCAGCTCCCACAGCAATGACTCTCAGAGTAGAATTGTCCCTTAAAGGTCCCACTTCTCAAAACTTCCTTTTATCATTAAATTTCTAACCCAAGAAATTTTGGGGATGTATTCATGTCTGCACTTTTATTTTCAAATCATATATAACCCTTAAATCTACTGTCAGTCTCTTATAAATAGTGTGTAAGTTGGATTCTCTATTTTTATCCATTAACATAATTTATGATTTTTTATTGAGTAGTTTAGTGCTTTTACTTTAAATGTAATTACTGATCAATATTTACTTTTGTGAGTTTGATCTCTGTTTTCTTTATGTCTTGCAGATTTTGAATACTTAATCTCATTCTTAGATGTTTCGTTGCACATTCAGTTGATTTTATGGTGGCATTTTATTTCCCATTTATTTTGTGTATATTCTACAGCTATTCTCCAAGTTATAACTATGAGAATTTTATATAATACTCTTAACCGAATCTATTTTCAATGGAGCATACAATACTTTTATTTGCATATGAAAATTCTATGCCTTCACTGCTCCATAACCTGCAAATTATGCAAATGGTATCACCAAATACATCATTTTCTGTTGTGTAACCAGTACAATACATTTATAATTATTTTAATGTACTTATGTTTAGAATCCTATTGGTAACAAGTACTTTATTCACTTGGCTCTCCTTGATTATCAAATTGACTGGATATAGAAACAGTTGATTAGTGATGCATATCACAGGTGTGTCTGGTAGTGGTTGTCGAAGATGAGGAGATCATAAGTTTATAAACTAACTAATTTCACTGATAATGTTATAACATTATAGGGAGATACTGGAAGGTAGGTGATGGGACTCATTGGAGAAATAAGCCAATGGGGCCATGTTTCCATGCATATATACTGCCCTAGCCCCTTTCTGTGTTCCCTTTATCTCTGTTTTCTGAAAGTTATCCTCTGCCACACCCTCCTTGCTAAGATGATCATAAACATCTGAAGCTGCTTTTCTTAAGCATTAGTTCACAGATAATTAAAAGTTGAATTTTATAAATTTTAATTTTAAGGACTGTCTATAGCATTTCTTGCATGGAAGATCTTTTTCAGCTTTTCTTTATTCAATATTCACTTTTTATTTTTAATATATTTTACTGATTTTTTTTGGATTTCATATAATGAAACTTTATCATATTTAGCCAATATTCACTATATGCATCCTCTTATACCTGATCCACAGGACTTCATACATTTTGTCATATATGTTATCATGCTCAGTGCTATGAACTCACCCCAAGGGACATCTGGATACACAAACTTGACTCAGTATACCTTATCATGTATGGAAGGTCTTGTCCTAAATACTTTTGCAAGATTATTCGTTTATCTGAACTGTCTTCATTAGTGGTTCCTTTTTGAAGAACAGAAAAGCTCACTGATACCAGTATTTTTATTCCTTATAAAATTTTAAATATATCTTCTCATTTTTTTGTCACAAAGTTTTCCACAGAAAACGTAACCTTCGGTCTTAATGATAAAAAGTTCTATGTGGTGATTTTTATCTTGGTCCTTTCAATATTGTCTGTCTTTGGCTCCTCGAGGTTTATTATATCTCTCAATATGGATCCCTTTTGAATTCCTTCTACTTGAAGTACATCGTGATTCTTGGCTTTGTAGAAACATCATTTTTAAAGGCAGCCTCTGGCTACTATTTACTCAAATATTTCTCTCTCTATTTTTCTTTCAAACCTTTCATAATGTGCATATTATAATTGGTGTTTTCCATAAGCCCTTTAAATTCTATTTCTCAGATAACTCATGAACATTCGTAACTGGAAATAATTTCCATGCTGTTCATTCTAGCCCTAAGGATGTAAACAGAAACAGAGTTAGACCACTTTCTTCCCAGTCATGCAACATTGTTTTATATCTCTAACAGAACAAGAACAATCAAAACTGCCTGAAGAGTCCTATTTTGAAAGTTAATTTTATTGATTGAATGTTTTGTTAGTAGCCATGTAATCTTGGTTCTAAAATTCCTATGAAGTTATGTCGGTGAGTCTTTGGTTATGTTATAATGTCTCTGTGGGAGAAGAAGTACCTGAAACAGTCCAATCTGCTTTTTTTCTTCTATTTCTTCTGAATGTTTTTATTTGCACAATTCATTGTGCATAGTGATCTGTTTCATGAAGATATTTTCATTTAAGTTTATTTTATACATTAGGCCTTCTCCTCACTTTTATCTCCATTCCTCCTTTCCCCATTTCTTTTCCCAGAAAGTCTTGCTTCTACTTTCATGTCATGTGTGATTACATATGCATATATATGGCAGACTTAATGAAATATTTTTCTTCCTGAGCTAGTCTTATTTTGATGAAAATGATGATATTTTAATTATCTTTTGTAAAATATAAAAGGGAGAATTATTCTACATTGTTTTTGCAGTCTAACATAGTCTTGACATTTGGAAAAGTAGGAATAGAAAATGCTTAACATAATAAATATCATCTACAAAGCAATATCGAAAGAACACATAACATAAATGGTAAAATGCTATATATTTCAAATTTGGAAGCATGCCAATGGCTCTCAATATTATATCTCTTTTATGTCCTAGTGTTTCTAGTCACAACAGCATGAAATGTAAATAAATTTATAACTATTCAAAAGTTATTTCCATTCACAGGCCAATTATTTTTGTGTAGAATATACAAAAGAGTTTCCAAAATATTGTAAAAATAAATAATTAATAGATCAATTTTACCAATAGGAGTCATTATGTTGAAGTGAATAATATGCTATGAAAATTTCAAATGTAGTGTTATTTAAATTATCAAAAACCTTGAAATAAATCAAGTAAGAAATCTATAAGACATTTGGAAGAAAAATATTTAACTTGACCTCTAGGTAATTCATAAAATATAAATGAAACAATTTTCAGTAATTATATATCAAAAACATTAAACATAAAACTATAAATCATATTATTACATAAAATCTTTCAATGATATTGAAGTTGAAAAAGATCGTTTTAATAGAATATAAGAAGTATTAGCATTAAGAAGCAGTAAATCAGACTATTAAACTCTGGAAATTCTATGAAATAAAAGCACCATTAAAAATGTGAAATGGCAAGGTACCAATTATAGAAATATATTTGTAACCAATTCCAGTCTTATAACTAGAAGTGTAGATGAACTTTTACAAATCAGTGAAAAGACTACAAAATATAATTAGGCAAAGTGTGGGAGGTGTCAAGAGAGATGGCTCAGCATTTAAGAAAACTGGCCACATTTGTAGAAGACCTGAGTTTGGTTCACAGCATCCACATAGTGGCTAACAAACTTCTGTAAATCCAGTTTCAGGGGGTCCAATGCTCTCTTCTGTCCTCCATGGACACTGTACGATACAGGTAGAGTTATATACACACAAGCAAAGCACTCAAATATATAAAATAAAAATAAGTAAGACAACAAAATGTGAATGCACAAATGACCACCATGAAAGTTTAGAAAAGACTATCTAAATAATCAATAATGACATGAAATAACCGATCCACTTCTTTATTCATCAAGAAAAAGAGAAATTAAAACTATGGTTCAATAAAACTTCAGTCCATCATATATATTGATTTTGTAATAAAGGGAAGATGTAACCATTTTGTGATGTTCCACAAAATTGTAAATTTCATCTCTCTTTGCTTTCCATTTTGTACATTATACTTTAATGGAAAATTCTATTAAAATAAGAGATGAGAGGGAGAAGGTAAAGTAAAATTAATAATGTATGAAAAGCCATAAAGAAATATGCTATTTAATATATGAACTTAAAAACATTTTGAGCAGAAGTATCCTGTGGAAGTAGATAAAGTTGTTCTCAGTAGCAGTAGTTTATCAAATGAAAATCCCAGTGACATAGTGTTCTATGACACTTTTCCTGGGAAGACATGAACAAAGGTCTATCCACCCTGATAGGGAACCAATGACAGACCAAGGGATACCACCAAAATCTAGCTTGGTGAACCAATTAATTTATTAGGGTGACTTAACAGCAGTGTGGATGTGGCATTATTGACAAGAAAAAAATGATGCAAATCAGCTTCAACATAAGCCCACCCCCTCTTGGGTGATATCTCTTGAAAGCTGGAATCCTGGAATATACTGCACAACCTGTAGGCAGCTCAAAAGGGTGTGAAGAGCGTATCTTTTGGGTTGGTCAGTTCCTCTAAGCCTGGTCCAGAGAGTTATGTTGATCTCTGCTTCTTCCAGGTGGGTCAGCTGTTCTGAGCCCCTTCTAGGCAGTTCAGCTTGTCTGAGAGTGTAACTCCATTTCTGGAGGATCTAATGGTAACGCCACTTCTGGAGGATATAATGTTCCATCTTCTGGTCTCTGTGGGTACTGCAAAACATGAAAGCTTTCATGCAGACTAAACACTCTTAAAACATAAATACAAATAAATAAAATAATTTTGAAAATAGAATATTCTGTCTTAAGGAGCTTCCCTCCATGATAAAAGAATTTTTATCTGGGAAGAAATGAATATATAGCACAGTGTGGGCAATCTCAGTTTATTGGTCAGGAAGGTTCCTGAAGCCACCAAAACAGTATACACAATTGTCACTGATGTTGGTGGACAAACAAAACTAGATGGTAAGACCCTATTGACGAAACCATCATATGCCTTGGTTCTAAGACATACAGAAATTAAGGTGGAGCTGGAAAGAAAGCTTGCTCCTTCCTGGCTAGTCCTCACACTGATGGAAGGTTCTATGTATGCTGCTGAGGGAAATTGTCATAAGCAGTCATACATCTGGGCCCTGTTCATATACTATGAACCAGCCAGGCAAGGTGTGTCCATTGATGCAGTAGTGGCATGACTATTATGGTACCAACTATCTACTTTCTTATTGGATTTGTTGCTTGCTCCATAAAATGACATTAATTTCTGCTTCTATAAACTGAGTCAAAAGAAAGTGGCTGTGGAGGTCTTAGCTTTAGTACGGGAACTACTACTGTGTTGTTTTGCTAAGAGAGCATGATTTTCCTATAAAGCTGCTTTATAACTATGCTTATAGGTATAGATTAGTGCTACTGTCAGATTTGGTCAGAGGAGCTTATTTTTGCAGTGATCAGCACTGACTGCAGAAACTCAAACTGGCCAAATTACTAATGAATGACTGACTGCTCAATGTCCAGCCATTAAATGAGACATCTGTATCACTACCTAAAAGGCTTAAGGAACATTGTGTGAGAGAGAGCAGAAAGAATATAAGAGCCAGAGGATATAGAGGAAATCTTTGAAGCACTATCTTCAGGACATGCCATCACTATTGAACTCTTGAACTCACAGCAATAGTGATTACATGCACATGATCTGCACAAACTGAGCATTAACACTCTGTCATAGAGAGGCATGGAGTTTGGTACCACACTGCTTCTTGAGGTTTTAAAAGCAGTTAATGCTTGATGGAGACGGAAAAGATTTTATTCAGCATCATAGCCACTGGTAAGGTACCTGTGCTGCTAGAAATAACCCCTCCCTCATGCTCCTGTAAACAACCCTAGTAAAACTCGGAGGGTCATCAAAAAATATCATAAAAGTAGAAAAGGGGCTAGTTGAAAAGAAGAAGAGGATTATCTGATGTGAGTAGAAAAACAGAGGATGCAGAGAGTACAAGACCCATGCTGATGTAATCAAACAAAAAACATAGAACTGGGGAAGTGGGCAGCAGGCCCCAACCTTAGCTGAGGAACTATTGGCAACTGAATACCACTGGGTGAGGGAGAGTTGATCTTCTTTAAGAGAGTGACTTTAGATAGGCTGACAAGACTCCAGTGGATGGGCTTGCATTGAGGAGGAATTTCTTGATTGACTAGGATTTAACATATATGACGGAATGCATGAAATCCTGTGGGGAAAGAATATGGAGGGATGGGTAGGGGAGGGGTATATATATTTCATATATCTTAAATTTGATTAAGATGCATGAAATTCAGAAAAACTAAAAAAATATGTATATTAAACAATGAATGTTATCAAAATACATACTTTTACGAAAATGTCATAACCCACTATTATGAAGTTAATATATTGAAATAAAACATTTATTTTAAAAATAGCAAATGAAACCATGATGTTCCCAGTTCTTTACATGGGAAAAATGCACAGTCTAGTCTAGAAGGATTGGGTCAGCACATGAAAACCTCTTGTCACTATATTAATATTTTTTAAATATTGTTGCAAAAGACAATTGCAAACTCCCAGGGTTTGGTTAATATATATTATGAACATCATAACTGTCCCCGAAAAAATCATTTTTCATCATTGTAAATTAGTCCATTGAAAATAATATTTACATTTCAATGCTATTCGACACTCATTAATATTAAAATATGTGTGTATTAGCTCATATGTGTGTACATGTATGTGAATGCGTGTGCGTGCAAATGGAAGACAGGAGTCGATGCCAAGTCTCTTCTTCTGCTGTCTGTGTTAAATTTTGACACATGATCTGTCACTGAACCCAGAACTCATCAATGCAGCTCTGATGGCCAGCCAGTGACCTCCAGGGAGCAGCCTGTTTTTACTTTTCCTCATTTAGTCTTCAGTCTTGCCTCTGAGTTAATGGACGCTACTGTTGCTGGTCTTTACTGCTATTGATTCAGTGTTTCCGGGATTCCAATGAAGACTGAGACCCAGTGCCTCTCCAGTAACTCTCTAGGCCTTTGGTGCTAGATGTGGGCTGCTGAGGCACCCAGCTTCATGGACTGAACAACTACCTGGTTCTCAGCCTCTCCAGTCTGAGGCAGCCATTTTGGGACTATTCTGACTGCTGAGGCCCCAGCCTCAAAGATTAAGCAACTACTAGGTTCTCAGTGTCTCAGGAGTGAGATAGCTGTTGTTACTATTTTGATCATGTTGTATAGACTTATCCAATAAATTTTTATATATTAGCTTGCATGTGCAATATTCTGGATTTTATAGACAGTGCTCATTCAAAATAATGGTACTGGAGTTCAACTAATTTTGTTAGGATGCATGGAAGCTAACTAGAGACTTTCTAGTTCTTTAAAATCTTATACATCATTTTTTACACAAGTAAAAACTGAATAATGAGTGCACACTGACAGCTAGTCAAAACAACCATTCAAATAATTTTAAAACACATCTTCAAGTTTTTAAATTTTTACAAAATATATTGTCTGTTATAAAATTAGATATACTAACAATATAATCAGGTTATTCCTTATAGGCCTAAAATATGGAGCCGAGTCCTTTGATTTAACATAAATGTAATTTAAGCAATTATGAAAACTGATTCTCACATTATCTTTAATCATGAAGCAATTTGTAGAGAATTCATTGACCTTGATTCAAATCCACCATAAGTAACTAAATTAGTATAATGAAATATATTTTAAAACACTTGAAATATGATGTAATGATCATATAATGAATTACTCCAATATATTATAGAAATATTACAATGAAAATCATTTTGTCAACCATTCTTTTAAAGTATATGAATATTTGATGAAGAAAGTAAAAAATATAATTACCTCAATCTATTCAAAGAACTTCCTTTAGATTCTTTATTTTATTGATTAATCATGGCCTTGGAGTGATATATTTTTAAAACTAGAAAGGAAACAGGAATCACTCCATTGACTCAAGTCTTTCAACATCCTCATCATCTCAGAACATAGGCTCATTGCAATGGAAGAAGAGATGCCTAGCATAGATTTGTGTGGTGAAGTTGTACTCTATTCTTTCATTCCCGAGGATATAGACTTCTAAATTGATGGTTAATCAATTCTTTGTAGGTCAGTAACAATATTTCCCATGCTGCCACAGGCTATATATTATAATATTTAAAGGATATCAAGGACCTGGCACCGACATTTATGGATGGGCCCTTTATTGTGAGAACACATTGACTAAATTATTTGATAGAGTATGAGAATAATAAGACATAAAGTATATTTCTTAGAAAAAAAATCAATATATTAAAGAACATAGTTTCATAGTCCAACCTATGAATAAATATTTTGGAACCCTTCATATACTTCTGCCTATTGATCACTCTATCTGTACATAAATATTCCAACATTTAACTGACTCCATTTTGAGGAAGTTCAATTATTTATAGATATTCTCTTGCTAAGCATGGTGGAGGCAGAGGCAGTAGAATCTCTCTAAAATCGAGCCATCCTGGTCTCTATAGTGAATTACAGGCCAGCTGAGTCTAGATAGAGCCCCTCTCTCAAAAAAGACAAAAAAAAGAAAGAAAAAGGAAAAGAAAAAAAATCATTTTGTACCTTGAAATGAAATCTGTTTCATTTAGTTTTTCCTCAATGACTCTGATTACATATTCTGGTAAACCAGAACAATTGCAATCTTTATTACTCAGTATACATTCTAAGTATGTGCAGAACTTCCCTATATTTTCAATTATAAGAAACTATGAATATTTTAAATCCCCACTGCTCATTACTTAACTCAGAGTGGATTTCCTTCTCTTTAAGAATGAAGCCTAGATATGAAGAAATATTTTCTACATTTCCAGCAAGACAAAGTAAAACAATGGTTCAATAAAGTTTATCTTAAATTCTTATATTACATTAGACCTGCTACAAACCTTCATCCTTCTGTTGATGGAAATTTTGATTAATTGTTAAAACTAGGAAATCAGAGGGATAGAGAGGCATGTATTTTAGGCCTTCATTGCCATGTACTGGCTGGTAAAATTTGGATTTTGCTTTTTGATTCAAAAATAATTTTTAAAAGTTTCCTATGTGAAACATCCACCTCTTAAATTCTGTTATCTTTGTTCATAATTCTGACATGTATCATAGTAATTATAGTTCTCAGCTTTTTCTGTCTCCTTATATAATTCACTGATATAATATGAGGGAAAATCTTAGTGCTTCACTTTATAATTATAACTCCAAAAGCATAGTCAGCAGATAACAAGTTAGAAAACACTGGCTTTGGAATTTGTTTAAATATGGTTAAATGACTTATAGGAGACAATATTTCTTAATTTTTAGTTGAAAAGTGTTATTTATCTTGCCTCTTCCATTGAATCAATTAACAGCTAAGCAGAGATTATTTATGAAAGAACTCTAAAGAAAATAAAGTGCTACATATAAATAAGAAGCATTTTTATTAGAGCTATTTTTACCTGCACAAGAAGAGTTGTATTGATTGATTTTTAAGTGAAGTGACCAATTCTTTGGTATGATGTAGAGAGACAGTATACCACAGCTTTATAAGACGTAACACTAACAGAATTTATGAGCCTTTCCAAATGAAAGCCTTTCAAACTCAATGACACATGGATATAAGGACACTGAAATAGGACGACAAGAATAATTAACTCTTGCAAAGTAGACATACTACATTGACAAAGTATGAGGAAATTTTCATTTTCATGCTTCTTTCAGATTTCTAAAGTTGAAATTTCTGGTACTTATTCTAAAAACTTTCTTTTATATTTTTAATGCATTCAAGGTCATAGATCATTCTGATTAATGAAATGATATTTATTATTACTACATATTTAAATTTTATATGTACTTTATTTGAATTCCTAATTTTAATACTTTCTTAGTTTCTTTGTTTAATTCACATGTAACTGACAATATAAAATTAAAATTCAAAAATACACTGAGGCAATATACTTTAAGTTTACAAACATTTTAAAGCATGAAGATATAGTGTAGCTGTTTACAGAAGAATGTTTATGATGTATTTATAAGAAGGATTTCCACTTGAACTTTAGTCATCTCATGATTATTAATTTTTACAAGGGTGTCAATCCTTTCTCCACATTAATAACAGAATCAATTAAAAATAATTATAAAATGCTCAACTACTGGTGAGAATTAAAAATTACTGGGGATATACACAGCACAAAACAAGATGTGAACAAATCAAAGGGATATAGGAGAAACTACAGAAGTGCACAGCTCAAGAAAGGAAGACCTAGCAAGGTTAAGGCAGACAAGAACAGCAGGTGATTTTGAGAAGAGGGAAGAAAAAAAAGCATTTGCTTCTGAGTCCTGATTGCCTTATGCTGGGAAGGAAATAGAGAAATAAATGACAGCACATAATTTCAGGAAAAAGAAGGAGTCTACTTATGAAGGTGTACTAAATAAGGCTAAATGGCCTAATATACTCTACTAATAAGACTAATAGCTATATCTGACATTGATTAAATTGCAAGCGTATGCAACAGCCACTGTAAAACACAAACTCAAATGCCTATATAAAGAAAAGGAATCAAGTACAGCAAAGAAGGCAAGAGTAGAACTAAGATACTTTCCTAGTCATAGTTCTACCTCATAATGCCCTAAAAATGTTATTTGATCTGACAAAACTCCCATGGGCTGAAGAGATGGCTCAGTAGTAAGAGCATGCATTGCTCTTGATAGGACCTGAGTTCAGTTCGAAGCACTCACACTGAGTGGCTCAAAACCACCTGTGTCTTCAGTTCCAGGGGAATCAATGCAGCCTTCTGGCTTCCATGCGTCTGACACCCCATACAGACACACACATAATTTAAAATAATAATAAATCTTTTTTTCTTTTTTTAACTTTTCAATTTTTTATTTATATTTCATGGAGTTTTGTGCATTTCATATAATAGGTCTTAATCAAATTTAGACCCCCTCCCCCATCTGCACCTCCCATAGTCCTTCCACAACCAGATTTAATGCAGTTTGTCATGTATGCTAAGGCTTACTGACTCATGTTTGTGTATCCAGTTGTCCCTTGGTGCAAGATCATTTACTGGAGTCTAGCCATCCTATCTAGAGTCACTCCCTTAAAGAAGATCAACTCTCCCTCAGTCCATAGTAATCAGTTGTCAGTAATTTCTCTGCTAGGGATGGGGCCTGCTGCCCATTTGCCCAGTTCTATGTTGGGATTTTTGTCTGACTGAGTCAGCGTGGGTCTTGTGTATCCTGTCACCATTGCTGCAAGTTCATATGAGAAAGTTCCCAGAGGCCTGAAAGCCTCTGTTTAATGTACATGCACCAACCCTGGCTCTTACAATTTTTCTGCTCTTTCACAATCAATGGTCCTTGAACCATGGGGTGAAGTGAGGTTTAATATAGGATTCCTATCCAGAGCCATGCAATCTGCAGTCTTTCATTCTCTTCACATTAGACAGTTATGGCCTCCTGTGTGCATCGCACTCTTTAAAAAAATAATGAAATCTGTGACGTAGTAATAATGAGATGAAATGGTAAACTCTCTTAGTTACTATGTATGTTTAGCATTTATACATGGTATGTTTAAATTAACCTCCATACTTTTTGGTTTGAAATTCCAATTAAATGTGTTGGGGCTAGTGAGATGGCTCACCTGATGAAGGTGCCGGCCACCAAGTCTGACAACCTGAGTGCAATTCACAGAACCCAGGTGGTGGAAGGAGAGAATCAACTCCAGCAAGTTCTCTGACCTCCAAGTGCACATTCGGCCACACACAAATAAACATTAAATAAATAAATGTTCAAAAAGTCTTAATTGGTTCAGAAGAGAAATGCCATATTACAACAATGCCTAACAAAAAAACCTCATTCTTAGCATCCATTAAAACAAAGAGTGGGCCTGATCTCTTCTGAGTACTTTTTTCTTCAGACTTCTGGAAATGACCTCTAAATAAAGTTCTTTGTTTCTCTTTTTTTTAGGAATGGTTTCAATGTAGTTACAAAGCAAATTTGTAACATAATACAGAATTCAGGATACAAACAGGTAATTATAAGATAAAGCAATTTATAAGGAAGTGAATAAATTTCTTTGGGAAGACTGAATTTGAAAGAATTTCATACAGAACATCTCAAACAATCTTGATCATCTTTATATCCCCATCTCCACTGGCACTCTCCCATAGCCCCTCCCCCACTGGAGACCATATACTCTGTCATACCTCTTAAGGCCTACCATTTTGTGAGGGTCTCTAGCCATTCCCCAATGCAAGCCCATCCAATGAGTCTAGTCAGCCTATCTAGAATCCCTTGTTTTAGAAAGATCAGCTATTCTTCATCTAGTAGAAATCAGTTGCCAACATTCCTTCAGATTCGATTGGGGTCTGCTGTTTATTTTCCCAGTTCTATGCCCGGATTTTGTCTGCCTGAGTTTGCATGGGACTTGTGTAGGCTGACACCATTGCCATAGAATCATATAAGCATGTTCCCAGGAACATGTAAGACTCCGTTTCCTTATGGTACTGCACCTCCTCCATAGCTCTCACAATCTTTCCTCCGCCTCTTCCATGATGGTACCTGAGCCTTGGATATTTGAAGTTTAATAAAGGGGTCCTGTCCAAGGACCATCATTCAGCAGACTCTTGATCTCTATACTTCAGCCACTTCTGACCTTTTGTGTTCCTGGCCCTCTGCTGCATGAGGGAAATTCATTATTGAGAACTGAGAAATTCCTTAGTGTCCTCTTCTTTATCCCTGTTCTAAGTTCTATGAGCCTTAGGTGTAGAGATTGCATTGTAGATGTGTTCCTTATGTCTGGGAAATTCATAGACAATGTCCATGTGTGACCAGTTGTGGTACTTGGTATTAGTCTATGACTGGTTCAAATTGAGCTGCTTTGATGAGTAATGACTGAAATATTTGTCTGTAAATATAAGGGTATGTATTTTGCACATAGTAAGAAATCACATTACTCTAGCAATGTGACAATCTTGGGGTTTTCTCTAAGATCTATGACCACTCCATCCATATGTATTAGGTTATGTTTACAGTACTACACTTGAGTTTCCTCCCTTTTAGTGGGCTTTTAGTCAAATTATGTAGTTGTTGATTGACCCAAAGATAAAAGTGCCACTACTGCACCAATGATGCATGCTGTGCTGGCTGTTGATGTGATTATTTGGTCTTGAAGCTGGTGTAGAATCATCCATTGATGTTTTCCTTTGGCAGCTTCATAGCGCTCTCCAAAGCTATGAGAATTAGCCTTCAGGGGAATTGGTTTCAGGTCAGTGGAAGCTCTATTGCTCATGGGACAGGGGATGGAGGGTTATACAAGGAGGCTTGGGTATAAAGGGAAAAAAAGAGCTCAGTAGAGGTGAGACCATTGGAGACACATACCAAGGGAGAAATGGGGAAAATGGGGACACTTTAAATGGGGAAACCATAGTCGAAGGGTTAAACAGTGAGAGAGAAAGATGAGAGATAAATAATGCCTAGCTAGTCTTAAAAAACCAGATGGAACCATATTAGTACAACAACCTATAGACAAATTATACATACATTATCTCTACATGAGTCCATGTGTATAGCTAAAGGCTACATAACAAGAAACAGTGCCAGACCGGAGAAACCTTCCTTTGAGTTGTTGGCCAGGGTGGTCCAACAGACTCCCAAAATTATGCAGGCTATTGTCACAGCCATTGATGGCCTCCCAAAACTTGAAGGTAAGACCCTACTGCTGAAGACAGAACATACTTTGGACACAGGATTTAGAGCAATAGAGACTTGCTTTCTCTTTATATGAACTATATATTCAACATGAAATGTGGAAGGAAAATTAAAACCTTTTTATAATGGTAGTTTCTCTTTCTGACCCTTACTGACAGACTAGCATACAAAATCACCAACATGTGCTATTAATTTAATCCCGTTTGCTGTTTTCAAAGCAAATAGATTATCCATTGCCTGTAAGAGAGAGCTTATTTACGTTATAACCAAGATGAGAGAGTGTTAAATGATCTAAAAACTAAGTTTAACTTTAGCTACAAGGTTAAATAAAAGTTATTCCCCAAATGCCCCCTTCTTTGTTTTATAAAGAAGTGTACCCTTGGAAAAGAATGCATTCCCAGAAGTCATTTCCACAAAATGGGGATTGTGCAAAATAGTCATCAATAAATTTATTTTGCAAGTAAGGTTCATGTGCTCAACAAACTATTTTACACTAAAGCACCTTTGCTCTAGAAGACTCAAGAGGAGAGAGCCTAATATATTTATCTCCTTTATACAATTT
This sequence comes from Nannospalax galili, assembly GCF_000622305.1. Classification (NCBI taxonomy): domain Eukaryota; kingdom Metazoa; phylum Chordata; class Mammalia; order Rodentia; family Spalacidae; genus Nannospalax; species Nannospalax galili. Next base: position 2,534,122 of record NW_008345311.1, read on the forward strand.
GACTATAGATCATAAATTTTAAAATGTTTTCTCTCCACCACCCCTTTGCATGGTAGCAGTCCTCAGGAATCTATGTTCAGTACACATTCTGCTACAGGGATGCATTAGTTACTTTTCTTTTGTGATAAAATACCATGATGAAGGCAACTTATAGAAGTAAGATTTTATTTGGACTTATGTTTCCAGAGGATTAAAAGTTCATCAGGGTAGGGAGGCATGGTGGCCAGAGCATGATGCTGAAAAATCACCTCTCCAATGTCAAGCAGGAAGCAGAGTGTAAACTTCAGGCAGAGTCAAGCTATGAATTCTCAAATCCATCCCCAGTGACATACTTCCTCCAGCAAGGCCTCATGCTGTAAACCTCCCAAAACAACCCGCCACTAACTAGGGTTTAACGGTTCAAATATTTGAGCCTATAGGGGACATTCTTATCCAGACAACTACAAGGGATTCACAGATTTGGTGGTCATTCAGGAAGGATCACTCTCTCATATTTGGGTTTGGACTTTAACTCTTCTTTCTCTGGTAGCACCAGAAAGAGAAATAGCACAATGTCTCCTCCACAGGATTTAGAACACCATATGAAAATGTGGAGGTATCAGGACTTTATTAAATCTCATTAAGGTAAAATGTCTTTCTTCTCCTTAAAAGAATGAAACCTGAGTTCTATCTCTGGACCTGGGTGAAGTCTCGGCTTTCTGATCTGCTGCAGAGATCAGAACATTGTACACTATTGGGATTCGTTTTTCCCTTAAGAGTTAATCCAGGTGGGCTTGTCAGTGATCTACCCAGGAGAACACTCCTCAAAAGGCTGATTCTCCTGAAGACATGCTACGGGAGGTGGAAAGAATGCTATTCTCTTAATGAACCCCAGAAGCCTCTCCCCTAGTGCAACTACATTCAGATCTTCTGCCGTACTATGTGACGTATCTTCTTACGGGATACCAACCAAAGGCCAAAGCATGCTTTCTTAGCACTCTGGTCTTTTTCACTTGTTCTCTGAATCCCCACCTTCTTCCGTGCCCTTACACAATACAGCTACTTGCAGACTTCCATTGCTGAACATGCCTGCCTTCTTGGACCCTAACTCAAAAAGACATGAATTTCTCTCTTTTTACTCCCCATTTCCCTTCACTTAGCAGCTGTCAAGATTTACAGCAAAACCTCTTGCTTTTCTCAAAATTTTGTCATAAGGACACTAATCTGTAGGCTGCTTTATTTCATAAAACAAATGAATAAAATAAGTTATTTCAGTTCACTTGAATTTTATTTTTCTTCACACCAACAGCACTTCAATCACAGACAAATCCTCTAAAACAGTAACAGAAAGTATTTTCCTTAACTAAAAAAAAAACTATAAAATTTAAAATCATTATATATAGGAAATATTTGAAATAGTCTCACATCCATTTTAGATGTTGGCATCTCTTTTCTTCAGAAATCTCTGAATAGAATTTCATTTTCTTTTAAAACCACTTTGGTCTAAGATTCTGGAGCTCTGTAATGGGCTAGGGTGAATCATTCTATCTGTCATTCACAGACATATGCCAAGAAGCATGCTTGATGTAAATTTTCATTTTGAGGCCTCTTTTCTACACAAGTTAAAGAAACTCTGACCATGCACCATGATAGGTAGAGGCTAAAAGCTGATGGCAGAGATATATGCCACAAAAGTGTGGCAAAGAGAGGTTAAAATATTGCAAGGTCCATATTTCATTTATATTCAAAGTTAATTGCATCAATTGAAGTAATTTCATTAAAGAATTGTTTTTCCTTTTTACTACCAAAATTCAATCACCTCCTTTATTCATATCCATATTCTATTCTGTTCTTTTACTACTTTGGCATGTCTCAAGTCTATTCACTTCTCAGCATCCTCCCTGTCAGAGCTTGTCAGAACCAATACCACCTTTATTCATTTATTTTGCAGTGGCTTCCAAATTTGTCTGGTCATTTAATAACTTTTAATTGCTTAACATAAAAATAAAATTTTAACATAGTATATAAACCCTACTTATTCTTCATCTAAACAATCATCTTTGCATGCAACTTCCCTGAAGTTTCTCTGTTCCAGCCACTCTAACTTTATCTGTGTATGTTGGTGTGGGTGTTCATATTTTTTATGGTTGTATCGTTACAAGAATTTTATGGATAATCTATGAACAAAATTATTATTCTGTAGCACAGTCATTGTTATTTTTAATTAACTTCAAAATGTGGTCCTGATCCCAAATATAATAGCCTTAGGCAAGCCCAGTAGACCTATTTGACCATCTGATATATTTTTATATATCCTTCTTCACAGCATTTATCAAAAATTTGACTTCAAGTGTCTTTGTATATGTAATGATGTGACTTACTCTTTCTGACCATTATCAGATTTTAAATTTCATAAAAACAAAAGTTCCATCAATTTTGCTTAACATTATAATTTCAGGTGTTAGCTATTTTAAGCAGATCTCTTGATTAGAAAGAAGACCACTAATCCACTTATATGACCTTGAACCAGTCACTCATAGTCTCTGTGACACAATTTCTTCATCTGTTAGACAGATATAAGAATTGAATAGTAAAGGGATGGAGAGATGGCTCAGCGGTTAAGAGCCCTTTCTGTTCTTGTGGAGGAGCCAGGTTCAGTTCCCAGCACCCACATGGCAGCTAACAGCCATCCATAACTCCCATTCCAGGAGTTCCAATTCTCTATTCTGACCTCCATGGGCACTACACGACATTGGTGCACTTACATCCATGCAGACAAAACATTCATACACATCAAATTAAAAAATAAGTAAAATATATTTTAAAGAAGAATTGACTAATAAAATCAGCTTACTAAAATATCAAGAGGTAAAAGGGTGCTCATAGAATTGGTACAATTAAGAAAAGCATATGTGTTCAGGGATGTACTAAGAAAGAAGACAAGATACAGCTTTGATGGGGACAAATAGATATATGCAGTTATTATGTCATTAGTCTTTATCAGCCTCTATCCCTCGTATTTTATGTGCATGGTCTCATTGAGTCCACTCATTTGGACTTTTACAGAAATAATTTGCTTGGGACATTTAAAGAATATAATCTCTCTCTCTCTCTCTCTCTCTCTCTCTCTCTCTCTCTCTCTCTCCTCTCTCTCATGCATGCACATGTACCATCCATATCAGACTGCAGTATAGCTTTAAATACCATGAAGCATCACACTATGTTCTTGTGATTAACAAACCTCAATGAAACCTGATAATAATTCCTTCTGTGTATAACTCATATCAGTGGTCCTGATTACAGACCATTGTTAATGTACCATTTCTGTGCTAAATTTAACTTCTGTTCAATTCTTCTTTTCTTAGTCACCTTAGTTAATGAATTAATTTCCTCAAAATGTTTTTCAGGTCAGTCAATTCTCTCCTCATTTTACAGATGAGGGAACAAAAACAATGAGATTTCCTTAATGCCATAGCTGAGTCCCAAACCCTTCAATATAATACACCTTGGGGATAGCAACTTTTCTAAGTCCTTTCAGGACACATTCACTCACTTCAGTAGCTCAGTGCTATGATCTCTGTGATAAGGAATTAAAAGTACTGACAAGATGAATAAAAAGACTCAAGGTCACATTGTAGTCACAGCTGTAGGGTTTTTATTTCTTTCAGAAATAGTTCTTGTTAACTTTAACCTCATATTTAAACTGCCAAGCATGTTACACATAATAGAAGACACATTTATATTTCTTCTATTATTTAATGGCATTCACAGACAACTCTTATTTCATTACAATAACAGATTTCTCTGTTGGCAAGGATGAGTATTACGAGGATATAAAATGGATGGCAGAATCTGTCAGAGTTCATAGTTGGTTTTAATATTTTATTCTCATGGATTTTAACTCTATGTCCAGACAACTTTCACAGAGATTTATTTACATAACTGTTTTCTATTATAGTTTTTAAATTTGTGGAGAAGATAACACAAAACATTATACCTAAGGCATAGGTAATACCTAATGGCATTATACCTAAGCCATTTGGTAAAACAGTACCATAAGCTAGTCATCATCAAAAATGTGAAAACTTTTATAACTGTTCTAGGGTAATCTGAGGCTTCGCTGAAAACAAATAATCTTTACTTCTGAGTAACTGAGAAAGAAAAGCAAAGCCTTTTCACAAGTTAAGGTACAACCATATACTTGTAAACTGAGTTATGAAGTATAATTTGTAAACAGAGTTGGTATGACCTCTTAGTTATAATGGCTGAACCTATCAAACAATTCTCATATCTCATAAATAGATTAAAAACATAACCTCTGAGAATCAAAGGAAACACATAGTTAACAAGAAACAGGGTATGAGTATCAAGTATGCAGCCTCCCTTTTTTACTGTGAAGCAAATAAGTCTATTAAGAATATGAATGCTTTTTTTTGTCTTTTTGAGACAGGGTCTCCCTGTAGCCCCAGCTGTCCTGGAACTTACGATGTAGACCAGACTGGCCTTGAACTCACAGAGATCTGCCTGCCTCTGCCTCCCAAGTGTTGGGATTAAAGGCATGCGCCACCACACCCGGCCAGAACAGTTTTAATGACAAAAATAAGAAATGACCCCACAATAATGGCCAGCATTTAAAAAAATATTTGTTAGATTTGGCAAGCTTGAATCAAAAGGAACAATGTATTCATTCACAATTTAGAGATTATTTAGGAAAAAGATACTGGTGTGCTGATTCATGGGGTTTATCACAAGGCTGTAAAACATAGGAAATAATCTTTTCAATATAATGCTTGTTATCAGAGACTTGAAGTGACTCTTCACAGTACTATAACAATTGTGATCACCCCAAGAAAAATGTCCAGATATTGACTAATTGTTTTCAAATAGTCAAAGCTTTAATCAACAAAGTGACTAAAAAGATGAGGACTGTATTAGAACTTTCTAGACTGTATTGTACTATACACTAGCAATTAGTCTTAGCCTTGCAGACTTCCAAGAAGTAGCAGGCTGAAAAGAAATGTTCACAAACTGATCAAGGACTTACTAGTGATTCTCCCCATTGTCTTCTCACTCCCACACATTTTAAGAATAAACAGCTAGTCTTCATTCTATGGCTATTTTTAATTAGTCCTATGCCTATTATCTAGACTATACTCATCCTATAGGGTAATAATTACTAAACATACTCAGATATAATAAAAGACAATAGTGATCTACAATGCTTGCATGGAATTATTCGACTCAGATGCCTTAGAGCCTCTAGTTTCACTCTTGTTTTATCATTAAACTTTATACTACTTTATACTACTGTGATTGGATAGATTTTGTGATCTCCATTTGATTCATACAGGCATAAGTACACAAGAATATTGAATAGTTTTTAAAAGTTCAAGAAAGTTCAAGTAAGAAAAAAATACAAACCTGATAGACTGCTTGAATATTGCCAAGTTATATGGTTTGTGATGGGAAAAGTACACTGAACTTCATATTAAAAGCTGTCTTTATTCAAATTGAACTGTTAAAACCCAAAAATTGTGTTACCATTTTTATGAAAAGTAAATTTTTTTTCTATTTTTAACAGAAGATATCTGAGCCTTCCTTATAAAATTTACTTTCATGATTTATATTTAGAATTTCATACACGTGCAGTGTATTTATACCATTTCCACCACTTTGCCTCCCCCAACTCTCCACATGCCCTTGCCATTCCCTTTCAATCTTGTTCTCTCTTTACCACTACACACACATAAAAGTATATTTATTTACATTTATAAACTATTAACTCCATTTTGCGGTGCTCCTTTGTACATTTGGTTAAGGCTGCTAACTTGGGATCGGATAACATATCTTCACTTCAGAAAACTGATTCTCCCTTCCTCAGCAGACATTGGTTGGCTGTTGCTTTTCAACTAGAGGTGAGAATCTGTAAAAATTTCTTCCTTTTACCTTGGCACATTAGCTGGTGTTGTCATTATTCAGCTCTTGTTTATGAAACCGTATTGTTGAGATTTCATGGATGCAGATTCCCTGTCATGTCAAGGACAAGGAAGATGCCATCTAGCAGGTGTCCTGGTATTCTGTCTCTTACAATCTTTTCATCTACTTTTCCATGTTAAATGAGCCTTAGGTGTAGAGAATGCATTGTAGATGTATCAACTGTGGCTATTGCAGATATTTATTCTGTGCATTTTGAACAGTTGTAGAACTTTGTAATAGTCTCCATTTGTTGCAAAAAAATGACTTCTTTAATAAGAGGTGAGAGCCACACTAATCTATGGATATAGTGACAAGCATTTAGAAAATAAGACATCATATTGATTTAGAAAAGTGTCAGTAGTAAGTTTTCCTCTAAGATCTAGGACTTTTGTAGCCATGGGTATTTGGCTAAATTTACAATATGAGACATGAATTGCCTCCTATTGAACCAGTTTTGAGTCCAGTGAGGATTCTGGGAAAGGGGAACCCTCACTGCAGTAGGATTGCAAACTGGTGCAACCACTAGTGAATTCTGAGTGGCGAATTCTCAAAAAGTTAAAAGTAGATCTACCCTATGACCCAACTGTACCACTCCTTGGTATATCCAAAGGACTTGATGTTCCACTACAGAAATACTCAGCCATGTTCATTGCTGCTCTTTTCACAATAGCTAAGAAATGGAAACAGTATGTCCCTAAACTGATGAATGGATAATGAAAATGTGATACATGTGCATAATAGAGTTCTATTTATCTGTAAAGAAAAACAAAATAATATTTTTTGCAGGTAAATTGATACAACTGGAAAACAGTCTACTGAGTGAGGAAACCTAGATGCAGAAAGACAAATGCCCAATGTTCTCCATTATTTGTAGATCTTAGTTCTGAATGGTTAGATGTGAGTGGATAGACTTAAGTAACTGAAGAGGCCACTAAAGTAGAAAGTGCCCAAAGGGGTTGATGGGAGAAGAGAAAGGGCACTAAGACACAGATGATATCAAGGGAGAATTGGGGAGGAATTTAACTGTGGAGTGGGATGGAGCAAAATTCAGAGGGGGGAGAGTGAGGAAAGAGAGATTAAAACACTAATGTCCAAAAAAGCCAAAGGGAAGCATTATTTCATAAATTGTCTTAAAATGTGAGTGTGTGTGTGTGTGTGTGTACATGTACTCATGAATAGCCAGATGCCATCAAACAGAAATCCAGCTCCTGTTCCATGCATGGGAAACCTCTCTTAAAGATGTAGGTCAGGGTATTCCAAGAGACTCCCAAAATAATATAAACTATTGCCATAGTGTTTGGTTGTCTTCCACAACTTGAAGGTAAAATGCTATCACTGAAGAGACCACACACTTAAGACACAGGACTTGAAAACTTGAGCTTGAACTGGCTTAGAAGCCCTCACTTTGAAGTGATAAGGCTTTATGCAATCTGATAAAGAATAATAGCAATCAATAATCCAACCTAGCTGTAAAACCTGGGAATCATGAGGATGACTGGCCCAGCAAAATATCCATAATGGTGCAATAGTGGCATTTTTAAAAATTTGTTTTTATTAAATTTTTTGGGAAGTCACTGCAATTGCTTTGTTAGATGGAAATGATGCACCTGCTAAAGTACTGACCAAGCATTTGGGTTGACACCCATAGGTTATTATAGCAGTCACTGTTTAGATATCCTTGCTTCTTGCTGTTTGTGTTTGTATAGTAGTTGGAATCCCACCCAAACTGGCCAAAAACCCATGGAAAACAGATGATGCAGAGACCCGAAAATTCAGTGCCTTGCCACAATTGGAGAAAGATCATTGCACACCTACCACCCCCTCAAAGGCTCAGGGACTTTTGAAGAAGAGGTTGGCGGAAAGAATAAGAGTGGGAGGTAGGGGTAGAGTGTTAACTGGAAGTGTACCTAATGGGAAGTATGCTCCATCCACTACGCTGGCAATCTATAGTCACACTTCCTTCTCAAACTCATGAAGGAGTCGAGGGAGGAGTCTTTTACCCCTCCCATCCAATAAGTCTACCTTAGCTGCATGTGGGTGAGGGGCAAAGAATATATAAGCTGAGAACACAAAGAGGCACCCCTCTCACCATTTTGTGCAGCTGTGGGGAGGTCTCAGGACCTGTATTTGAGTGTGGACTTTATGGCGCAGTTGTAAATGTGGGACACCCATTCTTCTGTAAGTAAACCTCTACCTTTTCCTCTGTTAAAAAAAAAATAAAATATAGCTAAATACCTCAGTCTCAGAATGTCATTTTGGTACTTTGCTGGCCATACAAGCCATTATTCACAGTATGACAGGTTGTGTCCGGCAGTCTGTATTTAACTTTCTTTATGTCTGTGGATTGTTTCCTTTAAAATTCAATCAATTAATTTTCTAGGAAAAAATAAATATTAAATAAAAAATCCTTTTAAAAACTGTTAAAAACATAAAAATAAACTTTAAAAATGCTTAAAACTTTTATTGTATTTCATACAGAATATCTCAAACAATTTGAATCATCTTTACAACTTCATCCCCACCAGAACCCTTCCATAATCCCCCCAACTGGAACCCATATACTCTGTCATGGGTGTTGAAACCCACTGTGTCAAGACAGTGTCCTGAGACACTCCCCAGTGCAAATCCATCCACTTGCAGTTTAGTCAGAAATACCTCTCATCTATCTATTCAAACATCTATCATTTTCTTTTCTTTTTTTTAACAGAGCATAGGATTGGGGGTGTTACTTACAGAGGAGTGGGCACCCCCCCCCATTTACAGCTGCACTGGAAAGTCCACCCTCTTGCAGAGTTCCCGGGTTCAACTCCCAGAACCCATATGACAGCAAACAACCCTCTGTAACTCCAGTTCCAAGGCATCCAACGCCCTCTTCTGACCTGTGCTGGCATTGCATGACATGGGTGCACTCACATACATGCAGGCAATACACTCATACACATAAAATACAAATAATAAATGAAATTTTTAAAAAAGATATATGCTCACATGTGAAGATTGAAGATTCACAAATGAGAGGAAGCATGTGTTGCTTGTTTTTTGGGGTCTCTGTTACTTCACTTAGTAAAACAATTTCTAGTTCCATTCATTTACCTACAAATTTCATGATTTTGTCTTTCTTACTGCTGAGTAGAACTCCATTGGGCAAATATACCACGTTTTCATCAGCCACTTCTCAGTTAAGGGGCATTTATGTTGTTTCCTTTTCTTAGCTATTGTGAAAAGATCAGCAACAAACAAGAATGTACAGGCATATCTATTGTAAGAGGAGTGCTTTGGGCATATGCTAAGTGGTGGCATAACCAAATCATAGGGTATATTTATTTTTAAATTTTTAAGAGTTATCCATACTGATTTCCATACTAGTTGCACCAGTTTGCAATCCCACCAACAGTGGGAGAGATGTCCTATTTCCCTGCATCCATGTCAGAATTTGGTCTCGTTTGTTCTCTTGATCTTAGCCATTCTGACTAAGGTTAGATGAAATCATGAAGTACTCTTATTTATATTTCCCTATTTACTAAAAATATTAAACACTTATTTAAGTGTTTCTTAGCCATTTTATTTCTTCCTTTGAAAACTCTCTGTTCAGATCCATAGCCTATTTTTTCTATTAGTTCAAAGTAGATCCATATGGGTTCATATGTATTCCTGAAGGCTATATAACAACAAAAAAAAAACACATAATGCCAAGCAAAAGAAACCTCCCATCGAGTTGTTAGCGAGGGTAGTCAAAGAGACTTCCAAAATGAGACAGGATATTTCCACAGCTTATTATTGTCTCCTAGAATTTGAAGGTAATCCCTGTGTCTGAAGACAAGGCATAATTTGGACATAGGACTTGGAGCAATGGAGGTGGAACTGACATGGCAGCCTCTTCTCTGAAGACAAGCTCTCATGGCATCTGAGAACACTCTTCAAGTTGCCAAAGGAAAAAACCAATGGCCCTGCCCACTTGTAAAGCCTAATAAATAACAATGACTGGCCCAGAAAAGTATTGCTTTTGGTGTAGTAATGGCACTTTTATCTTATGGATAATAAACAACTGTCTAATGGGAATTAAGGCTCACTTAGTAGGAAAGAACTTATGAGTGCTCTTGTAAACATAGACAAATACACATGGCTGGGGAGGTCATAGAGCCTAAAGAAAAGCCTACTTTTGCCACATCCCTATACCAAACTAATTTCTTACTGTATTCTAAATATGTATCCTTATATTTACAAGCAAGTGTACCTCTGACCACTCACCAGAGAAGCTTCTTTTTGAAACAGATGGAGACTAACACAGAGTCCCACAACTGGTGAAATGCAGAAAGTAATTGTCTGTGAGATGCTTAGCCCTTAGTGAACCATTTGCAATAGAACTTCTACACATAAAGTGAATACATTTTTCAGTTGTCACCAGAGTGGTTTCCTTATTTAGCAGACAGTAATTAACAAAGAAGGCCAAAACTTACAAATGTGTAGAGAGCAAGAGGCTGAAGAATGCTCATTCCTGAATAGGACACTTATTTCAAATTTTGCCTCCCAAGGCTTAGGGATCATTGTATAAAATAGAGTGGAAAGATAGTGTGAAAGAAATGATGGATGACCACAAGGAAGCAGAGTTTTACAAATAGCTAGTTATTTACACATATGAACTCCCAGCAAGTCCCATGTTAACTCAAACCAGAAAAATTCCAGCATAGACGTGGGAAAGTGGGTAAGAATTCCTATCCCAGTGTAAGGAAATTTGGGCAACTGATAGGTCCTAGGAGGAAGAGAAATAATTTCTTTCAATGATGGGAGATTTGGTAGGTTTAGCAGGCTCCAGTGGATAGAACCACACTAAGGGACATGTGGGGACACAAATCATACTCTATAGGCCATACGGCATATATAATGAAGTATATTTAATTTGGGGCGCAACTATGGGGAGGTGGTATGGATGGAGAAGGGAATCTAAATGCCCTCAAAGTATATTGTATGAAAATTTCTAAAGTTTAATAAAATTTTTTAAGAAATATTTTTAAGGTATATTTCCTTTGACTTTTACTTCTCCTGGATTGACCCTGTGGTTCATATTCAAACTCAGCACAGGAAATACTGTGCTTATTCCAGATGGATACTTTCCAATATTTCATGTTGATAGTTGACAGAGTATTCTTTCTAGGATAAGTCATGTAATGCTGTCTCTGGCAATCAAATATGCCCAAGTTGGCAGACATACATAGAATTCAATATCAAGTGAACTGCCTATTTTTCTCAAAGCATGCGATATAATCACAAAAAAAGTTTGAGGCTTTGAGACCTCAACAACAATGACAACATCATTTTTATTTTTCTTTGTTAAGCCATTTGTTTATTTAGGAATGGAGAGTGCCGCATGTGGAGGTCAGAGGAGAGCTGGCACTATTCAGTTCTCTCCTTCCACCATGTAGATCTCTAGAAATGGAGCTCAGATCTTCGGGTTTGGGGGCAAGCATCTTTACCCACTAAGCCATCTGCCCAGTGCAAAAAGTAATTTTCTTACTTGATGATTATAGTGATTGGTGGGAGAATATAAAATGAAGTCAAGAGACAGAGAAATGTTTTCATTTTCACAAATTCTTGAAATGTCATAAGGATGTTAAGGAACACTTTTTCAAATCAGTAAGAATTGTGAGCTTTCTTGTTAATCTGATGTCTTCTACCTTAGCTTTTTTTTTTATCTCCTGATAATTGGAGAAAATCAGAAGAATAGAAATTGTCACTTTAAAAAAGTTATTTATTTATTGCTTTGGGGGTTTCTTGCCATTTTTCTCAAATTCCTCCTTTTGATTATTTTCTGATTCATACTGAACAGTTTTTAAAAGCGTCTCTACTGCATTGATCCCCCTAGAACTACAATGATATTGCTAACTGTATAAACACAATAAACTGCTAGATTAGTGAAACAGCATGTCCTAACCTTCACAGAGTTCTACCATATTTCATCATGTAGTGACGCACAATGATACCATCTAAAAATGATTTAAATCTAACTGGTAACACAAACACAACATGGTAATTTCCTTGTCTTATTGTGATTTTTATTTATTATGCAAGTGATGGTAATTTTAAACGTATTTTGTATGTTAAGATCTTTTCTTATTTTTAATAAGCATCCTAAAATACATTATTTATTCAAGAGCTCATGTTACAAGCATTAAACCAAACCTAGGCTTTGATTTAGCATAGTTTTATGTTTCTATAGCCTAAAAGTGAGTGGTCATAGGACTTTAGGTTCTGGATGCCCATGGGTATCTGTTCTTTTCTAGAGTTAAACAATATCATCAACTTTCAGTTTCTGCTTGATAATGCTGGGTACTCCCTATGCATTAAGGGTACTTGAAAACTCAAGAAAGCTTTATACTTACACTATATATTTTCTTCAACATTGTTGATGCTGCATGATTCCTGGATGAATTTTTCAAATTGAGTTCAAAAAGATCAACCACACTCCAGTAGCTCAGTAGGTACAGCTTTTTGGTTTGATAGGCAATTTTCTCCATAACTATTCTTTTGTTTTTTTGAGAATTTCATGCATGAGTACATTTCATCCTTTAATTCTTCTTCTCCAATTCCTGTCAAGTCCTCTCCTCCACTTCCACTCAATTTCATGACTTCTTTAATTACACACAGATGATAGATTGATTGATAGACAGATAGCTAGATAGCTAGATGGATGATGATGATAGATAGATAGATGATAAATAAATACATACATCTTACTGAGTCCTTTTAATCCACATTTGATGCATTTCCAATACTCACTGTCATGGACCATAACCATTTTTTATGTAGTTCCCATAGATAAAACAGCTACTATTGTCACTCCACACAGTTATACGTGAGTTTCCACATTCTCCTGGAATATGTTTATTGTAGCTTCTATGATGAATGGCAAGTTTTCTACCCGTAAAAGTACAAACATCCAGCAGAATCTAAATTCCAACCAGGTTTAATCATATAGGACTTTAATAATATATTTAGTTTCCAGATGACATATTTAAGAACATCAATTAAATAGAAACCCATCCTTATGCAGTCAAAACTGAGCATAATTGTCTGAGAAATAATAAATTTGAAAACATTAATATTTTTCTGCACCAGAATAAAACGATTCATCTCTCACTGTCTAGTTGATGGACTCTTACTAACAAATTTAGAAAATTTTTCACTACAGGTAAATATTTGTCTGCTACACATTTAGGTGTCTGAAGTAATAAGAGCCCATGTAACACACCTCACATTTTTCCTTTGAATTTATTCTTTAATACATCCACAAAGGCCCATTCTTTGGCCACATAATTTTAACTGAGGAGTGGTGAGGTAGTGTAATTCATAGCAAGGGAGCAGAAGGCTAGATAAATAATATTAAGGATATGTGAAAAGCTATAGGTAAATGCATTACTTTATAACCTTACATCCCAGCCTTTATAACTGTTTTCAGAAAAATACTCACTAATTTACACAAGGTGTACTTGAAATGACTTCGTAGAGCAAACAAGACTTGAATTTGTTATCTTTTGGCCTCTTCCTTCAATATTACTGGGATTACATATCTGGATCTGCAAATCTATCCTATAGAATAAGAGAAAATTTTAACCAGGTACACATCAGACAATGGTTTGATATTTGTAACACATAAGGAACTACAAAGCACTCCTCAAAATGCCAATCAAAAAATATGCTTATGAAGTTAGCAAAGAGTTCTCAAAATAAGAAACACAAAGGGCCAGATAAATATTTGAAACATTGTTCAACATCTCCAGATATCAGGAAAATGTGAAATAAAATGCACATCCTATGACACAGATACTTGGACATTCATGGTAATTAATACATTATTCACAACACATAGTAAATGGAACCAACCTAGATATTCAGCAACATAGGAGTAGATAATGACAAGGTAGTGCATATACACAAAAGAAAGTTATTTGACTTAAAGAAAACAAAATTATGACATTTTCATAAAAATGGATAGATCCAGAAAAAATGATATTGAATGAATTAGTCCAGGCACAGAAAATTAAACATTACTTGTTCTCCATCATATGAAGACCATAGCTTACAATGTTTATATGAACATATATAAGTGGGGGTAAATATGAAAATAAGCTACGAAATTAGAAAGCCAAGCCCCAGAGGAAGAAATATCCTGAAGAATCAGGGAGGAAAATAAAACACATGAACCATGAAATCAGAATGGAAGTTATGGAAGGAAAGTACAAGGAAGTTCATGGTAATAGGGAGAAGAAAGAAGATAATCAAAAACACATTTTGTTTGAAAAAAATAATAAAATCTCATAGTGTTAATGTTACTTAAAAATAATAAAATTGAAAATTTGAAAAAAGAAAAGAAATTATTACATAGTTGTCTTGACAATTTCACTTTGCACTTGCATTGTTTTGAACTTATTGAACACTTTAAGCATGCTGTGTTGACTTCTGCCAGGCCTTTGGGCATCTGCCTGGAAAAACTAAGTCATTTACTTGGTAGTGCAACTCACTCCTTCATCTGAGAAAGACTAGAAATCTCCTGGCTCTCTGTTAAGATGAAGTCTCTAGATGGACTTTAAAGATAGCAGGGTGAAACGGTTATCAGTGATTTCACTAGACCCCAAGAAGCTAGATTATGACAAAATTTATCAGGGCTTTAAGCTAGACAAGGCAGTGGATGGTGTTTTGGGAAATCTGCAGAGAAGTTAGAGAATTGAACACACAGTTCAGCCCTTTAGGAAGAACCTGGGATCTGGTGTATACATTCTGTGTTTTGTTAATACTGTCATGACTTGTGTCTTATCTTTCTCATAGGAGTGGAAAATGGACAGAAAATCTGTGGTTATATACTCCATCCAACTCTTTCCACTGTCAGAGAGATATGATCTGGAAAAAATTCTCCAGATCATATGGTCCTGTGCTGAGGGTAGGAGAAAGAAGTTTGAATTCATTTACAAAGCTGTGATCTGTCTGGTTTCATTCTTGCCCAGGGAGTAGTCACTTCTCATATAGTTTCTGAATTTTCCACAGTGACTTTTTTATAGAATCAGTTCTTTCTCTGATAAATTTCTAACAGATGAGAAAACATTTTAACCATTTTTCATTCTAGGCATTTTTTTATTTTGCCTGCATAAACCTAACTTGTTTTCTAGCTAGGACTATAACCTCACATCCTATTAAAAGTTATTTATAATTTTGGGGACTTTTAATATTCAGTTCAGCTAACTAAATTATACTGTTATTTGACTCAATAGAAACCTTAAAAATTAGAGAAATTTCTTATACAGAAAACTATGTTTTGCAGAAAATGTCACAAAATATTGCATGTTTCATTTCTCATATCACAGAAAATTGCAATCAACATTCATTGTAACGTTTTCAACCCACTTTTTTCTAGTCATTTTATCTTTTTGAATTTTGTTTGGGTTTTTGATACAGAGCCTTATTATGTAGCATAGAGTATCTGGAACTTGCTGTGAATCCCAGAATAACCTTGTGCTTACAATCCACCTGCTTCAGGTTCCTGAGTGCTAAGATTATAGGTGTATACCATGACACTTGCCACTTAAAATGTTTATATCATTAGAGCATTTCACAGTTGCTACATCTCCACTTAGTTCTACAGCAGTATTATCACTTCATTTTTTTCCTTTACTAATGATGTATCACTTTATTTAATGAATGAGAGATAAGAAGCTGTACATTTAATCATTTATTCAGAAAGTAATATTAAACAATTTTATATCTCAGAAGTGCCTGGGGACAAATAGGAGATAAACAGTTATATCAGCAAACAAAGAATGTTTATACCCTGTCTACAATTTCAGTTTCATGTTTTCTAACATGCAGAAAATAAGATTACAATATAAACAAAATGTCTGTAGCCTTCTTCTATTCAGTAAATAGACTAAAATATTTTGAAAGCTTTTTTTCTATGACTTCATTTTGTTTGAAACTAACTCACAGTTTTAAAGGTAGACATGTCTTTGATTCTTCAAATAACTACAATTTAGTAAACAACTTCTATATGCTATGAATATAATATCATAGTGCCTACATAACATATGAAAATAAAAATTGGAATATTATGTCAGTATTTAAATTATTTCAACAGAATCAATCACCTGAAACTGACA
>NW_008345311.1:2550299-2556136 GCF_000622305.1 Nannospalax galili
ATTATATATATATATATATATATATATATATATATATATATACATATATGCATATATGCATATAGTTGTAGAAGTGATACACGCACCTGTGGTAAAATGAAATGTGGTCCTACCAAAACAAACTTTTATTTGACCCAACAAAATATTTTATGTTTCTTGCATGATAATATGTGTTTAATTATTTAAAGCAAAATAAAATTTATTTATTTACTTGATGCTAGGGAAATAACACTTAACAATTGATATCCTTAGTTACACTAAATTCATTTCAAGTAGATATTGGTAACTATACCTCAATCCGAAAAGGTTTTGAACAGTGCAAATCCTCCCTCTGTCACTTTATACAAAAACAACTTTAATCGCAAAGTAAAAAGTGGATAAATCTGTGTATTGCAGGTAACTATTGCAGCTGCATTTAGTTTGCTGTATCTTGTAATGATTAGGTTTCAAATAAAGAGTGTTTGGCATGGAGGGGAGGAGTAAGGGACATGCAGGGTACCATGGGGATTGGGGTGGGGGACTCAGAAGACGGGGAATGGTGGGAGGTGAGTGTTATAGGAGGAGGATAGGGTAAATGGGGGCGCTTCGACTGGGAAGGGAGATGGGAGGTTGGACTGATGGGGGAAGAGAGAGGAGAGATGAATGGAGCTTGCGTGGTGGGTAAGCCAGAGGGAAATATTTGCTTGGGAAACCACTGAAAAATACACATATGGTGTCTGAACATTAGTACATGTGTATACCTGTCGGCTGTATGGCAAGGAGCACAGTGCGAGACAGATTATTGTGAGTCAGAGTAGTCCAAGAGACTACCAAAGGAACACAGGCTATTGCCGGAGCCCTTGGATTAATAAAAGGAAAAAAAAAAGAAAAAATAAAAGGCATCACAGAAGATATTAAAATACTCTAGTGATACATGACATTTAAGGTTTTATATTGGGGTTCAGTGAGAGGGCTTAGTGGGTAGAAGTGCTCACCATGCAAGCCTGGACACCTGTGTTCATTCCCTAGAACCCAGGTAAAATTGAAAGGAGAGAAGTGACTACAGAAAATTGTCCTCTGACCTCTATATTCGTGCATGCATGCATGCACACACATCATATACATGCAAAATATTCACGAGTATGATGATTATAAAGATAATAATAAAACAACCTTAACGAAGTTGTTTAAAAATAAAGTTCTGTATTGGCATATGAATAGGAAATTCAATACATATACCTTGTACAATTAAGTATTGGAAGAAAAAAATAATATAGGCCTTTATTTCATTCTACATGCAAAAAACATTCAGATGAATTAAATAGTGAAAAAGATCATTGCAAAATTGGAATTTTGAAATATCCATTATCATAGAGGAGAAAAATGTACTAAATATTTACAAGTAAAATCGAGAGGATTTTCTGCATAAAAGTGAAATATTTTATGCAATACAACTGACTATTAAAAATAAAGAAAGTAAAATTTTGACGTGATAATAGATGGGCAATCAGCATTTGGGAGGATGAAGCAAGAGACCACAAGTCCAAGGCCAGCCTAGAATACATGACAAGGACTCTTTTTTTCATAACTACTGTCTTGCTAAATGGACATAGTATTAAACCAACTCTTAATGAATTATTGTGATACACATCGATTAGTGCATCTCTCAACTCTCACCAGAGAAGGTCTATCCTGCAGGAGATGATCATTAAAACAGAGGCCCATGTTGGTCAAAATGAAAAGAATAAGAGACTTTGGAATTCTCAGGCTTCAGTGGGACACGCATATTATATCCTCTCCTACAAAGTTTCAGGGATCATAGCAGAATTAGAAGTAGAAAGATTGTAAGAGTCAGAGGTTGTAGATGAATACAAGGAAATTGTGTTGTCTGGACACTACAGACTGGTTGCATATATGTACCCGAAACACTTGTATCAGCATACACAAGTCCTCTGCAGACTCAAGACAGACAAAAAGTCAACATAGATTTGGGAGTTGGATTAAATGCCCCTCATTCCCAGCTGAGAAACTACTGGCAATTTATAGCTGCTGGGACTGGAAGAGTCAGTTTTCTTTAAATGCATTGTTCCAGGTATGTTTGGCCAGGCTCCTGGGCATGGAATGACAGTCAAGAGAATTTGGAGAATATAAATTAGACTGGATAGGATTTTAAAAGAAAAACATAATAGAGGATATGAAATAAGGGGGATAGGGAAGTGGTGGTGGAACTGAGAATTGATGGGGAAGGGGATCAAAAATATGATCAAAATACATTATATGAAATACTCAGAGAATCAAAAAAAGTACTATTACCAAAAAAGCAAATTTAGTAAATTTGTACCCTCTGGATAATGAGGCATGGTGCTTGTTCCGGTTTTTCTCACTTTTGTGTGTTTGTGAGAAATTTTATTTAATGAGCAAAATAAAATGGAACGTTACTTGAATCAGAAGTTAAACTTAAAGGCGAGAATCCAACATCTAAAAAAAGAAATAATTGTGTTGTGGAAATTTAATTATTGACATATTGTTATTCAATTAAGACAAAATAGATCATTGGGAAAAATTAAACAGAAAGATGTATCAGTAATTAAATAAAATGTTAAGATTATGAAATATGCTGCAAAAATTATAAATAGAAGGCAAACATTATCTAGATGTTTAACCTATAAAAATAAATAAGAAAAATTGGAATATTTGCCAAATTACATGAAAAGTAAGTAAACATGTCTATCATGTCAGCAGGTATAAAATATTAAACCTCAGAGTAAATTAAGAAATACATATTAAAAAGAAGCTAATATTTCACTTTATGATTGACATTATTTAAATATGTATATATATAACATTCAATTTTAGCTAATAAACTATTCATACACAGTCAGGGCTAATAAATATTTGATATAGCCTTTTCAGATGACAACTTGGTAGCATCTGTAAAAACATTCCATTCTATACTAATTGACCTTAAAATTTAATAACCTATTATATATGCATTTAAATATTGTATATACATAAAAATTTGATGTTAAAATCATTGTCTGAGTCAGTGTTTTTCCTGATTTCTGAGTATCTATATTAAATCGTTAATAACTGAAAACAATCTGAACACCACATACACAGAACTGTTTAAATAAATGCATATACTTTTATGTGTCAAATATCATTGACATATCATTATAAGTTACTAACATTCAAACACTTTCAAGCTATATATTTAAATGGAAAAATGACAGAGTATTGCATTATACAATGAAACTTCATAAAGTAAAAATTTATATGTATTATATATATTCTATATATTGTGTTATAAAAATATATGTTGTCATAAAAATTTAAATCTATTCTCTATATATTCTTTCTATTTTTTCATACATGACAGTACACAGTAAATGAGCAGGAAGAGTTGGGGAATGGAAAGCCAGCAAATTGGTAGTTCAAAGTTAAATGGCACTATACAATGAGACTTATCTTATAAAAACAAACAAACAAATAAAGGGACTTTGAAGTATACCCACCAAGCAGTTTTTAGTAGTTACACTTGGAGATTTAAAATTGTTATTTTGTTCTTTAGCAATTTCATATATGTATATAGCATAGCCTGGTCACACACACACACACACCCATCCCTACCAATTCATTGTCCTCCTAACAAGTCTCCATCCCATTTCCATGAGGCTTTACTTTGTTTTAGTTTTTGTTTTGTAACTCACTGGGTTTACCCAGTGTCAATTGTGTGGGCATGAATATAAAGTTACCCACTGGCACATGAGTAACCAGGCAGTGAATACGTCACTGAAGACAGGCAGGGTACCATAAGACCCTCTCTCATTTATGACCACGTTTATTGGTTCCAGCTTCAGCAGACTGTATTCCGGCAGCTGCAACTATGAGTCCATCAAAGTCACAATCATGTCATGCTTATAAGATTTCTGATGGACCTCTTACCTATCGATTGACTGTTGCTTTTTTTCTTTCTCCTATTGCACAATATTCCCTGAGCTGTATGGGGTGGTGGTGGTATGGGTATCCAGTTTAAGGATGAGGACTAAGTGGTCATTTGTTCTTATCACCTTAAACTGGCTGTGTCTGCCTTAACTGTTATCAACCACAAAGACTAACACCTTTGGTCAAGGCTGATGGCTACACTGATCCATGGGTATAAATATAAAAATATAAGATGGAATTTGATGATGTATCCAAGTAACAAGTTAAAAGTAATAGGTTTATGCCCAGGGGCTTAAGACATTCCCAGAAATGGTCGTTTAGCCAGATCCACAGTATGGATTTGAGCTCTTTCAGATGAAACAGACCTCAGAGAAAATCAGAAATCAGTTAGTTACCCACATAAGATTTTGGTGAAAATTAAATAGCAGATGAGGAAAAGATTTTCAACATTGCAATTTTATTTTAATGACAGAAAAGGTGTATGCCTACCTCATGAAATAAAAGGAAAATGCTAAGAAACTTCCCATTCGTATTAGAATAAAAATAGTGGGTAGTCTGTACAGATGATGGGAAGTAAGCAGTGGCATGAAGGCACTTTATAAAGTTTAGTCCTCAGTATTATAATTTTAAAATTATAGCAATGGTGACTAACACTTTTATTAGCTATCAATAACATTAAAGTCATATAGTGAGTAATGCAAAATCACCATGCAGAGGTAATAGCTGAGAATTTTCTCCACTAGTATTAAGTCAATAGTAGTAAAACTCAAGAAAAAGAGGCTAGTTCAACTGATATCAGAGCTAGATTCTATCTATCAGTTCTTACTGTTACTTTTAAAACCATGTGTAGAAAAGGAAAAAAAAATGATTTTAACATAAAATTCAGTATAAGACACTAACAAGGAGATAGAACAAACAAGGAGAAATCAAACAGGTGCTGACTTCAAGACTTATCTACTGGTTTGCTTTCATAGTGCTGGACAGTGCTGTGCCTACTATTCGACAAAAATTTAATCACTAACCTAACCCAACTGTGAATCCTTCCTGGCAATATATGCCCACCAATGAAACAATGGCATGATTATTATAGGAGAAACCAAGCACCTTCTGTTTGGATTTAAGATCTGATTCATACGATGGAGTCCACAAATGACATTGATAATTAGATCTAGGAACCTGAGGATAGACAAGTCATGGGACATAAGAAAGGGTTTAATATGAGTATTTTGCTAAATAGATGTAGTATTAAACTGATTCCTAATGACTGTTATACCCATATATTAATGCGTCACTTGACTCTCACAAAAGAAACTTCCTTATACAGTAGATGGTGAATAACAGAGAACCAGGTGTAGAGTGCTTATCCATGAATAGAAAACATATCAATCCTCTGCCTCTCAGAACTCAAGAATAATTGTGGAAGGAGGGGCAGAAAAATTGTAAGAGCTAGAAGTGTATGACCACAAGGAAATAAGAGTTTTCCAGACAGCTGATCCATTTTTCATATGAACTCACACCAATGCTAACAGCATACACATGCCCCATGTAAGGTCAAACCAGACAAAATCCCAGTGTGGAGATGGGGAAGTAGGTAAATAACCCAACTCCAACCTGAGGAACTGTTGGAAACAGATGACTGCTGGGAAATCAGTCTCTTTCAAAGATGTAACTTTGGTAGATTAACCAGCCTTCAGTACATGGACCCACACTGAAGGACACTGGTGAAACACATTAGACTCTATAAGCCTTAATATGAGTATACATATATATACACACATACATATGTGTGTATGCAGATGTATAATATATACTCTATTATCTATATACATATACACATAACATATATTATATGTTGGGGAAGGGGGTAGTAAGATAAGAGGAAATATGGATAACTGAGGGGATGTAAATACAAT
>NW_008345311.1:2556183-2559991 GCF_000622305.1 Nannospalax galili
TATTATAAATGCATTATACTTCCAAATCTTTTATAATAATTATGAAAGTGAGGGGTGTTTGTCATGATCCTTTGAAGTCAATCAGTACTTCTCAGTAAGTCTTGATCTCAAAAATTTTTCATGCTTTTGTCTGGACCAGACAGCCATCATCTAGTAATTTGTAAAAATGACAAACACAAAGGGAAAGAGGAGAGGTACCTGCTATATATGCTCCAGGCCTTTTAGAAAACATGGAGCTGTTCTCCTTTTTGCCACATTTATGCGAATCTACAGGAAGGTTGATATCGTAGACACTAGGGAAATGGCCCATAAATGTTACCATGGTAAAACTGGGAGAGGCGACAATGTCACTCAGCACACTGTTGGCATTGTTGTAAACAAGCAAGTTGAAGGGTAAGATTCTTGCCAAGAGAATTAATGTATGTATTGAGCATATTAAGCACTCTAAGAGCCAAGACAACTTCCTGAAACGTGTGAAGGAAAATGACCAAAAAGGAAGCCAAAGAGAAAGAATGAGTTCATGCCTTAATGCACAAGAAGAAATAAAAGACCTAGATGGTAGAAAAAAGTTTCACATAAATAGAATATGCTAATTTGAGCATTTATTGTAGGATGGATTCTTCAGATATTTTACAGTAGGTAACTTAACTACTCTTAAAAAACAAATGTTATTTGCTCAGAATTGGCAATTTCTTAAAAAAAGTTTGAAGATTATTTTAAAAACAGTAAGAAAAAGTAGTTTGTTATTGAACACTGAATTTCTTTTTATTTTATTTTATTTTTTTTGGTCTTTTTGAGACAGAGTCTCTCTGTAGCCCCAGCTGTCCTGGAAGGCACTATGTAGAACAGGCTGGCCTTGAACTCACAGAGATCTGCCTGCTTCTGCCTCCTGAGTGCTGGGATTATTTCTTAATGGCTATCACTGTCTCATAACTACAAAACTCATCTCTAATCATTAAACTTGTTTCTACAGATTCAAACACACACATACACACACACACACACACACACACACACACACACACACTGATTTTCCTGTATATTAATTATACTTTCTAGAGAGAGTCTTTATCTTTTCCACAAATTCTTACTGATTATTCCCTACATGATCTTCTTACAAGAAATTTTCTTTAACCTGTAAGAATCAGGATTTCTGTCCCAGTATACATTTTAGACTTAAAATGAAACAGTTTTACTCAAATAATAGCAAAGAAAGCTTTGATGAAAATTTAATAAATTGTCTTAAAATTCATACCAGTTTACATATAATTTTTTTTGTCTTTTTGAAACAGGGTCTCCATGTAGCCACAACTGGCCTCGAACTTACTATGTAGTCCAGACTGCCTTCAATCTCACATTGATCTGCCTGCCTCTGCCTCCAGAGTGCTGGGATTAAATGTGTGTGTCACCAGGCCGAGCTTTTAACCATTGTGATAGTCTAATTTGATCGTCAACTTTACTGAACTGAAAAAAAAAAAAACTTGAAGTTTAGCAAAACACTCTTCTGAGTGTATCTGTGAGGGTGCTTCCAGAGACAATTAGCAGAGATAATCTTCCATGAATGTAGGCTGCACCATCCAAAAGGCTGACCATGGAGGCAGATCTGGCATAATGATTTTCCTCCCCACAGGTCTAGAAACAGTGGTGCCAGCTATCATGGACTTAAATGTTTAAAACATTTAGCCAAAATTAAATTTTTCTTCTTTAAGTTGGTTTCTCAGCAGATGGACATGAATTTGAAATATGAGGTGCTTGTGTATTGTCGACTGCTCTAGAGGGAGTATGAGGCTGGAGATTGTAATACAGTGACTAAGAGTGCAGAATGTGATCCAAACCAAATTTAATTTGATATACTGTCTTCATCACTTTGTAATGTTATGTCATCAAAACGTCTGTGACTCAGGACATATTACTACTAAGTAACTCACAGAGCTATGGTGAGAAGTAAGGAGTTGGAAACCAAAGTCTCAACACAGTTCTTTGCGCACACTAAGTATTAAAAAATTTTAGGCAAATTTGGTAATATTCATCTAAGAAATTGCACATGCATCCCCAAAATTCATTGAGCTAATTATTACTATGGTTTCCATTTTACAGAAACACTGATACAGATAAGCAAAATAAATTGCCTAAGGTCAAATCACTAGTTAAGATTGGGGTTACACACAGGGGGAACAGAAATCTTTCCAAGTTTCTAAAACTTACTGGGAGTTATCTACTCTATTTTCTAGGAGTCCTACCACTTTTCTTATCTAATTTTAGTGAATATGCCTTAGCTAATTTCTAAACTACATCTAATGATTTATGCACAGAAGACATGAAGCTGTCACCACATAAGTGAAGCTTCCATTTACATATTTTTTAAATGTTTTCAATGGCATCAGTCCATGGAAATAATTCATTGTGTATAACACTTATTTTACTTTTACAATGTTAAAGGTTTTGAATGGGAAAATTTTTCTGATACTTCTGATATGAGACTCTTCAGGTTAACTTGGCATGGGATACAATCATTACGATGGTATATTTCTTTTAAAATTTAGCAATTAACCTCAACAACACTAAAATACTATCAAGAATTCAAAGGGTATTGTTATGGGAAATTAATTGTCTTAAATCTTCATCACCTTGACTATACTTAAACATATGTGTACACCATAGACATCAGTAGATTAGAGCTGCAACTGTAGTGGCACTATTCTGTTTCTGGGACAATTTCACGTTGTTGATAGATGAGCGAAATAACAGACTATCATTAGAGGCCTGGGTGTAAAGGGCCATTATCTTACTCAGTGATTCTCAAACCCTAGCCTATAAGAGAACTGTCATTTCACTCCATCATCTGGAGACCCTTTGGCAATAACTCATGACACTACGTTGACTGCTCGGAGTTTGGTGGTGCTACCCACCTTTGCTTTAGCAAGAATGATTCTCCAGTTTCCTTTGATACAGTGATATTCTTCATTAGGTTTCCTTTCAATTTGATAATAACAATATCTTTATTTGGCATATTTGAAAATGATCACTAGAGAGAGAAAAAGAAACAGATTTTCACTGTTTCCTGTCAAATTTCCTGTTTGGGGTATATAGGGTACACAGAAAACACAATATACTAAAATGTCAGGATGAGAAGGAAAAGTTTTAAGACCATACAGTGTTAATGAATAATCAGATGAGAAAGTGAACATTATGTTGGGAATTTTATATCCATCCTCATGAAAAATCATTACCACAAGCATATTAATGATGAATCATTGCCATTTTATAGAGCAAAAAATTGAGATTCAGTGTTTAACTAATCTATACAAATGACAGAAATGATCATGTATAGAGTACAAACATTAACCCTTGTTTATAAGCCTTAAAAATTCATGTTTTTTAAAAATATTTTTATTTTGTTTATATGAGAGTTTTGCCTGCATGTATGTAAGTATACCCATGCATGGCAAGCCCACGGAACATAAGAAAGCCAACAGATCCCCTGGAACTGGAGTTACAGATGGATAAGGATGGGAACATTCAGGCAAATAAAAACACAGAAGACATGGAAAATAAGGTATATTACCAATGAAATGAAAAAATGTTTCAGAGACTGTCACAGGTCAGTGACCACAATTCAAACCTGATAGGCTTGGGGATCCCAAGGTATAGGCGCAGAAGAAATCAGGATGCAGGGGATGCAGAGGGTGTGAACCAGTGCATGCTTTATTCTAAGAATCAATCTTGTTTATAGTACAAGAGGAAAGGAAAATGTTATTCTCAAGCCAAATTACCTCATCATGATATTTACAGTACTTTTATGATATTT
>NW_008345311.1:2560019-2561931 GCF_000622305.1 Nannospalax galili
GGTCCCAGGGCTCAGCTCTTTTTGGAATTGTACCTGTCCTTCCATGCCTATTAAACATTCTATTTTTTACATATAACTTTATTAGTTACACAGCCTTGTTATACAAGCTTACTTATGTATGTTTAATAAGGTTCAAGGAACTGTCAGTCTCGTGATAGAAATCACTGCAGAAGAGCATCCAAATTCTCAGGGAACTGAGGCTTTCCAGTCCAGATCTGAGTTTATTTCAGATCAGAGCTCAGGCCTTCACAATTCCCCTTTCTTTATTTTTTATAACACCAGATCAGGTTATAATTCTGGACAGAAAGACCGTGACTGTCTTAGGTTGTCTTCTACAAGAGCAAAGTCTTACCCGTCATTGGTACGCAGCTTCCATCAACTATGCCCTGTCTTACATTGACTTTCTCACAGAAGATCTTACCCATCATTGACTACCGGCCTTTGTAAGCAAGGAAGCACAATCTCATATTATATACAATCCTTGATTTGCCACGAACTCCACTAAACCATACACAAATGGAGGTGATTATCTATTATTTTCAGTTTTCATTTTCTCATTATGATAATGCAAAGAAGTAATTAATGTTTCATCAGATTGCTTATTAGGAAGGTGCGATACGATTCCAAGAACACATCAATACCCTGTAAACACTAAACATAAAAGTATTATAAAAGCAACAGCTGAAGATCCAAGACTATGTGACAAACTTTGCCACCATCCTCGAGGATCAAGACCTGAAAGGGTATCAGCTAAGGTAGTTGCTACTTGATCAATAGAACTGGTAGAAGGTATCTCTTCTGAAAATATCTCATATATTTCTTCTTGTAACTGCATCTCATTAAAAGTTACATTATCCCTTTTACCTTGAATATACAATTTTATATTTTCCCATTCACATTTGGAATCATTATATTTATATGGGGTAATACAAATTTGAGAAAAATTCTAATCACATATATATTGCATAGTTTTTTGTAATTCCAATAACTTATTTCCCAACCAATGTAACCCACCTCGTAAAGCTACAATTTCTTCTTGTAGTTGTGAGTTAATCTGAGCCTGATGTGTCCAAAGCTTATGAGAATCATCATGCCAATGTTCAATAAAGTCTTGCGTTTGAACGGATTTCTGAAGTGCCACACCAGCAGTAATAGCAGTAGCAGCTAAAGTGATAAGTCCCAAAATAGTGGCAATAATCAAGCCAATCATACGTTTGGCTCATCGTAACAGTCTTTTGAAAAGTCGCATAATTAATCCTTGAACAGGACTACTTTCCCAGGGACAATACATCTTCACTGGAACCCATAAGGAATTTCATTGAGTTAAAATCATGACTGATTCAAAAGATTGATTAAACAATATATAGTTATTAAGGCAAGTATATAAATGACAATTTTGACAAGTTAACTTCATTCCCTGTATGATTATGGGTCCTATTAATATTACTAAAGGGAAATGTACACAAGTCATAACATTATAGGTTTTTAACCTTAAAAAAATTGTAGTATGCAGGAGAATTTTTAGTACCAGCATAAGTGCCATTTAAAATATCCACAGGCTTAAGGGCAGCTAATAATTTCCATACATGTAATGGAGGAGAATATAATCTAGATCCTATTCTTATCTGAGGTCGAGGATTAGCTATTCCTCCATCCACCCAAGCCATAATTCTGTCATTCTTTATATGATTACTCATGGGAACAGTATCATTCAATATACAGTATGGATTGACCTTGTTATAATCACTACAACCTTTTAACCAACTTTCCAAAGGACCCCAATCAATCCAAGTATGATTTTGAGACCTAAAAATTTTCCCTTTTATCCCTCTACAGTTTTGTCAAACCAAAGGTTTATAGTACTTTATCTGATTATAAGAAAAGCCTTCACATACTGACACAATTGGGGCAT
>NW_008345311.1:2562210-2588221 GCF_000622305.1 Nannospalax galili
GGAGAAGAGGGGGATTAGGTACATGAGCCCAATATATTACCTCAGCTTCAGCAGCAGAAGTGCAAGTAATCAAAGCACACATAGCTAGAAATAGATGTTCTGGGGTAAGCTCCTTTCCTGTATGACTAACCACAGACTGAGCCTTAGAAATCAAGGCATTCAATTGACCCCAAGTGGGAGGTGATAATCCTTGCTGATGATGTTGACGTTTACTAGTCAGCGATAATGTCACCATTGTTTGGAGTGACATCTCTCGATCCTTTCTGTGCCGCACCACCGTCTTCATTGGTCTTGGTCCGCAAACGGATCCATTGGCTGGGATGCCAGAAGGAGACTCCATTTCCTGTAGAGACAAAACTATATCCTTTACCTGGAATCAGTAAGTTTCCTGGTCCCCAATCTTGAGATTCTCCTGGCTTAATCCAGACTTCCACTGGATCAGGTGGGAGTGATGAGTCCTGTAAAAAATGCTTTTCCACAAGAGATAAGACTTCTCCTTGGGGCAGATTTAGGAAGTTAATAATAAACAATATTTCATATATTAATAATTTATGATTCC
The DNA here is from genome assembly GCF_000622305.1 of Nannospalax galili. NCBI lineage: Eukaryota > Metazoa > Chordata > Mammalia > Rodentia > Spalacidae > Nannospalax > Nannospalax galili. Next base: position 2,562,770 of record NW_008345311.1, read on the forward strand.
TACGTCCTAAAGTTCTAAATTCCTCATAATCTGGTGTATAATTCCTTCCTTTTAATTTTTTAATATGCATTTTAATATATTCATTAGTTCGTTCTATTATAGCTTGCCCTTGAGGATTATATTCAATTCCAGTTATATGATTAATTTTACGGAATTCCAGAAATTTCCTAAATCGCCTGCTAGTAGAATCAGGAGCATTATCTGTTTTAAGGGTGGTTGGAATACCCATATCAGCAAAACAGGCCAAAAAAATGTTCAATACTATGATTAGTAGTTTCTCCAGTAAGAGGAGTAGCCCATACAAACTTAGAATAAGTATCTATGGTAACATGTAAATATTACAACCTTCCAAAAGCAGATACATGAGTGACATCCATTTGCCATAAATCATTAGGCTGTTGACCACGAGGATTAACTCCAGTGGGCAGTGTTCGACCATGTAAAGGGTGACATACTGAACAGTGTCTAATAATTTGTTGTGCTTTTCTATAAGGTATTTTATAATAATTATGTAAAAATCCAGCATTAGTATGTCTAGCATCATGATCAGCCTGTGCATCAACAAAAAGAGACCAAAAGATCAACTCTAGCATTGCCATCCGTAAGTGGTCCCAGAAGAGTACTATGAGAACGTATATGCATAACATATGCAGGATTACCATGTTGCCTTAATAATTGTTGTACAGAAGTAAAGAAAGTACCTAATAGCGCTTTAACCTGAGAAATTACTGCAGAAAAAATATTCTTAAGCACATAACTAACATATACTGAATCAGTGACTAAATTATAAGCTTCAGGAAAATATTGAAGAGCATATACAGCTGCTTGCGATTCATTTTGCTGTGCTGAACTGTAGGGTGTAATAAAAACTTTATATAAGTGATCATGTACCCAAAAAGCACTTTCCTGATTTTGTTCCATCAATAAAAACAGTAATTGCATTAGCAATAGGTACCTCAGCTATAATTGAATTCATTACGAAAGGATGAGTTTGAAAAAAACTGCCAAAAACCTGCACCAGCAGGTTTATTATAATGTATTAATCCTCTGAAGTCTGCTAAGGCTATTTGTAATGCATCTGTTCATGCAAGCAAGACCTGAAAAGAATCTTGAGGTATAGAAATATAAATATCATGTATATCTGTTCCACTTAAGCAATACTCCTATTACGACCTTGCATAATTACTGTAGCAAGCAATTCCTCATATTTAATGAGAGTTTTTGGAAACGTGTGTTTGGTATTTATCCATTCCAAAGGATTCTCATCTTGATCCAGCACTGCAGTAGGATAATGAAGAGTAGTTAGAATAATCAAATCAATAGGTTTACCAATATCTACCTATTCCAGAAATTTATTTTTTTATAGTAAATTCAACATATTCAAGATCTTGCTTTGCCAATTGTGTTAATTCTCTAGGACTTTCAAGAGCAGGATCACCCTGAAGAGTTTGAAATAAATTATGTAAATTATGAGTAGGAATACCAAGTACAGGATGAAGCCAATTAATATCCCCTAAAAGTCTTTGAAAATCATTTAATGTTCTTAAATTCTCTAATCGAAATTGTGCCAACTGTGGATATATGCGTTGCCATTTTAAAACATACCCTAAATAGTAATAAGGTTCTTCTCTTTGTATCTTATCCTCTGCTATAATTAATCCATACTCAGCAAGATGTCTAGTAACTATAGAAAGCAAACTGTTTAATAACTGATCATCTTTAGTAGCAAATAAAATATCATTCATATAATGTATAATCATTATAGAAGGAAATTGTTCACATAAACCCAGTAAAGCATGAGCAACATACATCTGACATATAGTTGGAGAATTCATCATACCCTGAGGCAACACTTTCCATTGAAATCGACAATGAGGTCCCTGTAGGTTAATATAAGGTAAAGAAAAAGCAAACCTTGAACAGTCATCTTTATGTAAAGGAATACTAAAGAAACAATCTTGCAAATATATAATAAGTAACTTCCAATCTCTAGGAATCATACTAGGTTGAGGTAACCCTGACTGCATTGCTTCCATAGCATGCATTGAAACATTAACAGCTCGCAAATCAGTGAGCAATCGCCATTTTCCTGATTTCTTTTTGATGACAAAGATAGGTGAATTCCATGGTGATACTGAAGGTTCAATGTGGCCTTTTTCTAGTTGTTCATTGACCAAATGCTCAGCTGCTCGCTGCTTTTCTTCTGATAAAGGCCATTGCTCGATCCAAATTGGCTGAGATTTCCATTGTATCTTTATAGGAGATATATTTGACATTATCTACAAAGACATTAAAATTATGGAGCTACCAAATAAGCTCCCCATTGTTCTAATACATCTCTACCTATAGTATTTACTGGAAGTTCCAAAACATAATGTTTTACAACAGCCATTTGTCCATCTATACTAGAAATTGTTTTATACTCTACACTAATATTAACTACTGATACTGGCCGAGCTCCAACTCCTTTGATATCACATTTCATCATCTGAGTTGTCCAATTAGATGGCCAATCATCATTTTTAATAATGTTAATATCAGAGCCAGTATCAATCAGACCATTAAAGGATCTATTTTGAATTTTGAAATTAATATGAGGCTGTTGTGTTTGCAACATCATAGCCCAATTGACTAAAATAGGATTAGTACTTCCAAACCCGACAATCCACTTTTTAGAAGAGGATCCTATAGGTATAAAAGGAAGAAGAATCAACTGAGCAATCCTATCCCCTATTGTAATAGAATGTGAGCTCTTGGTAGTAATCAAAATTTGAATTTCACCTTCAAAATCAGAATCAGTTACTCCTGGGCTTACTATAATCCCCTTAGCTGTTAAACTTGATTGCCCAATTAACAACCCCCAAGTTCCTATAGGCAATGGACCATAAATACCCACAGGTATTTTATAAGGAATATTAGAGGGTGTCAGTGTTATGGCTGAGGGAAAGTCCATGGCTGCACTGCCAGCAGTTGCTGGCTTGAGGGAAAAGATGGTTGGGTGACCCCGATCATTTGTGAGGGGCCTCAGGGAAGGCCCTGAACCTCGTTTCCCAAACGTTGTGATCAAGACGTTGGCAAAGCCTGATTATTTCTTAAAAGTTTACCGTCAACATCTGTCCTGGATCTACAGTCTTTAGCCCAATGCATATCACGACAACGGGGACATTTACCAGGTGACCGGGACGGTGCCTTAGGGCACTGCTGCCTCATATGCCCCTTGGTACCACAACCAAAACATTTTACTTTCGATTTAACTGCCCCTCTTTGTGGATTTATAGAAGTTGCCAAAGCTTGAGCAAAAACTTGCATCTTTCTAGTTTCAGATTGAACATTACGACAGGCTCCAGCATATCCCATAACATCGCCTATCTCTTTTATTGGTAAAATAGCTCTTTGGCAATCCTCATTTGCATTTTCATAAGCCATGACCTTTACTATTGCTTCTGGTGCAGCAACCCCAGGCACAGAATGTTCTACAACCTTCTGAAGGCGAGCCAAAAATTCTACATATGGCTCCTGAGATCCCTGAATAATTTTAAGCCATGGACCATGCTTTTCTCCCTCAGGTTGTATGTGATCCCAAGCTTCAAGGCAGATCTCCTGAAGCTGAGCATGTATAGCTTCAGGCACATTAACCTGCTGAGGAGGCAAATTATATGCTCCTGTTCCTGTTAGCATAGGATAAGTAATAGCTCTAATTTGTGGATCAGTAAAAGCAGCATTATCTCTCGCTAGGGAGGCAGCAAGGTCATAATACCACCTAGTCCACTGAATATACTCTGATGGCTTTAGTAACAATCTGCCCAAAATTTTCCAATCCTCTGGAGCAAGATTCCCATAATGATTAGATAAACCTAGAAGAATTTCTTTCACATAAGGTGACTGTGGACCATATAGTGTTACTGCCTTGCGCATCTTAGTAATATGATCTAGATTTATACCTTCATAAGTAGGAGGTTGTGCAGGTCCATTAACAGCAGGATGTTGAATAACTGAAAATGCAGCTTTTGACATAATAATTTCAGAGTCAGAATCAGAAGTTTGCACCAATAATTTTGCAAGAGCTGCTGTTGTACTCAATCTTTGTTTAGGTTTCACCTTTACTTTGGGTTTTGTTACAACCAATTTTTTAAATTTCTTTCTCAGCTGCCAAGCCATAACTGAGTCCTCATCAGAATCTAATGAGTCCTCTGTGTCATCTGGACACAAGAGGCTTGGGGCCGGAGCTAAAGGCTTCTTCCTTGCAGAAGTATCTACAGAGGGCTCTGATGAAGTAGCTTCTTGAATCTCCTTAGCAACTTTATTCTTTAACTCCTCAGGAACATCATAGAGATTAACTGCTTCACTAGAAGTACAAAAAACCTGAGTTGGTGACAAACTATTTGGACCTTGATTAATTAATATAATAGCAGTTCTGATAAGTGCCCACACAGACCAAAAATCAAGTGGTATTCTTTCTCCAGTCTGAAATGCCTTTTCCACATTTGTTCTGACTGTCCCATACTTCTAAATCTAAAGTTCCTGTATCAGGAAACCATGAATTAAACTCTACAACTATTTGCACACAATTATCTATCTGGTTTTTTTTGGACACTTGTGCACCATTACTATGAAGAATATGATGAATTAAAGAAAACGAAGGAGTGGACTTACCTTGTCCCATTACCCTGCAAATGATTTTAAAAAATATTTTTTTTAATAAACCAACCGCAGCTGCCAACTGGTACCAGGTGGTCAAGTTATCCGTCACCTCCTTTGGATGACCTTTACTTACTTGGCCAAGGCTCTGCCACCTCCTCTGGGTGACTTGTACTTACTTGAACTGCAACTCTATCCTGAAAACCTTCTCTGAGTGCAATGTCGGGGTCCCTTTTTGGGCGCCAGCTGTCATGGGTCAGTGACCACAATTCAAACCTGATGGGCTTGGGGATCCCGAGGTATAGGTGCAGAAGAAATCAGAGCGCAGGGGATGCAGAGGGTGTGAACCAGTGCATGCTTTATTCTAAGAATCAATCTTGTTTATAGTACAACAAGAGGAAAGGAAAATGTTATTCTCAAGCCAAATTACCTCATCATGATATTTACAGTACTTTTATGATATTTACAGTACCTTCGTGTTCCCAGGGCTCAGCCCTTTGTGGAATCGCATCTGTCCTCCCATGCCTATTAAACATTCTATTATTTACATATAACTTTATTAGTTACACAGCCTTGTTATACAAGCTTACTTATTTATGTTTAATAGAGTTCAAGGAACTGTCAGTCTCGTGATAGAAATCACTGCAGAAGAACATCCAAATTCTCAGGGAACTGAGGCTTTCCAGTCCAGATATGAGTTTATTTCAGATCAGAGTTTGGGCCTTCAGAAGAGATGAAAATGGCCAACATGTTTTGTAGGCATATTGACTAAAGAAGAATATGTTGGGCTACAGAGAGAATATGATATTCACAATATTTTCTACAGTCTCTAAAATAAAAGATATTAAGTGCTTTATTTCCAGAACATTTGCTGAATTCTCCATTTCTGATGCATCTGCCTACCAAAAATTTACTTTGCCTTGTTCCAAACTATTTTGATTAAGTCTAACATATATGGAAAAAGTTAATTTTCTTTAAAAAATAAAGCACATTCAGAATTTTTGGCAGAAGATTGCCTAACAAAATCAAATCCTGCTAAATAAAGTGACCTGGAAATTGTGGAAAACTTCTTCAGAACAAATTAATAAACTCAAGAATAAGTTACAATTTTAATAGAAATGCATATTTCAAGCAAGATTAGATGAAATCAGCCTAGCAAAGCTGTGAGCAAAGGTTTACTATTTCTTCCCATCTGCTTAGGTTTTATTTTAAAACATACTATCTGTAAAGAGAAGGTATATATTAGAAAAATGCCTTCACTTTTAGTGCTTTAACTTTTCAAAAGGTCCAGACACATTCCTTTTTTTGTTGATACAGAAGTGTAGACATTGTCTAGATTTTGATAATAGCGGCGATATTTGAAAACTATCATTAAAATATCTGAAGCTCTTAATATAACAGCAAAGATTTCAGAATGGACATCCAAACATAAGAAGAAAAGAGAGGAAAAATATTATACTGAATATCTAAATATGCATAATCAGTCCCAGAGTAACCAGGAGCAGAATACCCAGAACTACCAAGTCCAGTGAATTATAGCTCAGATTTCTAAAGTACTTGCTTTTGTTGTCCTTTCTTTGCTCTTTATCTATCTTCTAAAGGCCTGGTAACATTCCTCACATAATTATGCCTTGATATTCAAATCAGCTCTTATTCATTCAAACCAAAAGAAAGACCAACTCTTTTGTCTCAGTATATTCACAAATGACATGAGCACAGAAAGTACCAAGAAAATGGGAAAATCCGTACATGCATCATTACCTAAGTCTTTAATCAATACAACCTGGTCAATTTACCCACCAAGTTGAGATCAGTCTGAAAAAGCTGAAAGAATTATTTTTGCTCTCATCTCATGAATAAGGAAGAGTCTTCCTCCATGCTCTGTCCCATGGTACAATTTCCCTAACATGTCTTTGTCATTTCACCATCAGTAACAGGAGGCCTGGGCAAAAGAACACACAGAAAGAGCCTTCTACCCATATCCACAGCTTTTTACCATCTGTCTGGTAGTGGTCATTCTGGCCAGCATTTTACTAAAACTAGGCTTAACTCAAAGTTATCCTCTAAGCCAAGGATGCACCTTATTTGATTTGCGATATTCAACTAAGTTCAGGTAAATTGACCAAATAGAGTTTCTCCCAGTAGCTGGCAAACTTTTATAGGGGAAGATATAGTGAAAATTTTAGGCTTTTTGTACCACAAATGCCAGCAACATTTTTTTTTTCATTTCTATAATCCTTTAAAATCTAAAATGCATTCCTCATTAGCAAAGTCATAACAAATACTATGTACTTGACTTTGGCCCACTGTGTCAATTTTTGAAGAATGCACAAGAAGAATGAAATAAATTTCAAACTTTTATATTTTTGCCACAATGGGAAATGTGAAATGGTATCTCACTCTAATATTAACTTAATGAACCTGCTCATCATTGCACATGATTTTTGTATACTTGGGTTTCCACTTCTGTGAAATGACTAAGAATTTTGCTTATTTTTTAAGTGGGTTCCCCTTTCTATGTCTTCCTTTTAGTCCTTTTTGAGCAATATATATTACATATATCATCTCATATATATTTTTTTTACTACAAAGGAAGAGCTTTAATAGATATTGTTATTTTCTTTGAGAATTTCATACAAGGGGCATTAATCTCAATTTGATCTAATTCATCTATCTTTACTGTAGATTCTTTTTCCTTTTATTTGTGCATTGTCATCAAAACAATTTTCACAGTATTGGCTTTAAATTTTTAATGTGCCTTTTGCTCTTATTTGAATGAGTGTCCTAGTTTGTTTGTCCACGGCTATGACAAAATACTCTGACCAATACCAACTTTGAGAGGAAAGGGTGTATTTACCTTATATCTCCCAGGTCACAGTTCATCAGGGTGCCCAAAGTAGGAACTCAGGGCAGGAACCTGGAAGCAGGAGCTGGAGCACAGGCCATGGAGGAATGCTGCTTACTTACTTGGTCCCCTGGCCCCAGCTCAGCCTGCTTTCTTATGCAACATAGGCCCACCTGCCCAGGCATGGCACCACCCACAGTGGGCTGGGCCCTCCAACATCACTTAACAATCAAGAGGGTGCCCCACAGACATGGCCACAGGCCAGCCCTATGGAGGCAATTACCCAGTTGAGGCTCCCTCAACCCAGGTATGTCAAGTTGACACTAAAGCTGTCCAGCACAATGAGCCACCAAACTTCAGTGGGTAGAATAGTCATCCATCAACAATGTTGTAAAGGAAGATATTGAGAGGAGATTGGTTCATGAAGGATATACCTTCACGAATAGATTAGTGTCATTCACACTGCATATGTTTCATTATTGTGTAAATGGATTTAAATGAGTCCAATCTCTTACTCTTTCTTCCCCTCTCTTTTCCTTTCTTTCCCTTCCCCTGTTTCCAAATTGACCTCAATCTATTTCAAGTGCACTCTTTTATAGTGGAATTGTTATCATTTAAATATTTTTGATTTTTGTTTTAAGATTTCACACAAGATATTTTCATCATATTCAGACCCCTCCCACCTCCAACTCCTGCTTATAAATACCCCCTAAACAGATTTCATGCCCTCTATTACTTTTATTTTTGAAAAGGTCCGTGAGTCATTCCCCAAATGCTCTATGCTGTGGATCCTTCCTTTGGTGCTTATTCTACTTGCCCAGCATCACACCCCTAAAAAAGCTGACCCTCCCTATTCCAAGAGCTATCAATTGCCAATAGGTCCTCACTGAAGCTTCTTGATCACCCCACCATTCATACTGGGATTTTGTCAAGCTTGGACTTGCGCAGATCCTGCTCATACTATCTCAAGTGCTGGGAGTTCATATGTGCAATTACAGTGTTCAGTCTGGAAAATGTGTTTCCCTTGAAATCATCCAACATCTTTCGGTCTTACATTCTTTCTTCCCCTTGTTCCACAATGACCACTGAGCCTTGGGACAAAATAATGTGTTCCTGGTACCCCAGGGTGGACTGAACACTCCACAGTTTCTTATATTCTGCATGTTGACCAGTCAGTGTACCTCTGTTTTAATCACCATCTGTTGCAAGAAGTTTCTTCGATGAGAATGGGGTGACACAATAATCTATGGATATAACAACAGGATATTAGGAGTCAGTTTAATACAGTATTTATTAAGCAGAATAATAGTTGTAGGTTCTTCTGTATGGCCAGTGATCTGTCTAGTCATAAGTTCTTGGCTTTGATAACAATGCCAGCCATGGACTTCATCTTGTGAAACAACTCTTAAATCCAGTCAGAAAGTGATTGGATACTCCGATAAAGTTCATGGCAGTACTGCACCCATGGGCATAACTTGCCAGGTCAGTTGCCATTGTAACTCTCAGGGTTCATACCCAAATAAGGTTGATGATTACTTTTCTATTTCAGAAGCTTGTGTAGCATATGCCAGTATAATAACTGCTAAACAATAAAGTTTTGAGATTTGTTCCAGCTTGATATTTCCATGGTTTTTCTAGGATTCAGGCATGGAGAGTCTTCAGCAATAGGATCTTACCATCAAGTTCCAGAGGGTAATCAAAAGCATTAGCAATACCCAGCAATATTTGAGGGTCTATGGGTCACTCTTGGCCACAAACTCCAAAAAAAAGCAAAAGTAGGAATTCATTCCTGATATTAGGCTCTTTACTTGTGAGTCTGTTGTATCTGGTAGAGACATTGTCCCCCAGTTATAGAATAACTCACTTAAAAATATTAAATATATGTGTATGTATAGGTTTAAGAAGCATCTACAGTATTTGGTTTCCAATTACATTCAGTTAAGAAAAATGAATTTATGAAATATACAAGTAAATGGATAGAATTGGAAGCAATCACCCTAAGTGTAATAATCCAGACCCAGAAAGACAAATGTCACATGTTTTCACTAACATTTGGATACTACCTTTGAATCTCTAGGTATGTGTGTTTTATCTGGTAAACCCATAGAAGTTAGGAAACTTATAAGGGGTTATGTGGGTACTTTCAAGGAAAGGGAAAGAGACTGCAGTGAAATAAATGAGGAAAGCAGGACAATGGAACAGGAAAGATTAAATGGATAAATGGGATGGCGATAGGACAGAAGAATAGTAGAGAAATTATTGGAAAGATACGTAATACTAAAGGCCTTTTGAAAAACTCATATGCATTCTTTTGCCCTTCCACCCTTCTACCATGTGCTATCAGAGCATCAGAATGCTCTTGCTCAATGCTACTACCCTGATTTTGGAAATCCAAACCTACTGAGATATGAGAAATATATTTTGATTGTCCCTAAATTATACTATGAACAAACTATTTATAATATTACAAAATGACTAGAACACATAGAATCTACATTTATGCATGATAGGATGTGGGACAATTATTTCATTTTTGTTTCATAAAATCTATCCTTTCCCTCATTGAATTGGAAAACTGATTTTGTTGTACGCTGAATTCTTGTTAAATTATAGTTCAATAACAAACAACTCACAAATCATGATGCCTTATCCAGTTTATTTCTTGATCATATTATATCTTGATAGCATGATAACACTCCAGGTTTCTTTTGTTTCAAGGCTCAGTCTGAAGAAGTATTCCTTATTTAGAACATGAAAATTTTGGCAGAATTCAAAGACTTATCAAATCTTACAATGAAGTCTCTATAGCAATATAGTCACCGTGGTTGAAGATTATGGCAGGCACAGTGTATGTCCTATATGCTCATAATTTTTTGGACTAAAGAAGATGGGCCAAGCCCTGCATCAATGACAATGTGTGTGGAGTGTAGCAGGAATATACGCCTTTCTCACAAAAGCATGGCCAGCTGTGTGTTCATGAGGAACGATATGCTATACTCTTGTGTGAGGGGAGAATAATGATGATAAAGTTTGCTACAATGTATGTGTGAATCTTTTTTAGTCTCTGGTCAGACTGTGTATCTTGTGCAAACACCACAGTACCTTAATTAGTACAGGTCCACAGTATTTATACATATATAGTACAGGAAGGTCCTATACTCTGAATTCTTTATTTTGTAATGCCTTGACAATTTATGGTCTTTGTTCTGTCATATACATTTAAAATCACTTGTCACATTATTTAAAATACTGTATCTTACCATATGTAAAGCTGTTTTTTGCATATTTGTTTTCTGGTGAATGTCAAACTTCTGATTGACTTTTATATCTATTATCTTCTTAAAATGCTATTAATTCTGTAGATCAATACTTGAGGGTTTCTTTTTAGTTTTTAAAATAATTATTCAACTTCTGTGTACTTCACACAATATATCCTAATCACATTTAGACCCCTTTCCCTATCTGATCCCACCACAATAGACCCTTCCACCATATTTCAAAAAATCTGTCATATGTGTTAAGGTCTATTGTGTCAAGTTTGTGTCCTCAGATGTCTATCAATGCAAGTTCATTCACTAGAGTCTGGTGAGCCTATCTAATGTCACTTCCTTAAAGGAGAGAAACTCATCTGGAAATAATCAGCTGCCAATAGTTCCTCAGCTAAGGTTGGGACTTCTTATTCATTTCCCCAGTTCTAAGCTGGGTTTTGTCTGGTTTGAATTTCCATAGGTCTTGTTCATGGTATCACCATTGCTGTAAGTTGGTAAGAATAAGTTACCTGCTGATTGGAAAACTCTTTCCTTGTGATTATTCACCACCCATGAATCTTACAGTCTTTCTCCCCCTTCTTTCACAATGGTTCTTGAGTCCTGGGTGGTAGAGGTATAATATCCTATCCAGAGGCACTCAGTCTACAATATCTTATTCTCTGAATTTTGGCCAGCCATGGCTTTCTGTGTTTATCACTCTCTGTTGTTGAAGGAATCTTCAATGCTGAGAGTTGAGAGATGCACTAATGTTTTTACCACCCCTTGTTCCACTATGATCCATGAACCTTAAAATGTAGAAGATCCATTATAGATGACTATCACTTAGCACCGGTCAACTCACAGGCACTTATTCTCTGTGTTCTCTATCTGTTGAAAAAAAAAAAAAACTTATTTATGTTGATGCACCAACATCGGCTTTTAAATCTTTCCACCCCCTCTTCTGAAATGGTCCCTGAGTCATGGGTGGGTGCCATTTAATATAGGAGTCATGTCCCAGGACAAACACTCTCCAGTCTCTTATTCTCAACACCTTGGCCAGTTGTGGCCTTCTGTGTGCATCACACTCTGTTGCACGAGGATGCATTGCTGGTGAGAGTTTAGGGCTGCATTAGTATTTTCTCTTACCCCTGTTCTGTTTTGTTCCATGAGCCACTCAACCAGACACAAACCCAACACAGAGCTGGGGAAAAGGATAGCAGTCCCCAACCTTGGTGAAGGAATTACTGGCAATTGATTAATGCTGGGTGAGGGAAGAGTTGATATTCTTTAAGGGAGTGACTTTATATAGGCTAACTAGACTCCAGTGGATGAACTTGCACCAAGGGACATCTGGGTACAAAAGCTTGACCAGACAGACCTTCACATATATAACAGGATGAATGAAAACCAGTGTGTGTGAGGGGGATGCTATGGGAAGCATGAATGGTGGAGCGTGTCTAAATATGATTAAGATTAATAGTAAGAAAATCACAAAACTCAATAAAAATATGCATTAAAAATAAAAAATTTAATTCTTTAAAAAAATTTAAAATGAAACTTCTTTGATTAATAGTGAGATGTATAGTGGTCTGTAAATGAAATATCCATATTTAGTATACAGCAAGAATTTACATTTGTGTAGGTATGTGTCATGCATAGGTTTTTCTCTAGGATCTATGACATCTCTAAGCCATATGTATTTGGCTATATTTACAGCACCACACATGTCTTCATTCCCAATGAACGGGCTCTAAGTCCAATTAGATAGCTGTTGATTACCCCCAAGATAAAAGTGCCACTATTGCACCAATGTCGTATGCTGTGCCAGCCATTGATGTGGTCATTATGTTTTACAGCTGGAATTGGACCATTGTTTTTGTTTTCCTTAGAAGCTTGGATAATATTCTCTGGTACTTTCAGAGCTAGTCTTCAAGGAGATTTCCAGGTCACTTTCAGCTCCACTGCTTCAAGCGCTGTGTACAAAGTATGTCCTGTCTTCAGCAATGGGGACTTACCTTCAGGGTTCTAGAAGGAAATCTAGGGCTGTGGCAATAGTCTGTGTTATTTTGGGAGTGTTTTTGACTACATGAATCAAAACCAAAAATCAAGATAACAGATGAACCAATTAGAATTTGGATGACAGATCCGAATAGAGAGCTTGCAAAAGAAGAAATAAAAATGACTAAGAAACACCTTAAAATTGTTTAGCATTCTTAGTAGTCAGTGAAATACAAATCAAAACTAAAATTTCATCTTACGCTCATCAAAATGGCTAAGATCAAGAGAAGAAATGACACCAAATGCTGGCAAGGATGCAGGGAAATAGTAACCCTTCTCCACTGTTGGTGTGATTGCAAACTGGTACAACCACTATGGGAAGCCATGTGGAGATGCTTAGAAAACTAAAATTAAATCTACCATATGATCTTGTAACAGCACTCCTTGGCCTATACATAAAGGATTCATCCTACCACAGAGATACTTGCTCAACCTTGGTTGTTACTGCTCTTTTCACAGTAGCTAAGAAGTGGAAACAAGCTAAATGTCCCTCAACTGATTAATGGATAATACCAATGTCTTACATTTACACAATGGAGTTTTACTCAGCAGTAAAGAAAAACAAAAGCATGAAACTTACAGGTAAATGGATGGAATTAGAAACCGTTATGCTAAATGACATAAAACGGACTCAGATAAACAAGTGATGTATGTTCTTTTTCATTTGTGGATCATAGCTTCAAATTCTTATATGTGAGTATATATCCTGTTGTAACTGAGAAACCAAGGAAAATGGAAATGAATCATAGAGGTAATGGGAATGAAGGAGCTGGAGAGATAGTTGGAGACAGGTCTTACCAAAGGAGAAATGAAGAAAATGGGAACATTAAACTGGAATGGGAAGAGGGACAGTTAAACTCAGAACCATGAATGTACACAGGAAGGCAGGCACTCAAGGGAGGATAATAGGAGACAGGTATTATGAGGGAGGAAATGAGGAAAATGGGGGTACTTAAACTGAAGTGGAAGGAAGGATGATTAAATAGGGAAAGAGAAAGGAGAGGTAACTAATCTTTAGGTGATGTGAAAAATCAGAAGGTAATATATTAGTTCAAAAAGCCTACAGAAAAATACACACACATTATATGTATATGGAGAGTGCATGTTTAGTGCAAGAAACACAGTCCAAGACTAGAGAAACCTCCCTTCGAGGTTTTATATTTTATTTTTTTAATGTTAATTTTTAGTGGGAAATTCATACATGAGTATTATATTTGCAATATTTCCACACCTCCCAGTCCCTGTCTACCTTTTTCTATGCACCTTTATATTACCATTTCTTATCCTAGTCTTTGATTATTATTTTTATATATATACTTATAAACATAAATATGTCCCTTTAGTAGTGCTCATGAGTATTTCAATTTACGTCTTCCAATTTAGGATTGGACAATCTCTCAAGCAATCCCTGGAGAAAACTTATTCTCTTTTCCTCAGCCTCCATTGGTTGCCTATAGCTCTTCAAATTGAGGTGGAATTCTATGATAATTTTCCTATCCATGCTGGCATGTCAACTGATTTCAGCATTATGTAGATCTTGTTAGACTACCACACCGTGGAGCTTTCATGACTGTAGCTTTCCTATCATGTCCAAAATGCATTAAATAGCAGAAGACATCTTGTCACTCTGGCTCTTAAAGTCTTTCCGCCCTCCTCTTCTGCTATATTTCCTGACCCTTAAGTAAAGGCTGCATTGTAGATATATCTATTAAGGTTGAGCAACTCATACTTATTTATTCTCTGTATTAGACCAACTGTGGAACTTTGTATTATGATCCTCTTTTGAAAAAAAAGAGGCTACTTTGAGGAGTGGTGAGAGCTAAACTTATATCTAAGTATAAGGATATGTATTTAGAATATAGTTAGAAATTACATAGATTCTTCTCTGGGTCTATGACCTCTCCAACCATGTGTATTTGGCCATATTTACAGTATCATACTATTGAGTAGAACTTAAGTCTAATGAGAGAGTTATTGACTAACCCCAAGATAAAATTATCACTAATGCACCAATATGGATAATTTTCTAGGCTAGTCATTGCTTTGATTCACAGGCTTTGGAACTGGGAAGACCGTTGGTTGGTTTTTCTCCCTTGGCTGCTTGCATAGTATCTTCTGACACTAGAAGAACTGGGTTTTAGGGAGTAGGCTTCAATGTGAGGTCCAGCTCAGTTGCTGCAAGTCCTGTGTCCAAAAGATGTGATGTCTTCAGTAATGGGGTCTTTACCTTCAAGTTCTTGGAGGCAATCATGAACTTCAGCCATAGCCTGCATTGTTTTGGAAGTCTCTTGAACCACTCTGACCAATGACCTATAGGGAGGCTCCCTCTGCCTGGCTTTGTGATTTTGTTATATAGCCTTCTGCTATACACATACACTCATGTGCCTATTGTATGTGTATTTTTTCATTAGGCTCATGAAATAATTCTCTATGATTTTTATGACATGTAAGTATTATTTATCACTCCTTCCTCTCTCTACCCCTAAATTTCTCTCCCCTTTACCTTCTCATTTATCGAAACCTCATTTCCCCATTTACCCCTGGATGATCCCCATCTTGAGTTTCTTCTTTCCCTTTTTCCCCATGGTTGCTGTCTATGTTCCTGACCTCTGCAATTTCTTCAGCATATACTCCCAATCTAAGGGTTTGGAGCTTCCATCTGCAATTGAGAAAGAATGGGCATTGCTTGTTGTTCAGAGTCTGATTTACCTCAGTATAAGATTCTAGTTTCATCCATTCACCTACAAATTTAGAGTAGTTGATTGTAGGAAACCAGGACACCAGGCCCTAGGATGGGTGAGCCTAAAACTTATAGGTCCAGGCTGCATTCTCTGCTAAAGGGGGGGACACTGAAAACAGTGGCTCTGGTAATCCCTGCCTTGCAGAACACTATTAGGCTGGGAGGAAGAAGTGGCCTGGTCATAAAAGTGCAGGCTCCCTGTTCTGTGGGAAAGGGTCTTGGTCAACAACCCTTAGCTCATCTCCTTGTCCTAAACAAATAACTCAGCTATCCCTGGCTAAGAGATTAGGCCAGGTTAAAGGTTTACTCCTGAGCTAAAAGCTAAAAGTTCACCAAGCTTTTAGCTCTAAGAAAGAAAACATTGCGGCCAATAAATTACTGGATGGGCATTGATAACCTTGAGTAAAAGTTTAAGAATCCTTCTGGTGCCACCTAACAGACTAAATGTCCTGTTTCTTGTACCCTAAATCTTTGTATGGGACAGTCATATCCCACGTGACTGCTAGCTCCTTGGGATGTATAAAAACCATCTGAATTCTAAAATAAATTGTCCTGTTGGGAAGACACAGCTCCCAGAGTTTGACTCTGTCACCAGTCAGACTCTCTGCCGTGAAGCCAGCAGGTCCCCCGCTAAGCAAAGCAAACCTGAGTCCCTACAACTGGCGCCTGAAACAGGGACACTCTCAGACCTCTGCTTCACTGTATACAGAGCAATTCTACCCCCTTTGGCTGATAGGATTCCCTTGTCACACTGGTTCGTAGGTAAGGGGCAATTGGAAATATGAGTTATTCTCTCTCCAGATCGGTCTCACTTGCAATCTATTCTTAAATGCATGCTAAAGTCTAGAGGAATTAAATGTACAGAAATGCAGATTAAGGCCTTTTTAGATATTACTATAGAATGTAATCCTTAGTTTCCTGTTACGGGAAGTATTGACTTGGAATCTTGGAAAAGAGTAGGAGACAATGTACAGAATTATCAAAAGCAGGGAAAGACTGTTCCTGTTTTCTATTTCCCTCTCTGGTCTACTGTTTCCCGGTGTCTCCAAATAGAAGAGGAACCCCCTCCCTCTGTGGCCCAGCCACCTCTACTTCTGCTCCCTCCCCCTGCCAGTCCTCCATCCACAACAGCCCAACAGCAGGAAACTTCTCAGGCTGCTACTCAGCTACAGGCACCTCCTCTGGGTGCTGTGAAGCTGCCAGCACTCCCTCCTGCTGTGGCACAGCCTCTGAGAATGCAACCACCTGCCTCTAGTTCTATTAGAAAGGGGGAGTTGGTCCCCACTTTATATAAAGCAGCAATTGCTCCAATAAAAAAATCAAGATTTTTCTTCCTGGGTAACAGCTACTCAGGAAAAAGGCACAGTTTCAGCACAGGTTAGCATGATGGCAACTACATTGGCAGAAGCTTTTGCTGCCCAAATGAAAGATCCATGCTTTAAGTGTGGAAAAATGGGTCACTTTGTGAGACAATGCCCTCTCATAGATTGCAAGCCTATACCTGATCCCCCACCTTCAGACTCAAGACCTAAACCAAATAAAAAATGCCCTAAATCCCAAAAAGGTTTCCATTGGGCTAGAGATTGCCGTTCTTACTTCAATAAAAATAACAAAAATTTAAACGAGAGATGGGGCAGACCTCAGCCCCGCAACCAAGAGGGTCAACAGCCTCAGTGGGAGTAACCCCCCCCCGGGCATTATGGACTCGCCCTGTAACGTCTGAACTTAAACCTACAATGACCCTAATAGTACAGGAAATTGCTATACGAGGTCTGTTAGACACAGGCGCTGATCAATCAATTATTAGACATGAGGATTGGCCATCATATTGGCCCACAAAAAGCTCCCCCCCTCACTCCAGTCTTTCCATCCCCTACAGTGGGAAGATCAGGATGGGGTCCGTGAAACTTTTCAGCCATTTATCACCACAGGCATTAACACTAGCCTCTGGGGAAGAGATGTGCTAGGACAATTACAGGTGTCTCTCTCCTCAGCCTGTACCAAAAATTCTGACTATACCTCTAAACAGTCTTATACTATTAATAATCCTTTTATTCAACACCCCCAATTCTAAAGGCCATTGCTCTGCCACTTGAGCCCATAAAACTCAAATGGTTAACTGATGACCCTGTCTGGGTAGACCAGTGACCTATTTCCAGTAACAAATTGCTTCATTTACAGGGTCTTATACAGGAACAATTAGATAGAGGACACTTAGAGCCCTCTGACAGCCCCTAGAACACACCTATATTTGTAATACAAAAGAAAACTCATGGACAATGGAGATTTTTACAAGACTTAAGAAAAGTTAATGTGACTATGAAAAAGATGGGATCGCTACAGCCTGGCCTTCCATCTCCTGCAGCTGTGCCTGCAGGACAAGCTATTATAATAATTGATATAAAGGACTGTTTCTTTTCTATTCCTTTACATCTGAGGATAGGGAGGGTTTTGCTTTCACTATCCCTGTCAACAATCACTCTGTACTCATGCAGAGATATCAATGGAAAGTCCTACCTCAGGGAATGAAAAATAGTCTTACTATATGCCAATTTTATGTGCACAAAATAATTAGTCCAATACTAAAAAAATTCCCTACTGTTCTTGTTTTTCATTATATGGATGAGATTCTCCTTAGTCACCCTTCTATTCAACTTTTAGAAGTTATTCTTACTAAATTAATGACTATTTTAACAAAATATGGACTTTATATTTCCTCAGAAAAAATTCAAAAACATGAGCCTTAAACTTATTTGGGATACGTCATCTTAGATAATCAATTATACCCTAGCACCGCAAAAATAGAGTTGCCAGATCCTTGTACTTTAAATCAATTACAACAATTTATGGGACACTTAAACTGGTGTAGGCCTTCTCTTCATCTTACTACCATAGAATTAAGTCCTCTTTTCCGTCTATTAGAAGGGGACTCAGATCCTAACTCTCTTAGACATTTAAGTACAGATGCTAAACAAGCCTTAACACTGGTAAATAAAGCCCTTCATCAAATAAGAGTAAATAGAGTTAATCCTCAAAAAGATATTCTGATTCTTATAATTCCAAATATAGAACAACCTTTAACTATTATATTTCAAGAGCCTAATTGTCCATTAGAATTTATTCACCTCCCCCATCATATTAATAAAAAAAAAAAACACCTTATTATTCTATGATAATTCCTTTAATTCAGAGGGCCCATTTACAGACTCTTCATGTTTTTGGGAAAGACCCTGATAAAATAATTCTACCCCTTACTTGGAAAGAAATTGATTATGTAGCTTCAATTTCCCCTTCATGGCAAATTGCCTTTGCAAATTATGCTGGAGATATTGGCATTCATTATCCATCCTGGAAACTTTTAAAATTATTTCAAATTAGTAAGTTTATCTTTCCCACCATTACTTCACACTCTCCTCTCCCACGGGCAGACATCCTGTTTACAGATGGGACGAAGAAAGGAAAGGCTTCAGCTATTTTATACCAACTTCAAATATACCAACTTCAAACAAAACAAAACGTTTCTCATACTTGGGAAATGCCTGTTACTGCTTCTGCCCAGTATTCAGAACTTTATGCTATCCTCCAGAGCTTCATGCTTTTTCCTCAACCTTTAAATATCTACACAGATTTGGAATATGCTGCCCAGGCACTCCTAAAACTAGAAACAGCATTTTTACAACATAAACCAGGAGAACCTATTGGGATGTTATTCTCATCTCTGAGGACTAAAATTCGCCAAGGAGAACACTCATTTTTTGTGACTCATATACGCTCCCATACTGGATTACCTGGTCTGTTAGCTTCCTTAAATCAACAAACATATAACCTAACTAAACAAGTAAATGTTATAACTCCTTTTTGCAGTCACCAACTCCTTCATCGGCCAGCAAAAATGTTAAAAGCTTTATATTCCTGCCTTACTAAGGATCAAGTTAAAATTATAGTTAAACAATGTCCTCAATGTGCTCCACTTCTTCCTTTAGGTCCCATGACTGGAGTCAATCCTCATGGCCTATGGCCCAATATGATCTGGAAAACTTATATAACTCATATAACAGAATTTGGAAAACTTAAATATGTCCACTGTACACTAGATACTTATTCCTTGGCTTTAAATGCCACAGCTCATACAGGAGAAACAACAAAAGATGTAATTAAACATATTATTCAAACATTTTCAATTTTAGGAATAACTCATCAAATAAAAACAGATAATAGGCCCTCCTATACAGATAATGGGCCCTCCTATACTAGTAAAATTTTTCAACAATTCTGCCAAACTTGGGGTATTTCACATACCACTGTCATTCCTTACAACCCCACAGGACAACCAATAATAGAGAGACAACACAAATGCTTCAAATATCAAATCATTAAAATAAAAACTGGGGAATCACCTATACCTGGATAACAGTACAGAATCCTAATTTCTTATTACAGAGGTCTCTACTAACTTTAAATTTTTTTACGCTAAAGGATCAAGGAATTTTTCCAATGGCCAAGCACTGGCAGGGACTGACTGTCCCACAGTCCCTACCACAAGTGCTTTGGAGGGACCCTGAGTCAGGACTGTGGAGCACAACTCCAGCACCTCTACTAACAATGGGAAGAGGATATGCTTGTGTCTTTCCAGAAAATGAATCCTCCCCCTGATGGGTGCCACTCAGACATGTCAGACCACTCAACCGAAGCCCCCACAGCAAAGATGGCTGCATTGACCCTGAGGAAGTGGAAAAGGAGACCCCCACCAGAAGAAGATGCAGACTCCTGTGGCCTGGGGAATGATTAAGAACCTGATGAATGATGCCCAGGAGTTGGGACAATGCCACGGCCAAAATATCTCTAAACCTGAAGTTCTTCTTGTCTGTGTTCTAACTATACTGACTGTGAAGAGCGTAAAAGCTAAACTGTGTGTCATCAATACTAACGTTAATGGTGTACCTATTTTAAGATCAAGATTAGTACTCGAGTGTATTACACAAAACTGTGCATGGCCACCTGGTCCCATCATATGGGAAAAGGTTGGACAGAGGATATACAGCCAAATGGATGGAGGATTTTTAGGTTGGAAAAATGCTACTGACCAGAGCCTAAAAAAAACCAGCATGATTTCAGTATTTTTAAAAAGGCACTGACCTTAGAAGATACTGGAAGTTATAGCTATGTAAAAAACCAAAAGAGACCTTTTGAAGATATTGAATTAGATAGATCAACCACATCTTTGCAACGAACCAACCTGTCCATATCTAATGCTTTAAATGGAAATTTATCAGTTCATCTTGTGCAAAAGGGTTATAATACGAGGGTTCTGTATACGAGGAGACCCTTCTATACCTGGATTGTTAAAGAAAAATCTAATAGGAATGGGGGTACATATGGATATTTATAAACAGATAACTAGGGACAATATAGAAAGTCAAATGCAACATGTTGATAAAATAGCCAAAGATTTACCTGTATTTCATGTTATTGTTAATCACTGTTTGTGTTTTGATTGTAAGTTTATTCCCTTACACTGCAATACCACCTCTAATCAAACCTTAAAGCATGGGAAACTATTGCCTGTAGGATGAACCTTCTTTTGCAATAATGAAACCTATGTAGCACTGCCTTATGGATATCAAGGGATATGTGCTATAGGACGTATAATGTCTTTGCTAATAACCCCTCCTGTAAAAAGAATGCATAGATCTTTACCTGAAGACTGTGATGATTCTCTCAAGATACTTGACCCAAAAGCTTTAGCTGTTAGTTCTGTCTTTTTACTCCCCATACCTGGTTTGGTAACTGGATTGCAAAACGAGATATCTAAACTCACTTGTATAACTAGTAAAACGGCAAACATAACTGCAAAAATACTAAGAGAAATTAATCAGGAAATGGGAGAACTAAGAACTGCTGTGCTACAAAATAGAGCTACTATAGATTGTCTGCTGTTAAAAAATCACATGGGATGTGAACAATTTCCACGAATGTGTTGTTTTAATTTGTCTGATTTTTCACATACTATAGACCAACAGATTACTGATTTACAAAAGGAAATTGATGTCTAAATTTTCTATACCTTGGACAAAATGGCTCCAATGGCTTACTCCATTCTTGGGCCCAATATTGATTGGCATGCTTCTTATATGAGCTCCAATAGCTTTGCGATGTATTATAATTTCGATTAATAATACTGTGGCCTCTATGACCACTTCCTTCTTACTTTTAAAAAAACAAAAAGGGAGAAGATGTAGGAAACAAGGATGCCAGGCCCTAGGATGAGGTGAGCCTAAAACTTATAGGTCCAAGCTGCATTCTCTGCTAAAGGGAGGGACACTGAAACAATGGCTCTGATAATCCCTGCCTTGTTAGACTGGCAGGAGGAAGTGGCCCAGTCATAAAAGTGCAGGCTCCCTGCTCTGCTCATCTCCTTGTCCTAAACAAATAACTCAGCTATCCCTGGCTAAGAGATTAGGCCAGGTTAAAGGTTTACTCCTGAGCTATGCTTTTATCTCTAAGAAAGAAAACATTGTGGCCAATAAATTACTGGATGGGCATTGATAACCTTGAGTAAAAGTTTAAGAATCCTTCTGGCGACATATCCCATGTGACTGCTAGTTCCGTGGGATAAAACCATCTGAATTCTAAAATAAATCGTCCTGTTGGGAAGACACAGGTCCCAGAGTTTGACTCTGTTGCCGATCAGACCCTCTGCCCCGAAGCCAGCAGGTCCCCTGCTAAGCAAACAAACCTGAGCCCCGACAGTTGATTAGGATTGTTTGAGATATTCTGTATAAAATACACAAAAACTCAGCAAAAACAAATTAAAAAAAATAAATAAAAAATAAAGTTAAAATTTAAGGAGAAAAAAGATATATTTCCATAATTACTAACGATATTGAACACTGGTTAAAGTATTTCTTAGCGTTTTTATTTCTTCTTTTCAGAACTCACTGTTACTGTCTATAGCCCATTTTTTAAAAATTTGACCATTTTTCCTTGCTTCTTTTTTTTTTTCTGAGTTCTTTGTGTATTCTGTAAATCTATCGTCTATCACATGTATACCTGTCAAAGATTCTCTCCCAATCTCTGGGCTTCATCTTCACTAGATTCATTCTTTCCTTTGCAGTACAGAAGCTTTTTAGTCTAATGAGGTACCATTAGTTAATTGTACCTTAATTTCTGATCTTAGGAAGTCAAATTTACAAAGTTCTTTCTAGCACCTACATGTTTTACGGTACTGCCAATGTTTTCCTCTAACATTTTCAGACTTTCCAGATTCACAATTGTCTTTGAGAATTTAAAGTTTGTTTCTGTGTGCGGGGATAGATATGGGTGTAAATTCCTTCTTTTACATGTTGAGATCCAGTCTTCCAAGATCAATTGCTAAAGATACTGTCTTTCCTCCAGTGTGTATTTTTGGCATCATTGTCAAATAGCAGGAGGCTCTAATTATGTGCCCTAATTAGGCTCTAATTCATATTTGGGTCTTCTATTTTGTTCCTTTGATCTACTTGTCTGCTTTTATGCCAGTACCATGCTGTTTATATTATTATAGCTCTCTAAAATTGTTTGAAATCTGTTATAGTAATCCCTCCAACATCTTACTTTATTCTTAGGATTGCTTTGGCTATCTGGAGTATTTTGTGATTCCACATTAATTGCAAGATTTTTTTCTATTTCTGTAAAGAATGTCATGGGGATTATAACTAGGATTATATTGTCTATAAATTTCTTTTTAAAAATATTCTATTTATTTTATATGTACAAGTTATTGACCACATATATGTAAGAGCACTCATGTCATACAATGCCCAGAGATATCAGAAGGGGGTGTAGGATTTCCTGAAACTGGAATTATGAACAATTGTGTGTCACTATTTGGGTGCTGAGACTCAAACACGGGTCCTCTGTAAAAACAGTCAGTATTCTTAACCACTGAACCATCTCCCCAACCGCTGTAATTTGCTTTTTGAGGTTTGGTCATTTTCACAATGTTTATTCTATCAATCCAAAAGCATGGAAGCTCTTTTCACATTTTTGAGTCTTCCCCAGTCTCTTTATTCCCAAATTTCAAGTTTTCATTGAGATCTTTATCTTCTTTATTTGAGATTATTCCTAGATACTTTTTAGGCTATTGTGAATGGGAGTATTTCCATGATCCTCTTCTCTGAATGCTTGTTATTTGTACATAAAAAGGTTAGTAATTTTTGTTAACTGATTTTGTGTCCTTCAACTTTGCTAAAAGTATTGGTCAGTTCTAGAGTTTTCCCGGTGGAATTTTTGTACCGCTTATGTTTAATATCATATCATCTGTTATTAAGAATAATTTGACTTGTTTTAATTTCCGTCAGTAATCTAACTGCTTTAGATAGGGTTTCAAGCACAATGTTGAAAATAAGTGAGGAGAGTGAACAATCTTACCTGATTCCTGCTTTGACAGAGAATAATTCAAGTTTTTCTCCAATTAGAATGACATTGGCTATGGGTTTGTCATATACAGCCTTAATTATATTGAGGTATATTCTCTCTAGTCCATTTTCTTCAAGGACTTTTGTCATAAAAGTATGTTGGATTTTTCAAATTTCTACTCTGTATCTATTGAGATGATCATGTAATTTTTGTCTTTAAGTCCTTTTATATGATTTATTACATATATTGAACCATCTCTTAATCTCTGGATAAAGTCAACTTAATCATGGCTGATGATTTTTTTGTATCTGCCTATGTGGGGTTTGTAAGAATTTTATTGAGAATTTTTGCATCTATGTTCATTAACTATAATGGCCTGTAATTTCCTTTTTTTATTGTTTGTTTAACCTGCCTTTGGTGTTAAAGTAATATCTGATTCATAGAAGGAATTTGAGAGTTCTCCCAAAAATGTCCAAGCAATATTGGTAATAGTTCCACACTGAAAGTCTTTAAAATGTCTTATGTGGACTACTATCCTCAGGCCTCTTGGGGTAAGTCTATAGCACAGCACTCTGTGCCAGGACTCCCTAAGCCACATTCACCCTTCCATCCCCCCCGCCGTTCTATGCTCCTAGTTTTGGCCCTGCGCCATTCCTAGTCTTGGGGCCCCAGACACCTGGGGAACCAATACTGCTTCCTGATCTTTCTCACCCAGACCAACTCAGTCCCTATCTTGAGCCCCAGGAGCACCGCTTCTGGTCCTGGCCCTGCCTCACCTCTCTCTGCTTCCCTGGGCCTGCACCACCGGCTAACTCTCCTAGCCTGCACTATTATCCTCAGACTTCTTGGGGTAAGTCTATAGCACAGCCCTCCGTGCCGGGACTCCCTAAGCCACATTCCCCCTTCCATCCCCCCTGCCATTCTATACTCCTAGTTTGGGCCATGCACCATTCCTAGTCTTGGGGCCCCAGACACCTGGGGAACCAATACTGCTTCCTGACCCTTCTCACCCAGACCAACTCAGTGCCTTTCTTGGGCCCCAGGAGCACTGCTTCTGATCCTGGCCCGGCCCTCCCCCCCCTCTTCTTCCCTGGTCCTGCAACACCCGCCAGCCTCTTGCTGGGGCTGACAGCCTCTTTCTGGGGCTCCGAGGCTTACCTTTTCTCTCCCTGATCCTTTGCATCCAGTACAACCCAGCTACTCAATCCACTCCCTGAGAACTCTTGGGGCTTCTTCCCTCCCCATCTACCTTTGCATCCCTGCATGGCGCGGCCATGACCAGGGTCTCAGGTCAGTCCAACACCCAAGTTCCTGAGGCCAAAAGCATTCTTAGAAGATTCCAGACCTAAGGAGAAAGTCTGAAAACTTCTGATCCACATTGGAATTGGGCCACCACGGAACTCCTGGAGACAAAATCAATCCGGCCACGACAATATAACATCAAAAGAGAGAATCAGAAGCTTAGATGAACAAGCTCTTCATACCCAAAAAGTAAACCACAAAGACACATAAAGCTCAAAAAAAAA
>NW_008345311.1:2593462-2594179 GCF_000622305.1 Nannospalax galili
TCAGCTATCAAGAAAAATGAAATTATGAAAGTTACAGGTAAATGGATGGAACTGGAAACAATTGTCTGGAATGAGGTAACCCAACTGAGAAACACAAATATTGTGTTAGCTCTCTCATATGTAGAGGCTATCTGAATATTTAGGTATGTGTCCTTTGGAAAATTCATAGAGGTTAGAAAACTAGGAAGGGGCCATAGGCATGGTGGGAGGGGCTTTGAAGTAAGGGGGATATAATGCTGTGACATAAAAGATGAAAGTGTAATAATTGAGCAGAAAGCGCGATCTGGGGGTGTACAGAAGGGAAGGGCAGAGTGAGGAGTATGGAGCTATGGAGCCTCTAGTGGAGAAGAAGGCTGTCTATCTGACAAGTTTGTATTCATGCTCAGATGCCGAGGAGCTCAGAAGGCGGGCGACTGTGACCAGTGATAGTCATGTATATAGAGATTAGAAATGCATGTGAAAACGTCTCTATGTCAATTGCCTTGTAATGAATTTTTCTGTATGAAACTGTGTGTTTTGACAACGAAGTGGAGATCCTTTTTAAACGTTGAAACCTCATCTAATTTTATGTCTTATAGAGTTTATAATGAGTAAAAGATTATATAAGCGTAATAATTCATCTGTAACCCTAGAAATGTATAGCCAATTTTGAAAGAGATCTACCCTAGCTCAGAAAAATGTTATTGAATAGGTTAATGCTGTTGTAATGAAATGCTT
>NW_008345311.1:2594786-2600676 GCF_000622305.1 Nannospalax galili
CCATTCATTTAATTCATGGAGAGCTGATAAACCGAAAGAGGCTTCACGATTTACATACAGTTTAGAATTCGTGTTTCTGTATGCTTTCACCTTATAGACAATTATAAGGAAAATTAATACTAAAATTATATTCTTTCAAGAATTGGTTCATTAGAAAGTCATGGAACCTGTTCTCCACCAAGCTAAAATCTTCAAATTTGAATGTCATTGTAAAACCTGTTAAGTCACTTGTCAGTAAAGTATCACCAAGATTCTAAACTTTTCAAGAACTCTACTGTCTCTCCTTAATGCTCTGTTTGCCGTGTGTGTGCTCTCGCGCTGTAATCCTCTACTAACAGCTATGATGACTCACTTTGAGGCTCTGCAGAGATTTGTCTTTAGATTGTGGGACTAATATGATTTCCTCTGGTTTTTCACACATTATCTCCTTTGCCTCTCTCTTGACACTTTGTATTGCTGTTTTAAACTCTCTTTTATGGTTATGTTTAAGCTTCTTCGTTAAACTTCAGTGGTTTGATTGGCTCTACAAATTTATTCATTTATTTTAGATTTTCTAATTTAGTAGAACACAGGGATTTTTGAATGACAAATTTTTATAGAGTTTTTGTACATCTCACATAATACATCTTAATCATATTTAGACCTCTATCCTGCCTCCACCCCACATGCCCCACCTCCATATTTCATGTATTGTATTTTATGAACATAGGGGTTTTTAATGTATATTTATATTGAATTTTTGTGCATTTCATACACAACATCTTATTCATCTTTATAACCACTTTCACATCCAGAACCCTGATAGGCACCCCCCCACTGAATTTCATGCATTCTGTCATATATGTTAAGGTCTATAAAGTTTAGTGTACACAGATGTCCCTCCCTTGCAAGTTCATCCATTGGGGTCTAGTCAGTCTATCTAGAGTCTCTCCTTAAAGAATATCAACTCTCCCTCACCCAGCAGTAATCAGACACCAATAGTTCTTTAACTAAGGTTGCGGCATGCTGTCCATTTCCCCAGTCCTATAGGTTTTTGTCTGATTGAGTCAACATGGGTCCTGTGCATGCTGTCACCACTCCTGTTATGCACCTCCTTCTCTGGCTCTTACAATCTTTGGCCAGTTTTGACCTTTTGTGTTCATGGCCCTCTGTTGTATAGGGAAGCTTTGATGATTAGAGTTGAGAGATGCCTTAGTATTCTCTCTACCCCTCATTCCACTAAGTTCCATGAGTCTTAGGTATACCAGTTCAACTGTAGATGTGTCACTTAGGGTTGGAAATCTTTCAGACACTTATTTTCTGTGTATGACCAGTTGTGTAACTCTGTAACAGTCTCCATCAGCTACTGAAGAATATTCTTTGATGAGTGAAGACTTTATTTGTTTGTAAACATAAGAATACAGATTTAGCATATAGTAATACATTATGTTGATCTAGGGATGTGAAGGATTTAGCAAATGTATAGCTGAAGGCTATATAACAAGACACACAGTACCAGACAGGAGAAAAATCCCTTTGATTTGTCAGTCAAGTTAGTACAAGAGATTGACAAAATTACAAAGTAACAACCCTTGATTGCCTCCCAGAACTTGAAAGTAAAACGCTATTGCTGAAGCTAGGACACTTATCTGACACAGGACTTGAATCAATTGAAGTGTAGTTAACCTGGAAGCCTTCTCCCTGAATACTAGCTCTCATAGTTTGGGAGGATACTATCCAAGCTGCCAAGAGAGAAAAATCAATCCATGATCCAATCCCAGCTTTAAAGCCTAATAACCACAAGAATGACTGGCACAACAAATTATATTGGTGCAGTAGTGGCACTTTTGTCTTGTAGTTAATCAACAGCTACTTAATTGGACTTAAAGCCCACTCAAGTGGGAAGGAACTCATGCATGTCACTGTAAACACATTCAAATGTACAAGGCTGTAGAGAAACCCTCAGTGTTTCTCTAGACATCTCTAGACAAATGTAATTTCTTACTGTATGCTCAATAGAGTATGAGCATAGGGTTTTAAAGTGTTCCCTTGTTATATTCTGGTTGCTTTGTTATATTTTTTAGATGTTTCCTTTTTCATCTCTCATACTGTTGATTTGAGTTTTCTCATTTATTTGGTTAGTTGAGTTAATGCTCTGCCCATGTTGTTTATCTTTTCATAGAACTTGCTCTTATTTTCATTGATTCTTTATATTGTTTTCTTTGTTGCTGTTTCATTGATTTCTGCTCTGATATTTATTGTTTCTTTCACCTTTGGGTTTTGATTTCATCTGTACTTGTTTTTCCAGATCTCTGATTTGTATCACTGTCATTTATTTCTACTTTTTCTAATTTTTATAATGTAGGTAATTAGAGGTATAAGCTTTTCTATCAGGACTGCTTTCAGTTTGTCCCAGAGGTTTTTTTAGTGTGTTATGTTTTCATTTAATTCCAGAAATATTTTTATTTGTTTCTTGATTCATTCTTTGACCCATGCATCATTCTGTATTGTGTTGTTTAATTCTATGAGTTCATGTGGTTACTAACACTTCCTTTGTTGGTGATTTTAAGCTTTATTGCACTATTGTCAGATATGTACATGGAGTTATTTCAAAGGTTTTTTTGGGGGAACATTTGTTTTGTGCTCCAGTATGTTGGCTACTTTACAGAAACTTCAATGGGCTGCTTGGTGCTTGATTAGAACATTCTGTAGTTTTCTTTTAAGACCATTTGATGTATGAGTTCATTTTAATTCAGATTTTTTTCTGTTTATTCTTTCTCTACATGCCCTGTCTATTGGGAAAAAAATTACGTATTGAAGTCACCTACATTTACTGAGTTGTGTTCCATGGATATCTTGAAGTCCATTGTACTCTTTTTATGAAATTGGTTGCATCAAAGTTTGGTCCATGCATGTTTATGAGTGTAATGTCTTATTGATTGATTATTCAATTGATCAGAATGAAATGACCTTCTTAATCACGTCTGAGTAATTTTTGTTTGAATTCTATTTTATCAGACATAAAGATAGCAATACCTACTTGTTTTTTGGACCCACTTTCTTAGAATATATTTTTCATTCATTCATTCATTCATTCATTCATTCATTCATTCATGGGTGGTGCTTGTCCTTATAGTTGAATTTCTTGTAAACAACAAAAAGATGAATTTTGTTTCTTAACCCATTCAACAAGTCTGTGTCTTTTGATGGGAAGTTGAGGTCATTGATTATTGAAAGATATATGCTGTTTATAGTCATTTTATTTTCTGTTTGTGTTTTTCATCCTTTTTTGTATTTCTGTAATTGTAGCTTCATTCGTCTTCTTTCTGTATCCTCCTGGTTATGGTGATTCCTTTCTTCAGTCAACTTATAAAACATTTAGTTTTTATCCTGTTGGCTCTGTTATAGGTCATTAGTATATTATGTATTATAACCTTTAAGTTTTCCCCTGTACACATTTTATTTGGCAGCAATTTTCAACACTTTAAACCAGTTGTGTTAATTTGTAAATTTTATAATTTTTTTGGTCTTTAAAACTTACTTTTGGGGAAAGGACTCATTTTCTTAAGTTCTGGAAATTGTCTTCCAGTGTTCTTTGAACGTTGTTTTTCTGGCATTCCCTTGCTGTTTTGTACATCCTGTTGGACCTTTAGCAGACATGTTCAATCTGTCTACTATCTACAGTAACATATTTCATATATTTTTGGATTTTGCTTTTGTTATTTAAATTTTTATTTTGTTTTGTTTGTTAGTTCCTTTTCTTGAGACAGGGTCTTACTTTGTAGCATACATTGATCTGGAATTCACTGTGTAGCCCAAACTGTCCTCATAGTAGTTGCAATCTTTCTTCCTTAGCAACGGCATTACTAGGATTAAAAGTGTGAGCCTCCATGAAGAGGTCTTTCATCATTTTCATATCTTTCTCATGTACTACATTTTAAGTGAACTCTTTGGTCATACATTTCATTTCATGTATTTCTTTTTTGCTTGCATCTACTTCTGAGATAATTTTGTCTTCTGAATTGCTAGTTTGATAAGACATTTTTCATTTCAATTGTTTCTAATTGGATCCATTTATCTCATTGATGTTTTATCTCCATTTTATATATGTTTATTTTTTTCTTTTTTAAAAAATATGTAAAAAATTATTTACTATTTTGATTTTATGTGTATGAGTGTAATGCCTGCATGCTTGTAAGTGCACCCACGTCATACAGTGCCCACAGAGGTCAGAAAAGGGCATCAGATTCCCCACAACTGGAGTTAAGGACAGTTGTTAGCCACTATGTGGGTGCTGGAAACAGAACCACGTTCTTCTGCAAGAACAGTCAGTGCTTTTAACTGCTGAGCCATGTCTCCAGTTCTCATATATTTACTTTTTATTATGAATATAGTCCCTTTATTTATATTCTCATAGACCCTAACTACACTTAGTTCAAACATTTTCACAATAGTTCTTGTTTTCATTTAAATGAATTTCATTTAAGTGAAACAAATGCATCCTCAGCTTTCATTATTTGGCCTTCTATATGGCATAGAGATGACCTAAAAGAGAATCAACATTGTAACAACCAAATCTTTCATCAATACAAAGACATCAGTTGGCAATGCTATAATATATTCAGACAACTGCTAACATCCATTTTGTCACATGTGCTTTATAGTTTGTAAATAGGACACTCCGTTTCTGTCTATCACTTCATTGAACTTCCACTTGCCTAATAATTTCTTACTTGCTTTGATTTAAAAGACTAGAAATACTTGGTCTTATGTGTGTTTTGAAGCCCTATTGATATTATATAGAAAATATCGGAGGCCCTCTGTGTAATAGTAATGGCTTTTTCACATCAAAAATATCATCAACAGGCCATGAACTCATTAATGTATTCCAAATCTCCAATATCAGAAAATACAGTATAATTTTAAAATAATTCATACAATTGAGTCAGCCGAAGTGAATGTTGAATATTCAAGAATGACCAGAAAAATCTATGAGATATGCCTGAAATGTGGAAATGAACACTTGAAGAAGTAGAGGTAGAAGGGGAAGTGGGAAACATTAGGAGAAATATACTGTCTTTCCCATCTGATGTTTTCTTCCATGTAGCAAGGGATCAATAGAAACAAAGTTCCTGAGTTTCCTTGACCCTTCTTTCTTACTCTACTGTCAAAGATAGATGCCATAGAATATATGGTTTGTGAATTTAAGATAAGAAACCACACACATATCATTCTTGGTGAACATATTTTATTTCCTTACTGTAAATTTCCTGTTTAAGATGATGAAAAATTTCTACAGGTGGATTATGCTGATAGTTGTACAGTGCAATGAATGTGTTTAAAATCAGTGGACTATATTTTAAAATATTCAGGGTCAGAAACTTCTGCATTCATATTTTCATAATAAAAAACAAAATAGATAAGGCAGAAAGACTAGAAAATAGTTTTTAATCTCTTTCTTGCATGACACTGCTACACTGTATATACAGAATGTAGAGCAAATCATTTAACTCTCTGAAACTCAACTTCATGAACTGTTAAATTGGAAACAAACTATACTGACAACCCCATACAGCTGGTTTGAATTTTGGCTGGAATCTAATAGGTTTGAAGTAAGTAAATGTGTGGAGTGACTTCCTTACACACCTAATAATAAGCATATTATATAAACATAGTTTTGAAACTATTAATGAGATAGATTTTCAAAGATGACTGTGAAAAACACATCTACTGTGGAAACACACACATATACATATGAGACATAGGTAGATAGATAGATAATCAATAGATGTAGATGTAGAGATGATAGAGATGGAAATAGAGATAGGGATAGATATATAGATATAGATATAGATATGATATAGATATATGATATATGATATATAGATATAAATAAAGAAATAGATACAGA
>NW_008345311.1:2600793-2608408 GCF_000622305.1 Nannospalax galili
TATAGCAAGTATGTCCTAGTCTGAGAATATGTTTAAATCACTTAATCTTATACAGGAAGTTGAAATTTTTTTAGCAAGCTGAAATTTCTAATCATTTGAATGTCTCATAAGCACGTATCCTTTAACACAGCCTAAATAAATTTCTAAATGTTTTCCTAAATGAACCCATCACTCAAGTCTCCCATACCACCTCATGTTGAAATGCTCAAAACAAAACATTGTATTTCTTCTCCTCTTGCCCCCTACACTCATGCCACATTCAAATTTACTGTGTCCTACTTCCAAAATAGGTGTTCTGTCTCTTCTTCATTTGCATTGAAAACATAACCACCTGGATTACAGAAAAAGCTTTCAAATTATTCTATCTCCTCTCTGAATAATTTAATTAGAAATGGAGCAGCCACAGTGAACCTGTATATACAGAGTTATACAACGCTGTCTTAAAGTTTCCATTGGTTTCCAAGACTGAATAATTAAATCCAGAACTCTTAGCATGCCTCTGTATATCCATATGTGATATTTGCCTGTAGTTCAGTTTCATCTTGGTCCTTGATTCCATAATTCAAATTGCATCAACCACACTCTTCTTAATAGGTTCAATATGCCAAGTCCCTTGCTCTTTTAATAGCCCTGTATACACTATGACTTTGCCTGAAACATTGGTAAAGAATAGTCACCTTTTTTGAAAATAAATAATTTATTGAGAAATGCATACATTCATATAAGGTGTTTTGATCAAATGCATGCCTACTCCCTCCCCTCTTACTCCTCCCATATCTCCTCATCACTTTTTTCTGATAACTTCATGTACCCCTTCTTGGATTTGTTTATTTTTATGGGGCTTTTGGCTGCTCTAACATTCCCCCCCCCAAAGAGGTAACCCTAAAATATTTTAAAGATTAGATACAAGCTCCCAAATACTTTCAACATTTTTGGCCTTTGGAACAGAGTATGTTGGTAAGAGGACCAAGAACATTTTGGATTTTAGCCAAGAAACTGACTGCTTTTCTTCAGGGTCTTTTTACCCTGATGGCCTAGCCAATTCCTACCTCTTATTCTTATCACACCATCCTCTGAAGAGGTTACTCAAATTGCCAGCAGGGAATAGGGAAACAGACTGCTCTGGCTTCTTCCGTGTGGAACAGGGACGCAGGGTAAGGCAATGGTAGTAACCCTTCAGTGGGTCTACTTAAAACACTCCCAAAATGCATAACTCTTATCTCTAAGGGGAAAAGAAAGTCCTTGAATCCTGAATAGGAGATGTGAAGGAGAGGTAAAGGCAAGAGTAATTAGCATTACAAGTTCTAGACAGGGAACTAGAAAAAAGTCAGAACAGGGCAATTTTCAAATGTTCATATGAGTCCATTGGAATTTCTTGACAAGGGCTTCCAAAATCATCTCTCTATTGGATTCCTCCTCATTTTTCATTCATCTTCCAAGGCTGTATTCTAGAGTGATGAACTCAGGATTTGCTTTCACATGTTTTGATAGCTGTTGGAGTGGTTAGAATCAGTGTCAGTTCCCTCACAAAGGCTTTTAGATAGGGGGAGAAAACAAATGTATCCATCGTTTTAGAACAATAGCTAGTTGCCTCCCTTGGCTACAGGTGGGAAGTATAGTATTGCTGACCAAGATTTGAAGTCTTACATCTGAGCAGTACTTTCTGGTTAGGAACAAAATCATCAATGAGAAATAACTGCCTAAATAACCTTTTATGTAGACTTAAGCCTAATGTCTGGGAAGTGTAATCCCTTGAACTGTTAAAGAAATATACCAATGACTTTACTCTTTGGTTATACTTTCCTTTTGAGTGTTTAATAACATACAGTTGGCCCAAATAAATCAATTTATTTTTACACTTAAGGCCATTGGAGGATCTGTTCCTCAGGGGTCCCATGAGCTTGGGAGAATCCCCTGGCTCCTTTCTTTTAGCAGTTCCATCTATGTAAAGATAAGTCCAAGGTCCTCCACAACCATGTCTAGCTTCACTTGGAAGCATGACTGAAATGTTTTCTGAGTTGAACTTCCTCTTTGTAGACTGGACATTGGTTCAAGTCCATTTAGTGGGGTCTTCATGGCCTCCATGAACAAGAGGACAGGTGACTCACCAGTTACAGGATATTTTGAGAGACATTCCATAGTTCCCTGGAACTTAGTCGACCTTGGAGGGCAAGGGGTGAAAATTGTCCCTTAAGTCCCTCTGACCACATTATTATAGGCCTCAAACTATGGCTGTTAAACATCCAATAAGGTTAGTTCCACCAGTTTGTTAATTTTAATTATC
The DNA here is from genome assembly GCF_000622305.1 of Nannospalax galili. NCBI lineage: Eukaryota > Metazoa > Chordata > Mammalia > Rodentia > Spalacidae > Nannospalax > Nannospalax galili. The sequence continues at coordinate 2,603,078 of NW_008345311.1, forward strand.
ATGTGCTATGTAGATATGGCTTGGGTAAAAAAACAAATATTTTCTGATAAACCTTGACTAGATATATATTTTGTTCCTTAAATTAGTTGACTAAACTATGACCACAATTTTAAGATTATGTGTATATTATTTTTGTTTCATTCTTTATATATCATAACAAACCTAAGCAGACCTTCATCACTTGCTTAGGCTTTCTCGTTTCTTTCTGTATATTTTGGAAAATACCTCCATTTCCCATATCTTTTTAACATCTTTTACATTCTCATTTTCTTTTTTAAAATAATTCTGAGACATAATAGCATTAAAAAAATTTTCCATCTGTTGTGAGATTTCTTTTCCTGAGGATGGTAAGCAATGCTTATTCCCTTTTAAGATTCCAGTGTCAAGCCAATGTTTGATTAAAGTATTACTGGGTGTGATAGCTAATCCTAGGTGTCAACTTGACTGGATCTGGGATTTACTGAATGAGAGTGATCTTCTTGATCTGATCAGATTGTCTGAACCTGGAAGACACACCCTAAATGTGGGTGTTACCTTCTGATGGCAGCCTTTATAAAAGGCCATGGCAGAGGAGTGCACTGTGCTTTTTGCTGCTTGCCTTCTCTCTTGCTGGTGAGTTCGTCTTGCTGCTATAGACTGAAGACTAGCTGATCTTTTGGAATTCATCAGACCTTCAGTGCCAGATTGGGACTACATAGATACCCAGCCTCCTAGACTGAGTGACTATGGATTTCCAGTCTCTCCTGTGTGGTGCAGCCATTGTTAGACTACTCGGACTCTATCCTGTGAGCTATCCTGATAAATCTCTATACATATATGTTCATTCTACAGGTTCTATTTCTTTGGAAAACCCTAACTAATACACTGGGGAACCAATTAATTTATTGAGTTTACTTACCAGATAACTGAGGTGTATGTATGACCTGAGGGCATTCACACTAGAAAGCCTTAACCCAGCATGGGTCATGCCTTTTCTTCCAAACCTTCCCCAGATTGTATATTTTAGCCCTCCCCAAATCCAGGAGACCATGTGTGACAAGGGTCGAATTACATTCAGTTGGCTGGGAAGAGTGCCTGGATACTCTGGTGAGGGTCCAATGACCCTGTTTGACTCTCATTTAATGTATGAGCACAACCGTCAACAAGCTCAATTGTGGCGATGTTTAGAGATCAGGCTCAACTGAAGTTGTGATGATGGTAGTTATTTCATGCAGAAGGGACTTCTGTATAGCATCATCTTATTAAAATAACTGGGAATTTAAAAGGATTTGGTGCTAGGATCCACATATGAGAGAGAACATACATTGTTTTTCTGAGTGTGTGTTACTTCACTAAGTATAACAGTTTCTAGATCCATACATTTACCTGCAAATTTCATTATTTCATCTTTCTTTACTGCTGAAAAGTACTCCATTGTGTAAATATACCACATTTTTGTTAATCACTTGTCAGTTGAGGGGCACGTAGGTTGCTTCCATCTCTTAGTGTGAAAAGAGCAGCAATAAACATGGTTGTACAAGTGTCTCTACAATAGAATGAGTCCTTTGGGTATATGCCAAGGAGTGGTATAATGGGATCCTATGGTAGGTTCATTCTTAATTTTTTAAGAGCTCTCTACACTGATTTCCATAGGGACTGCATGAGTTTGCAATCTGACCAGCAGTGAATGAGCGTTCCCCTTTCTCCACATCTTTGACAGCATTTGGTATCATTTAATCTCTTGATCCTACCTAGTAGGCTGGGGTAAGGTGATAACTTAGGTTGGTTTTAATTTTCATTTCTCTAATTACCAACGATTCTTAACACTTTTTGAGGTGTTTCTTAGCCATCTTTATTTCTTCCTTTGAGAACTCTGTTTATATCTTTAACCCATCTTTTAATTGGGTCATTTGATTTCACGATCCTTTGATTTTTGAGTTCTTTATGTATTCTGGATGTTAAGCCTTTGTCAGATGTATCACTGGTGAATATTTTTTCCCACTCTGTGGATTTTCTCTTCACTTTTTTGATTGTTTCTTTTGCTGCACAGAAGCCTTTTAGTTTAATGAGGTCCCACTTGTTGGTTGCTGTCCTTAATTCCTGAGCAACTACTGCCCAATTTAGAAAATCCTTTCCTACACCTACATCTTTTAAATTACTGCCAATATTTTCTTCTAATAGTTTCAGGGTTTCCAGTTCCACGTTGAGTTCTTTGATCCATTTGAAGTTGACTCTTGCACAAGGTGAAAGATAAACATCTAGTTTCATTCTTCTACAGGTGGAGATCCAGTTTTGCCAGTACCATTTGTTGAAAATCCTGTCTTTCCTCCATTGTGTGTTCTTGGCACCTTTGTCAAATATCAGGTGGCTGAAATTGTGTGTACTCTGGTTTGGATCTTAAATGATGTTCCATTGATCTATGAGTCTATTTTTGTGCCAGTAGCAGGCTGTTTTTATGACTATAGCTCTGTAGTATAATTTGAAATCTGGTATAGTAGTCCCCCCAGCATTGCTCTTTGTGCTCAGGGTTGCTTTGTCTATCTGGGGTCTTTTGTGCCTCCATACGAATTTAAAGATTATTTTTCTAATTCAGTGAAGTATGTCATGGGAATTTTGATTGGTATTGCATTGAATCAATATATTGCTTTTGGTAGGGTGGTAATTTTCACATTATTAATTCTTCCAATCCATGAGCATGGGAGGTCTTTCCATACCTGGGTGTCCTTCTCAATCTCTTTCTTTAAAAAATTTAAAATTTTCATTGTAGAGATCTTTGGTGTCTTTTGTCAGATTTAATACAAGATATTTTATTTTATTATTTTATTATTTTTTGCAGCAATTGTTAATTGTGAGCATTTCTCCAGTTGCTTGCTATTGGTGTATAGAAAGGCTGCTGATTTTTCTAGATTGATTTTATATCCTGCCACTATATTGAAAGTATTGATAATTTCTCAGAGTTTTCTGGTAGAACATTTGGGATCGCTTACATATAGTATCATATCATCTGCAAAAAGGGATAGTTTGACCTCTTCCTTTCCAGTTGGTACTATTTAATTTCCTTCTCCTGTCTTATTGCTCTAGCAAGATTATCAAGCACTATGTGGAAAAGGAATGGAGATAGTGGACATCCTTCTCTGGTACCTGATTTTAATGGGAATGCTTCCAGTTTGTCTCAATTTAGAATGATGTTAGCTATGGTTAGTTGTATATAGCTTTAATTATGTTGAGGTATGTTCCCTCCAGTCCAATTCGCTCTAGGACTTTCAACATAAATGCATGCTAAATTTTGTCAAAAGACTTTTCTGCATCTATTTAGATGAAAATGTGATTTTTGTCTGAGTCCATTTATATGATTAATGACATTTATTGACTTGTGTATATTGAACCAGGCCTGCATCTCTGGGATAAAGCCTACATCTATGTTCATTAAGGATATGGGTCTACAGTGTTTTTCTTTTTTTCTTTACCTGGTTTTGGTATTAGAGTGATGCTGGCTTCAAAGAAGGAATTTGGGAGTTCTCCCTCTGTTTCTATCATTTTGAATAATTTAAGTATCATTGGTTGGAGGTCTTGTAGAATTCTGCTGTAAATCCATCTGGACCTGGCCTTTTTTTCAGTTGGGAGGCTCTGTATTACTGTTCCAATTTCCTTATATGTTATGGGTCTGTTTAAACTGTTGATCTCTTCTTGTTTTAAATTTGATGTTCCCATGATTTCAGATATCCATCCATTTCTTTTAGATTTTCAGATATATTGATGTATAGATTTTTTAAATATGCCTTATAATTGTCTGGATCATTTTAGTGTCTGTTGTGATATTTCCCCTTTCATCTCTGATTTTGTTGATTTAGGTTTGTTCTTTCTTTCTTTTGGTTACTTGAGCTAAGGGGCTGTCTATCTTGTTTAGCTTTTTGAAGGAACAGCTCTTAGATTCCTTGATTCTTTGTACTGTTTCTTTGTTTCTACTTCATTAATTTCTGCTCTGGTTTTTGTTATTTCTTCTCTTCTGCTGGGTTTGGTTGTCATTTGTTCTTGCCTTTCCAGTGTCTTGAATTGCAGTTTTAGGCCATTTATTTGGGCTTTTTCTAATTTTTTAATGTAGGCACTTAGAGCTATAAACTTCCTTCTTAAGAATGCTTTTAATGTGTCCCAAGGGTTGTGTTGTGTTGTATTATCATTTTCGTTGAATTCCAGAAGTTCTTTTATTTCTTTCTTAATTTCTCCTTCTACCCACTCATTGTTTAGGAGAGTTTTGTTTAATTGCCATGATTTTGTGTAGTGCCTAGTGCTTTGTCCAGTGTTGATTTTGAGCTTTATTGCATTGTGGTCCGTTAAAATGCATGGAATTATTTCAATTATTTTGTGTTTGTTGAGGTTTGTTTTGTGGCCCAGTATGTGATTAATTTTTGAAAAAGTTCCATGGGGTGCTGAGTAAAAACTGCATTCTTTGGTGTTTGAGTGGAGTATTCATAAGACATCTGTAAGGTCTATTTGATGTATGGTATCATTTAACTCAGACATCTCTCTGTTTTTTCTTTCTTTATCCAGTTGACTTGTCTAATGGAGAAAGTGGGGCACTGAAGTTCCATACTATAACTGAGTTGGAGTTTATATGTTTCTTAAAGTCCTGTAGTGTTGTTTTTATAAATTTGGGTGCACCAGAGTTTGGTGTATGTATATATGTTAAAAATTGCAATATCTTCTTTGTTAACTGTTCCTTTAATCAGAATGAAGTGACCCTCCTGATCTCTTCTAATTAGTTTTACTTTGAAGTCTATTTTGTCATATATTAGAATTGCAACGCCTGCTTGTTTCTTAGTGTGATGTGCTTGGAATATTCTTTTCCATCCTTTTACCTTAAGGTAGTGCCTGTCCTTGAAGGTGAGATGTTTCTTGCAGACAGCAAAGAGATGGATTTGGATTCTTAATTCATTCACTTAGCCTGTGTCTTTTGACTGTGGAGTTCAGTCCATTAATATTTAAGTTTATTATTGAAGGATGTGTATTTTTTGCCATGATTTTGATTGCTGTTTTTGTTCTCTAATTTTGTGTTTCCTAGATTATATCTTTATTTATTGTTCTTTTATTTCCCCTGCTGTCTGTATTGCTTCAATTATTCTTTGAAGGGCTGGTTGTGTGGACATGTTTTCTTTCAGGCTATTCGTGTCATGGAAGTTTTTTCTTTCCCCTGCACTATAATACACATTTTTGCTGGGTGAAGTATTCTGGGATGGCATCTATTGTCATGTAGAACTGGAAAAACCTTGGTCCAGGCTCTTCTGCCTTTCATAGTTTGCATTGATAAGTCAGCTGTAAATCTGATGGGCTTTCCTTTGTACATGACTTGTTGTT
>NW_008345311.1:2609751-2626931 GCF_000622305.1 Nannospalax galili
TAAATCAGCTATAATTCTGATGGGTTTTCCTTTATATGAGTTGTTTTTCTTTTGCTGCTTTCAGTATTCTCTCTTTGTTCTGTACATTTACTGATTTTACTGTGATGTGTCATGGGGAGTTTCTTTTCAGATCCTGTGTATTTGGTGTTCTATGTGCTTCATATATTTGTATGGGGATGTCTTTCCTTAATTTCTGGAAGTTCTCTTCTACGATCCTGTTTAAGATCTGGTCAATACCATTAACCTGTATTTCTTCTCTTTATTCTAGTCCTATAATCCATGCATTTGGTCTTTTCATGGTGTCCCAGATCACTTGCATATTCTATTCCTGTGTTTTTAATTTTTTTTCCATAATCTTTGCTTGAGTGGTCCAATTCTTCAACTTTATCCTCCAGTGTTGATATTCTGTTTTCCATTTCATTTGTTCTAGTCGTTAGGGCTTTCTCCTGTTGATTCAATTTGGCTTATTGAGTTTTGTACTTCCTTCTTCATTTCTGCCTGAGTTTTCTTCAACATTTCTATCTCTTTTGTGAATTCATTCAGAAGTTTATCCTTATCTTCTTTTAGTTCTTTGATTTGTTTGCTTGTGTGTTCTTTAAATTCATTGAATTCCTTGATCATGGTTATGACTGTTCTGCTAAATTCAATGTCCCCTGGATTATCTCTAGGGGTTTCTCCTTGTAGAACTCTTCTACAGGATTGGGGGAGTTTGGTAGGAACATAATGTTTTGTCTTTCCATTTTCTTATTCTTTTGTTGTGATTTTGTCATGTGAATTTCTTTTGTTGTTTATGATTCTTGTGTGATACTCGGGCCTTCAAGTTTAGTTCTGCTTCATTATCCAGGTGCCTAGATCCTTTTTCATTGGTTATGTAAATCTGGTTGGTACAGGGTTCAGGTTCTCTCAGGTTTAATTTGGAGGGAACTGATGGCTTCAGATCAGCTCTTCCGGAGTACCCATAGAAGCCCAATTCAGGTTCCATTCAGGTGTACTCTGGCTTCTGTCACTACATGGAGGCAGGATCTGGGGGCTCTCAGCAGTCCCCTGTGTTCTCAGGCCCTCTGCCTGAGGGAGGCCAGAGGGAGAACAGAACTCAGCACTCTCTGATGGTTTGCTGAGATCAGAGCCTCTACACTGATGGAAGTCCAAACCCACCCTCTCAGGATGTCTGCTAGGGTCTCAGCCTTAGTCTACCAAAGCCAGATCTGCCCTGGGGCCTTGGGAGGGGCCTCACAGAATCCCAGGTAGGGGAATGGTATGGCACAATTAGGCAAAGATCACCACCATGTAGAGGCAGGATCTTGGGGCTCTCAGGCTGTCCCCTGCAGTCTCAAGGCCTCTGCCTGAGGGAAGCCAGAGGAAGGCAGAACTCTGCACTCTCTGGTGGTCCACTGAGATCAGAGGCTCTACACCGATGGAGGTCTGAACCCACCCTTTCAGGCTGTCTGCTAGGATCTCCCTGGTTTCACCTTAGATGTCACTTTCTCAGGACAATCCACCATGATCTGGTATCTAAAATGGATTATTCAATTCCTCTCAGTGCCTGCACTCAGACTTACATACTCCTTTCTTCCTACTTTCTTACACCACAATGTAACATGAAGAGGAGTCACAGTTTTATTCACTAGTACATATGTAGCACTACCATTGTACTTAGGACATTAGTGGTGGATTCAGTGATTATTTGTTAAATGATTCAATAAGTAAGTCAGAGCAATGAAGAACATACTAATATCTATGATTTCATGAATATGTGCAATCATAAATATTTATTTCACCCATGGAAAATATACGAGTATGAGAATACATTTAAGTTTCAATCCATTAGATAGTATTAATTGAGCATATTAATTACTTCACAGACAATCCATTTCGTATACACCAACAAAGCTTTTAGGTCTGGGGTGTTTACTCAGTTGATAAAGTGCTTGCCTTGCACTCATGAGGACTGAGTTTCATTCACAGCCCCAATGTTAAAATTTCAGATGTTGTGCCACAGTTCTGGAGAGGCATACACATGAAAATCTCTAAAGCTTGCTAGCCAGCTAGCTTTGCCTAATTGTTGAGCAATCCCAGTGGGAGATTCACTCTCTAAAAAAGGTGAATGCCTCTTTAGGAATGACACTTGGGTTGATTCCTTGTTTCCACATGTGCACACACATGTACATGCACATGTGCATAATCATGCACCCCCATATATTTGCTTGTACACATACATGTAGACACTCCATTTTGTAAGGACTTCACAGATGAGTCATCAACCTGAAATTTCTTGTCTTAGTGGCATATTTAGCTTATAAATAATTGAGTCAAGATTGGATATAATCGTTGACAATGTAGCCCTTGAATAAATAAAAAGTTGAATATTGTGATGACCTGTTTCTATTGCATCATCTACTGAATTGACCCTCATTTTCAGAAATCCTCAATTCTTCTTCTAAGATAAACCTTTATCTTCATCCAGATGTACACACACACACATACACACACACGCACACACACACACACACACACACACACACACACCACAGAACTGTGGTTCATATTCAGAGTTCTGGGACATGGAGACTGGCATAGATGGGTCTTGTCAAGTTTCTGTTCTGATCAACATTTTCATTACCAGATTCTCTATAACGTCTTTACCCTTGTAAAATTAACAATAGAAAGCTACCTTACCAAGTTAATTAGGTTTTTCATTAACTTTTAGCTCTGTTATCACTGCTTTCAATATGATGGAGAGTGTTTTAAAGTAACAAATTTAAGTAAGGATCATACAAACTTAATTTGAGAACAGACATAAATCCTTTAATCAATTTTCATTAGATTGGCTGTAATCAGTCAAAGAAAAAATGGTTAGAACAGGACATGTTTTCCAATTGAAAGTAGTTTAAAAGTGCTATCAGGACAATTCAATGGTTGAGTTTGTTTACACAATTTAATTAAAAGAGAACAAACCTTTAATACTTATCTTTTCATATTAACGTTCTGGTGCTTTAATGCTGTTCACACCAAGTCACATCATCGTAATACAATCAACAGCTCACCATGAAAGAAAACTGTCCTAATGTAAATTAAGAGCACCAAATGTTGGTCTAGGAAAAGCCTTTATCCATTGTTTAGTCCAAGGGATTTCAGAAAGTTTTTACAAAGAAATTCTTTTCTGAAAGATTGTTAAAAAGAATGTCTTAAATGTAAAAACGGATGATAATGACAATGACAGCCAGAGCTAAAACTTCAACAGACACTAGGTATTGTCCAAAATCCTACACACATACCAACTCAATTTTCACAGAACCTTAACACTGACGATGTGATTTTATAGGTGAGAAAAACAATAAGAATAATAATATAACATAATAGTTAATAACAAAACAGTAATTAGTGCATCCACAATCTCAAAATTGACAATATTCTCCAGAATCCATCAAGCACCATTGCCTCTCTAGGAAAAAGGAGATTTATTCAACTTAAGAATTTGTGCTTAAATGTACCACAGAGGGCTATATATAAAGCAATCTTCTCCCTTGAAAATCCTTCAACAATAATTTTCAAAATGGCTGAAATTGTGACATGACTGACATCACACATCAAAGACCAAAATAAATTACCTAACCTTACCATGACAAGGTAGATACTAAGAAAAGAGATGGTAGTATGGAAGGAAAGAGTTTAAGTACAAAGTAGAGATGGACTATGTGTCTCAAGAATTAAGCTGCCTGATATGCTTCAAACCCCATCACTCAATATTACAACTAAACATTGATTTTGTGGTGCCAAATGTATGATAATACCATATGGAGCATTTTAACATAATATTCAAGATGTCTGAGGTACTACTTAGGAAGTAAGGAAACTATGGAGAACAGAGATGAAGGATATTTGCTGACCATTCCTGGGAAAAAGATTCATATTAAAATTGTATATGACACAATGGTGGGTCCTCCTTATAGCTGCTCCCACATGTACCTTTTTATTTGACTCCAAAGAAAGGGCAAATTGTTTTACAGACAATGAAAGTCTTGATTTATAGAGGAAAATCTGTTTATTCAAAGTTTATATTTAAGTTAAACTTAAGCCAAGACATTAGTTCTGAATGTGAGATTGTTTTGCTGTTAATGATATGACTGTAGTTAACCTGAAAATACCTTCTGCAAGAGACTCTTTGAGAATGCTTGGAAAGTTTCCCATAGCTGGTAGATACCATTTCAGTTTAATGAGTTTTTTTCCATATCAGTGATTTCCATTTCTTTAAAGCATGGTTTTGGTCATATATATTGAAGTAAATGACAATATTTAGATTACTTCTGATACACCTGAATAAAATTTCACTTACCAAAAGGAAATTATTGTTGTTGGAAAACTGCTACAGCAATTTTCAATCTTGCTACTGATGAACTCTTCTCATGACACTGTAATTGACTTTTGGGAAAAGAAAGCAAATTTAATTTTTAAGATGTGTCACATTAGCAAAAACACTTTTATTAAAATGTCATTCTAGTCTTACTGATGGAAATATTTGTCTAACACAAAAGAGTGAAAAAGAAAGTCATTGATGCTTTTTATTTTGGAAAATGAAGGAACTGATGCACTTGTTTTATCATTTCTCCCACTAAAATACTGAGGTAGAAGCAAGGTATTGGTGTAATTTTTTAGGGTTCGAAATTCTGCATACATGGTAAGCATCTCAGAGCTTCCAGTGTCTTCTATTAATTTTTAATTTTTATTCTCATGATTATTAATCAGACTGGGCATCTTCTATGTTCTATAACATTTGAAGCATTTGTATATTCCCATTTTATGAAACTTTTATATATACATATCTTTTAAATTTTTTATTTCAAAGTAATTTATCATATACAAAATTTTTAGAAAAAAACAGAGTTCTCGCCAACCCATTCTAATGCTACTCAGCATCACAAAGCCATACTCAAACCATTAGATGTTTTCAGTATCTCTGTTATCAATGGCATGTCAGGTCTATTCTGACAAGAAAGAGAACTAATGTGACAAACACAACCCTGTGGAAACAATTGTTCCTGTCATATTGCAGACAGCAATGTATCACGATAAAGTGCTGTAATAAGAGGCAGTCAACTGGAATTAAAATAAGAACTCAGGTAGAAAATCAGTACATGGCAGGTATAGAAAGTTATTGACCAACATAAGTCCTATGTGTGCGATCTACTCTTTAAAATTAAAAAAAATAAGTGGAGCTGGGGAGATGGCTCAGGGGTTAAGAACACTGGTTGTTCTTACAGAAGACTCGGGTTCGAATCCCAGCATCCACATGGCAGCTAACAACTGTTCATAACTCCAGTCCTAGGGGATCAGATAGCCTCTTCTGACCTCCGCGGGCATTGCGCTACACGGGTGCACTTATCTACATGCAGACACAATACTCATACACATAAAAATAATAAATAAAAATTTTTTAAAATATTATATGGACATAAGAAAACCCTTCCCAAAATGATCATGCTCATGTCCTATAATAAAAGCTAAGATTTCCACAGTATTGTTTATTAAAAGTAAGGAATTTTTTGATATTATGATGAGCATTTCCTCCATGACACTTGGAGTTTAGCATAATCTCTTTTGTTCTATGTTTAGTTACTGGAGTTCTAGTGTTCCATCCTAGGTAGTCAAACTTTCGAGTATGTATTCAACATTACTACATGAGGGACCCTTAGTAATTTCATAAATTAATTCATCTAGTCAGATATTCTGAGTCTAAACTTGAGATTTATCCCCAAGCAGTAATGTTTCAAGTAAAGGAATTGTGTTCTTCATATTTTCATGGGGTAACTACTAGCTTGATATGTTCATAATTAAATGGATTATTTTTTCATATGATCCAAAATTAGAAATTTTGCTTTCCAACACTGTCACAGTGCACTCAATTCCTTCTGTATTCTTTATGTATATCCTTGTGAGAGGAATTTAGGCTAATTCCAATGATCTGACCATGTTTTTGTATACAAATCCACCAACTGTCAATTTTTCTTTGGAATATTTCTATATGTAAATTGTAGAAAATTGAACTAATCTTAAAAAAGCATACTTCTGTTGGGTTCTTCCTCATTTTTCTTTTGTCTTTCAAGGCTGGACTAGTTGTCTGGGAAGAGTGGCTGGATATCCAGGTGAGGGTCCAGTGACACTGCTTGGCACTTGTCTTAATTTGTTCTTCATTGCTGTGACAAAATATTCTGACCACTACCAACTTGGAGAGGAAAGGGTTTATTTAGCTTACATATTCCAGATGACAGTTCATCCGGGAGCCCAATTTAGGAACTCAGGGCAGGAACCTGGAGGCAGGAGCTGGAGTACAGGGCATAGAGGAACGCAGCTTACTGGCTTGCTCCCCTGGCCCCTGCTCAGCCTACTTTTGATTGCAACACAGGCCCACCTGCCCAGGGGTAGCACCACCCACAGTGGTCTGGGTCCTCCCATATCACTCATCAAAAAGATGCCCCTCAGACATGGCCACAGGCCAGTCCAATAGAGGCAATTCCCCAACTGAGGCTCCCTCAACCCAGGTGTGTCAAGTTGACACTAAAGCTATCCAGCACAATTGACCCCTTGTCAACTTGACACACAAATGTCACTATTAAACCATAACTTTCCAATTTCTATCCCCAAGATATGATGTTAATATCATGACATAAGACAGTACAACCTTAAAAGCCCCCACAGTCCTTAAAAAATCCAAACACTTAAAATTCATAGTCTCTTTTAAAATTCTCTTAACTGTGGGCTTCTGTAAAATCCAAAACAAGTACTGTCTTATTTCAAATGGAAGAATCGGGCACACCTAAGCAAAACCAAAGTCCAGCAAAGTAGCTCGAGGCTGGACATCTGGGATTTACTCATAATCTTCTGAGTTCCCAAGGGTACTGGCAGCTCCACTGCTCTAACTCTGCAGTCTGCAGCACACTCAGCTCATCTCGCAGACCCAGGCCAGCTCCGTTCCACACTTACTGCTGTCCTTGGTGGTCATCCCATGGTTCTGGCATCTCCAAAAAGCTGGGGTCTCCACTGAAACTGAGGCTATGCCTTCACCAATGGCCTCTTCTTGCCTCTCCAGGTGCAAAGCCTCAGATTCTCTCCATGACCCTTCAATCCTAGGGTCTTTGCTGCAACTGAAGCTGGACTTTCACCTATGGCCTTTCCTGGCCTCTCAGAGTGCCAAACCTCAGCTACTCTCTGTGACCCCTTCACGCTTTCAACACCAGAACCATGGAGGAGACTTTTACACATTACCAAGTCCTGCTTCCAGCTTGAAATAGAGGTGCAGGTCCCCTCTGTGTACTAACCCTGAGGAAATACCTCCCAGAAGACTCCACCTCAGTGATGCCGGTCTCTTGTTACTTACAGCTGATTTTTCAGTCCCAGCTAACCAGCAAGAATTGTCCCACTAAAGCAAAGGTTTTGCTTCATGTTGTGGTCTCTTCTTAATCACAGGTGATTCTTCAGCCCCAGTCAACCAGAACCCACAGATTCTCAATCCAAAATCTCACACGAACAGCCCTGATAGTCTCCACTTCCATTTGAAGCTTCACAAACCAGGCCTCCATCGTCTAAAACTCTTTCAGCATAACTGTTCCAAACTCCACTGCAACAAACTCTGAGCACACAATGGCTTTTCCAGCCCAAAGTTCCAAACACTTCCACAGTCCTCCCAAAAACACCAAGGTCAGGTCTGTCACAGCAATACCCCACTCCTGGTACCAATCTCTGTCTTAATTTCTTCTTCATTGCTGTGACAAAATACTCTGACTACTACCAACTTGGAGAGGAAAGGCTTTATTTAGCTTACATATGCCAGGTCACAGTTCATCCAGGAGCCCAAGGTAGGAACTCAGGGCAGGAACCTGAAGGCAGGAGCTGGAATACAGGGCATGGAGGAATGCTGCTTACTGGCTTGCTCCTCTGGCCCCTGCTCAGCCTGCTTTCTTATGCAACATAGGCCCACCTGCCCAGGGGCGGAACCACCCACAGTGGTCTGGGTCCTCCCACACCACTCATCAAGAAGATGCCCCTCAGACATGGCCACAGGCCGGTCCAGTAGAGGATATTCCCCAACGGAGGCTCCCTCCACCCAGGTGTGTCAAGTTGACACTAAAGCTATCCAGCACAGCACTCCTTTCATGAATGAGCACAAGCATCAGCAAGCCCAATTGTGACTATGTTTAGCAGTAAGGCTCAGCCAAAGTTGTGATGATGGTACTTGTTTCATGCAGAAGGCAATGCTGTATAGCATCTTCTTATTAAAAGGACCTGGAATTTAAAAGAAATTGGTGCTAGAAGCTAGGTGTGAGGGAGAACATACGTCATTTGTTTTTCTGAGTCTGTGTTCACTTAGTATAACAGTTTCTAGATCTATCCATTTGCTTAAATTTCATTATTTCATCTTTCTTTACTGCTGAATAGAACTCCATGGTGTAAATATACCACATTTTTGTTAATCACTTGTCAGTTGAGGGACACTTAGGTTGCTTTCATCCCTTAGCTATTGTGAAAACAACAGCAACAAACATGGTTGTAAAAGTGTCTCTACTGTAGGATGAGTCCATTGGGTATATGACAAGGAGTCGTATAAGTGGTTCATATGGAAGGTTCATTTTTAGTTTTTTTAGAGTTCTCCACACTGTTTTCCATAGAGGCTGCACAAGTTTGCAATGCCACCAGCAGTGAATGAGTGGTCCCCTTTCTCCACATCCTTCCCAGCATTTGATATCATTTGTTCTCTTGATCCTAGCCATTCTGATTGGGGTAAGGTGATACATTAGGGTGGTTTTAATTTGCATTTCCCTAATTACTAAAGATGTTGAACACTTTTTGTGATGTTTCCTAGCCATATTTATTTCTTCCTTTGAGAACTCTCTATTTAGATCTTTAGCCCATCTTTTAATTGGATCATTTGGTTTCTCAGTTCTTTGTTTTTGAGTTCTTTATATATTCGGTATGTTAAAACTCTGTAAGATATGTCACTGGTGAAGATTTCTTTTCCCCATTCTGTAGGTGTTCGCTTTACTTATTTGATTGTTTCTTTTGCCGTACAGAAACTTTTTGCTTTAATGAGGTCCCACTTATTGATTGCTGACCTTAATTCCTGAGCAACTTTGGTCCAATTCAGAAAATCCTTTCTTATACCTATATCCTGTAAGTTACTGCCAATATTTTCTTCTAACAGGTGGAGATCCAGTTTTGTCAGCACCGTTTGTTGAAGGTGCTATCTTTCCTCCATTGTGTGTTCTGGGCACCTTTGTCAAATATCCAGTGCCTGAAATTGCATGTACACAGGTTTGGATCTTCAATGATGCTCCATTGATCTGTGTGTCTGTTTTTGTGCCAGTACCATGCTGTTTTTATTGCTATGGCTCTGTAGTATACTTTGAGATCTTGTATAGTATTCCCCCAGCATTGATTTTTGTGCTCAGGGTTGCTTTGGCTATCCAAGGTCTTTTGTGCCTCCATATGAACTTAAGGATGATTTTTTTCTAATTCTGTGAAGTATGTCATGGGATTTTGATTGGGGTTGCGTTGAATCTATATATTGCTTTTGGTAGGATGGTCATTTTCACAATATTAATTCTTCCAACACATGAACATGGGAGGTCCTTCCATTTCCTGGTCTCTTCCTCAATCTTTCTTTAATGATTTAAAATTTTCATTGTAGATGTCTTTCCTGTCTTTCATCAGATTTATTCCAAGATATTTTATTTTTTTTGCAGCAATTGTGAATAAGAGCATTTCCATGTATTCTTTTTCCAATTGCTTGTAATTGGTATATAGAAAGGCTACTGATTTTTGTGGACTGATTTTATAACCTGCCACTATACTGAAAGTGTTGATCAGTTCTAGGAGTTTTCTGGTGGAACTTTTGCGATCTCTTATGTATAGTATCATATCATCTGCAAAAAGTAATATTTTGACCTCTTCTTTTCCAATTAGTACTCCTTAAATTTCCTTCTCCTGTCTTATTTCTCTAGCAAGAGTTTCAAGCCCTATGTTGAAAGGAGTGGAGATGGCAGACATCCTTGTCTGGTTCCTGATTTTAATGGGAATGCTTCCAATGTTTCTCCATTTAGAATGATATTTGCTGTGGGTTTGTTGTACATAGCTTTAATTATGTTGAGGTATGTTCCCTCCAGTCCAATTCCTTCTAGGACTTTGTATATAAATGCATGCTTAATTTTGTCAAAAAGCCTTTTCTGCATCTATTAAGATGATAATGTGGTTTTCGTCTTTGAGTCCTTTTATATGAAAAATTACATGTATTGTCTTGTGTATATTGAACCAACCCTGCATTTCTGGGATAAAACCTACTTGCTCATGGTGAATGATCTTTTTGGTGTGTGTCTTTATGCTATTTGCAAGTATTTTGTTGAGAATTTTTGCATCTGTGTTCATTAAGGATATGGCTCTATAGTTTTCTTTTTTGGTTGTGTCTTTACCTGGTTTGGGTGGTAGAGTGATGTTGGATTCATAGAAAGAATTTGGGAGTTCTCCCTCTGTTTCTATCTTTTTGAATAATTTAAGTAATATTCATTAGAGGTCTTCTTTAAATGCCTGGTAGAATTCTTCTGTAAATCCTTCTGGGCCTGGGATTTTTTTTAGTTCGAAGGCTTTGCATTACTGTTTTAATTTCCTTATATGTTATGGATCTGTTTAAACTGTTGATCTCTTCTTGGTTTAACTTTGGAGGTTCCCTTGATTTCAGATATCCATCCATTTCTTTTAGACTTTCAGATTTAGTAGCGCATAGGTTTTCCAAATATCCCCTTATAATGGTTTGGATCTTTTGTGTGTCTGTTGTGATGTTTCCCCTTTCATCTCTGAATTTCTTGATTTGGATTTGCTCTTTCTTTCTTTTGGTTAACTAGTCTAAGGGTCTGTCTATCTTGTTTAACTTTTCCAAAGAACCAGCTCTTAGATTCGTTGATTCTTTGTATTGTTTTCTTTCTTTCTATTTCATTAATGTCTGCTCTGATTTTTATTATTTCTTCTTGTCTGATGGGTTTGGGTTCATTTGTTCTTGCCTTTCCAGTGCCTTGAGTTGCAGTGTTAGGTCATTTATTTGGGCTCTTTACAATTTTATAAGTATTTTGAGCTATAAACTTCCCTCTTAGGACTGCTTTTAATGTGTCCCAGAGGTTGTGTTGTGTTGTATTGTCCTTTTTGTTGAGTTCCAGCAATTCTTTTATTTCTTTCTTAATTTCTCCTTTAACTCACTCATTGTTTAGGAGTGTGTTGTTCAATCGCCACAAGTTCATGTAGTGACTAAGGCTTCATCCGGTGTTGATTTTGAGCTTTATTGCTTTGTGATTTGATAGAATGCATGGAATTATTTCAATATTTTTGTATTTGTTGAGGGTTGTTTTGTGTCCCAGTATGTAGTGAATCTTTGAAAAAGTTCCATGAGTTGCTGAGTATAAAGTGTATTCTTTGGTGTTTGGGTGGAATAATCAAAAGATGTCTGTTAGTTCCATTTGCATCTCTCTGTTTATTCTTTGTCCAGTTGACCTGTCTAATGGAAGAGAGTGGGGTATTGAAGTCCTCTACTATTACTAATTTGGGGTTAATCTGTGTCTTAATGTCCTATAGTGTTGTTTTCATAAATTTGGGTGCACCAGAATTTGGTGCATGTATGTTAAGGATTGTAATATCTTCTTGGTTAACTGTTTTTTTGATCAAAATGAAGTGACCCTCCTTATCTCTTCTGATTAGTTTTACTTTGAAGTCTATTTTGTCAGATAGTAGAATTGCAACCCCTGCTTGTTTCTTAGTGCCATTTGCTTGGAATATTATTTTCCATCCTTTTACCTTAAGGTAGTGCCTGTCCTTGAAGGTGAGATGGGTTTCTTGCAGACAGCAAAGAGGTAGATTTTGTTTCTTAATCCACTCGCTTAGCCTGTGTCTTTTGACTGTGGAGTTCAGTCCATTGATATTTAAGGTTATTATTGAAAGGTGTGTATTGGTTGCCATCCTTTTGATTGCTGTTTGCATTCTCTGTGTAATTTTGTGTTTCCTAGATTATGCTTTATTTTCTTTCATTGCCCCTAGGGTATTTTTGTTTCTTTATCTACTCTCTGTATTTCTTCAAGTATTCTTTGGAAAGTTGGTTTTTTGGACATGTGTTCTTTCACGCTATTCATGTCATGGAAGATTGTTCTTTCCCTCTCAACTATAATAGACATTTTTGCTGGGTATAGTATTCTGGGCTGGCATCTATTGTCATGTAGAACTGGAAATACCTTGGTACAGGCTCTTCTGGCTTTCTTAGATTGCATTGATAAGTCAGCTGTAATTCTGATGGGCTTTCCTTTGTATGTTACTTGTATTTTTTCTTTTGCTGCTTTCAGAATGTTTGTGTATGTTAAACAAACATTCTGAATCATATTTCTACTCTCTTCCCCATTGATACCCTCCCATACCCCACACTGGATTTCATGCATTATGTCACTTAGGTTAAGGCCTATCAAGTCAAATGAGTGTTCCCTGATGTTCCTCATTAAAAGTTTATCCACTGGGATCTAGTAACCTTTTCTAGAATCACTCCCTTAAAGAAGATTAGCTCTTCCCCACCCAGTAGTATTCAGCTTCTCAATACTCCTTCAGCTAAGGTTGGGGCCTGCTTCTCATTTCCACAGTTCTACAATTGATTTTTGTCTGCTTGAATTCGTTTGGGTGTTATGCATGCTGTCGCCATTGCTATACATATGAACAAGTTTCTAGGAGCTTATAAGACTCTATTTCCATATGATCATGCACCTCCTCCCTGGCTCTTGTAATGTTTTTCCCTGTCATTCAAAATGGTCACTGAGCCTTGGGTTCACTGAACTCTGTGACTTGAGGGGGTTTCCTTGATGAGAGTTAAGAGATGCATTAGTATTATCTATACTCCTTATTCACCTATGTTCCATGAGGCTTAGTAGACGTAGAGGTTCCATTGTACATGTATCACTCAGTGTTGCTCATTTCACACACACTTAATCTCTGTCTGTGACCATTTATGGAAAATGTAATTTTATTTTATGTGTATGAGTGTATTGCTTGAATTTAAGTAGGTGCACCTATATCATGTTCTACCAATAGAGGTCAGAAGTGGGCAATGAATCCCCTGTAACTGGAGTTACAATAGGTTGTTAGCCAACATGTGGATGCTGGGAACCAAATCTTGGTCTTCTACAAGAGCAACCAACTGCTTAGCCATCTTTCCAGACCTTTATTTCACTGTTTTCACGAAGAAACACAGAATAATATAAAAATTTACTGACACCTGTCCTTTTCACATAACAAGATATATTAGAGTATTTCAGAATGAGCACCTAAAAACTTTCTCATTCATTTCTGTAGGTGCCTTGCGCATATACCATAGACTCTATATCTTGTTCCCTTTAGAAAGATATGAACTGTTTCAATCTTTTCATACTCAAAAAATAACATTGCAATGGGTAATACTGTGCCGAATTTTCCCTTTGGAAGTATGTGGAATGTTCTAGCCACTTGATGCTATTACAAATAGTATTGCAATAAGTAACTCCATAAATAACTTTATCGGAGAAATTATATACCATTTTGATTATATGTCCATGTTTTGTATTATAAATCACCTTTACAAAGCTTTTGAAAAAATATACAATATATAGGCTATAACATTGTTTATCTAGCCAGTCTGCCACTTCAAGGGCAGCCATTCTTTCTTACACTTGTAAACAAGGAAGACAGTCATGTAATTGTTTCCCACACTTCAAGATTCAAGGAAAGTATTTGCCTAGTACTTGGACTGGCAATGTCTTTTTTCAAACTGGTGATTAGTAAAAATATTTCAAGCAAGTTGATCAATCCATTATGGGCAAAATATGGGATTTTCTGATATCTTTTTTTAGTATGTCTGGACAAAAGCATATGTCATCTATTTTTTAAAATATTTTATTTATTATTTTTATTTTTTAATATTTTATTTAGCTGGTCTTGGTGGCATACACCTTTAATCTCAGCACTTAGGAGGAAAAGGTAGGCAGATCTCTGTAAGTTCTAGTTCCGCCTGATCTGCATAGTGAGTTCCAGGAAAGCTGGGGAGACTCTATCTCAAAAAGTCCCAAAAAATTTTGTTATTTATTATTTTTATGTACATGAATGTATTGTCTGAATTTATGTAGGTACACCCATGTCATGCAATGCCCAAGGAGGTCAGAAGAGTACATGGAATTCCCCCGGAATGGGAGCTACAGACAGTTGTTAGGCACTATGTGTGTGCTGGGAGTTGAACCTGGGTCCTGTGCAAGAACAGTCAGTGCTCTTAACTACTGAGCCAACTCTCCAGCCCCATGCCATCTATTTTTAATGTACTTTTCCAATCTACATTAGTTTTATAATTGTTAATGTTTTGGGAATTCAACATAAATATATCCATTGTTTTGTCTTTATGAGATCAGAAATAGCTACATACAGAGTCACAAGTGTTACTTTCATTCCAATTTCATACATAAAATTCCATTCTAAGAAATTAGTTCACTATTTGTGGGTTTTGTTTATTTGTTTTCATTTTGATATGAAATTTCAGGATATAGAAGGGAGAAAAACAGAAAACATATAGCTTAAGATATTTCAAATCAATATTGTTGGCATTCTTCTTATTTGGCTTAGATTCTATCTGATATGTTTCTGAGTGACTAAATATTGTGAGTTCAAGTTGGTGATCCAGGGAAAAGAAGAAAATGGAAATAACAAGTGTGCTGACATGGTAATGGGGTTTTGAAGGAGTCAAGTGATCTATGGAAAATACTTAGTGCAGATTATGATATTAATAAATAATGATATTTTATTACAGCTTCATTGTCTTGTGAAGTCCTTGAAGAAACGCAGAAACTAAAAATTTATTTCTGTACTCCTATTCTCTAGCCAAGTACTAGACACATAATGTTATCAATTAATTTTGACTAAGTGTATGAATGAATAAATAAGTGAAGTAATGGATATCATGCCCTTCTCCGGGTACATGAAAGTCATATGGTTATAGCATCCACCAATTAGATGTGTTAGAAAAAGGGAAAAGTTGAGCCATTTTAGAAGCACCATTCTTATCATGTTAATTGGCCAAAACATATATTTGTGGCCAGATAATATGTGAAGTCATACCTTCATTTAACTTTGTTCTTCTCAAACTTAGTTATAACATATATATATGTGTATATATATGACATACACATGTACTATGATTTTCTACATTTGTGAAGTTTACTGCATACACACACACACACATATATATATACGGGTGTGTGTGTGTGTATGTATGTATAAATGAAACCAGTCCTATCTGGCCCAGTGAACTGGGCATCATATATTGCTTTCTTTATACCTAGTTCTCTCTATAATAACACTCAAGGAAAAGATTCTTTGCAGATTCTGTATCAACTCACATTTCAGAAAATAATTTTTTTAAGGATCATATTTAATTGTTGCCTCATCAACTTTTCTCATCTCCATCTTATAATATATGTGTTTTTAACATTAACCACTTCATGGACAGCCTGACCTCTATGTGTTCCAGGCTAGCCTGGTATACATAGTGAGTTTAGATCAGTCAAGTCTAAGTAGTACGACCCAGCTCAAAAAGGTATATCTGAGAGGAGTAAGGGAGAAACATGGATGTGTAAATATTGTCAAAAGACATTGTGTGAAATTCTCAAAGAAGTAATAAAAAGAGTGAAAGTGGGAAAATATCCATTATTCAGCCTTCTGTGAAGCAAAATTTAAAAAGGGAAGTGTGTTAATTGTTCCTTAGACATAAAATATCAGCAGCAGCCTTAATCGTTTACCATCAAATGCCTGCTTGACATTTCCACTCAGGTGGTTCATAAATATCAAAATTTAGCTTCCATTATATAGATGTGCCCATTGTTCTCCATCTCATCATGGCCTTTTCATCTAAATAAAACAGCATCAAATTCTTTCTCCATAAACCTAAATGTTATTATCATAACATTATCATAACTGAATTCCACCTCTACACATAACCAATTAATAAATCTTCATATTCTGCCATCAAAATTTATATTGACTCATCAATTTGTCCCTATCTCCCTTGAAACTGTTCACATCCAGGCCACTATCATTTCTCTGTCACTGACCTTATCATTATCTACCTTTCCAATTCCCATTCTGTTTTTAATATTGCCTATTTTATTCATAAAAACAAAAATAATTTTATCTTTAAAATATAAATAATGGGGACTGGAGAGATGGTTTGGTGTTTAAGAGCACTGGTTATTCTTGAAGAGGTCCCGGTTTCGATTCCCAGCATACACATGACAGTTAACAACCATCTGTAGTTACAGAATCAGGGGATCCTATGCCCTCTCCTGACCTCTCTGGGCATTGCACAAAATGCATACATGCAGGCAATACACTCATACACATAACACACATTCAGGCAATACACTCATACACATGACAAAAATAATGAATAAAAATTTAAAAAATATAAATTATAACTAAAACTCTCATTATTTAATTCCTTCAGTTGCCCCTCATCACACTTAAAGTCTAGCTCTTAACTAAGACTTAGAATTTCTTACAGCATGTGACCTCTGCCAAGTTACCAACCACATTTCCTAATCACTCTATTACTTTTATGATACTTTCTCTAGTAGTTACCTCTGGATTTATAAATAAATATGACAATGTAATTCATTGAGATTTACTTTTAGATATTATTCAAAAACTTCTTTTTATAAAAGATGAAAGTCCAGGTCTCTTCCATTTCTTTTTTTTTTTTTCATGGTTTAAAATGCACCAATCACTTTGCTCCCTGAGGTCACTAATAGGCTCTGCTTTCTCTTCCAGAAGTGCTCTTTCCACAACTACTATGCATGTTTTCACATAACCAGCTCTTCAATTTTTAAGTCTGAGTTTAAATGCTACCTGTAATGAAACTTTCGCCCATCTGATGTTTCACTGGAATAAACCGTCTTTAGATTGCTTGATAGGAGAAAAGGCAGAAAATTTGTTACCACTAATGAGAACAATTATAACAATATGATTATCCAATAACCATATAAGGTGGAGATATTAATATACATTTCTTTTGTGGGGAAGGGAAGTTCCAAATAGTGAACATGATGAGGGATAATAAATATAAATAAATGTATTAAAAAATAATAAATAAATAAATA
>NW_008345311.1:2627066-2632804 GCF_000622305.1 Nannospalax galili
ATAAATATGAACAAATGGGCCCAATGCATATAAATTAGTAAATGCTTCTACTGTGTATTAAATAGAACAAGGATACCAATAGATTGTGATGACTTCTATCAAAATGCGATTATATTCTTTGATCTTTCTGTAATTGAGTTTAATTCATGAAAAAAATTAAAAGATACCCAAAATGATTGTTTTTATCTTGGCTTGTCCAATCTTTAAACATAACATAATAGAAAGGTGAAACCACTTCCAACTTCTGCTTTACTTCAAGTATCACTAATTTAAACTAATCAGCATACTCCAGTGACATTCTCTGAGGCATTGTTTTGCAAGTCCCCACAAACTTTTTTTTTTTTTCCTTTTCGAAATATTTTTATTGAACTTTTACACCCTGCCCAGTGAGGGGTCTGTAAGGTGGTGTTGTTCTTGATTCCTGTCATAAACTAAAGGAAACTAACACAATGTCCAGAGCCCTTGGTGTCCTACAAATGAAGTAAGAAGATGTCCTCAAATTCCTTGCAGCAGGAACCCACTTAGGTGGCACCAACCTTGACTTCCAGATGGAACAGTACATTTACAAGAAGAAAAGTGATGGTATTTACATCACAAATCTGAAGAGAATGTGGGAAAAGCTGCTGCTGGCAGTTCGTGCCATCGTTGCCATTGAAAACCCCGATGATGTCAGCATGATCTCCTCTGGGAACACTGGCCACTGAAGCCACTCCAATTGCTAGCGGTTTCACTCCTGGGACCTTCACCAGCAAGATTCAAGCAGCCTTCAGGGAGTCACCTCTTCTGCTGGTGACTGACCCCAATGCTGACCACCAGCCCCTCACAGAAGCTTCTTATGCTAACCTGCCTACCATCACTCTGTGTAACACAGATTCACCCCTGGGCTATGTAATAATAAGAAAGCTCACTCAGTGGGTTTGATGTGTTGGATGCTAGCCAGGGAAGTTCTATACATGCATGGTACCATCTCTGATGAACACACATGGGAGGTCATTCCTGATCTCTACTTCTAAAGAGACCCTGAAGAGATTGACAAGGAAGAGAAAATGTTACTGTCAGAGGTAGCAGACTGGTCTGAAAGCCTGCAAGTACCCTCTGTTCCTATCCAGCAGTTCCCTACTGAAGACTAAAGTACCCAGCCAGCCACTGAGGACTGATCTGCAGCCCCTACTGCTCAGGCCACTGAATGGGTTAGAACAACCAACAAGTGATCCTGAGCTGTGCTGCAGACAGTTGAGCAGGATGGAAAGAAGATGAATGGAAAATAAAGTATTGCTTAAAGAATTATTGAGTTTTTGTGCATTTCATATAATAGATATCAATCAAATTTGACCCCCCTCTCCAATCTACACCCCTCACACCTCCTCCCACTACCAGATTTCATGCATTCTGGGATCTGTATATTTACTGACAAGTATACTGTACACCACTCATCAATGAAGCTTCTTTTGCAACAGATGGAGGCTGTTACAGAATTAACAACTGGTTGCACACAGAGAATATATGTCTGAGAGATGACCAGCCCTAAATGACACATGTACGGTGGAACCTCTACACTTAAGGCTCATGGAACATAGTGGAACAGAGGTAGAGAGAATGCTAATACATCCCTCAGTTCTCACCAGTGAAGCTTCCTCTGACAACAGAGTGTGATGCATGCATACAGAAGTCCACAACTGGCTATGTTTTAGAGAATAAGAGACTGCTGAGTTATTGTCCCTGAACAGAACTCCTAATTTAAACCTGACCAACCCATGGATCAGAGAACATTGCAGAAGAGGGGATGGAAAGATTGTAAGAGCCAGAACTGATATATGAATATAAAGAACCAGCATCTTTCAGGCCACTGGGAACTTGCTCATATGACCTTGCAGCAATGATGACAGCATGTACAAGATTGATGCTGACTTAATCAGACAAAAATGTAGCATATAACTGGGGAAATGGGCAGCAGACCCCAAACCTAGCCAAGGAACTATTGGCAACTGATTGCTGCAGGGCAAGGGAGAGTAGATCTTTAAGACGGTGACTCTAGTTAGGCTGACCAGACTCCAGTTGATGAACTTTCACTGAGGGACATCTGGGTACAAATGCTTACTTATTTTTTTCATTGTTTAATAGAACAATTTGCAATATTGTCATTGTATTTGTTGTCATCTTTTTCTCTGTGTTTCCTAACTTCAGTATAACTTTAATGAAGAAGAAATTGCACCGTATTCAGTGTTCATCACATTGCCACTATTTCACATTGTGCATGCTATGCATTACAATTGGGCAAATAAATATTTTTCAGTAAATGACACTAAAATCAATGTAGATTTTTATATTTCCCATAGAAAATGAGGAAGCATAAGACTAAGTTTAAAATGTGTATACAATTTGAGTTTATAAGGAAACAACTGGCTATCAATATGTTATAACACTCATCCTAATTCAGATTCAGATGTCTGAGTGTGTTTGCCAATCTTTGTATAAAGAATAAAAAACATTTCCTGTGTTGTTTTGAAAGTAATTTGAAATAGTCAATAAACAAGGGTCAAGTAGAAATAAGCAATTCAGATGATACTTGATTTTAGAGGCTGGGAGATCACTCAGTCAGGGAGCCTCAGTTTGATTTTTAGCACCCATGTAAATTGTCAGGCATGGTGGTGAGCACTTGTAATCCTAGTACCATGGCGGATATCTGAGGAACACTAACCAATCATCCTAGCCTAGAGAGCCATAGGTCCCAGTGAGATCATGCTTCAAATTGCAGTGGATACATCCTAGGAAGCACACCCACAGCTGTCATCTGGCTACTGCTTGTACTTTCTAAAATAGTTAATAATTTTAATTTATTTTTATGTATGAGTGCATTGCCTGCATGTAAGCATACCCATGCTGTGCAATGGCAGCAGAGGTCAGAAGAGGTATCAGATCCCCTGGAACTGGAATTATGAATGGTTGTTAGCTGCCGCATGGGTTCTGGGAACTGAACCTCAGTTCTCTGTAAGAGCAGCCAGTGCTCTTAACTGTTCAGCTATCTCTCCAGCCCCCACTTGCCCTTCTATAAAAAAGCATGTGCACTCATTCACACACCTTCTTACACACACAGACATACATACATTTTGCATATAAGATAAATACTTCAAAATATTGAAAAACTGATTTGAGTAAAATTTTTGTAGATGGAAGCATATGCTAAACACTACACAAGTTCCTCCAAAGGTAAATTCAAATTTAATTATTGAGTCCATGTTTTCTAAAGGAGACTTAAAAAAACAAACCAAATTTTTCTTGAAGTGAGCAGCCTTTTTTTAATTTTCTTTTGTTATTAGACAGCCACATGATTAG
This sequence comes from Nannospalax galili, assembly GCF_000622305.1. Classification (NCBI taxonomy): domain Eukaryota; kingdom Metazoa; phylum Chordata; class Mammalia; order Rodentia; family Spalacidae; genus Nannospalax; species Nannospalax galili. Next base: position 2,630,400 of record NW_008345311.1, read on the forward strand.
AAGAAGCATTTCATTATAGCTTTAACATATTTAATAAAAATTTCCAGAGCAAAGATACATCTCATTCAAAAATGGCTGTAAAGTTTTAGGTTCATAGTTGAATTAATACAGTTATACCATATTGAACTCAGTACAAACCCTATAAGACATAAAATTGAATGAGTTTTTAATCTTTAAAAAGATCTCCACTTAATTTTAATATATACTGTTTCCTACAGAAAGACTCATTTTTAATGCTACTAACACTTAGATACTTGCCCATGCATCTATAATCTCTATGTATCTGACTATTACTAGTCACAGTCAGGTCCTTGGCACCTGAGTATGGATATAAAGTCATCAGGTAGATTTCAATCAGCGTTTATCACCTCTTCTACTGTTCCAAAGTATTCCCAGTTCTAAATGACCACAGATGCCAACCCAGATTACTTTACCCAGCCAAAATGTCTATTGTAGTGTAAGGGGCAAGAAAACTCTTCCATGACATAAAGAGGCAGAAAGAACTGATGTCCACAAAACCAGCCCTTCAGAGAGTTCTTAAAGCAATACAAAGAAATGAAGAAAGGAACAACTATGCCCAAAGGCTTATGGAAAGAAATTCAATGAAGGTATAACTGTGGAAAAACACAGCTATATCAAGAATGTGAGCAGAAATAAAAATGACAGGATTCAATACTCATTTTTCTTTAATAATTTTAAATATCAAAGGACTGAACTCCCCAGTCAAAAGACACAGACTAGTTGAATGGATTAAGAAACAAAACCCATCTTTTTGTCATCTGCAAGAAACTCATCTCACTTTCAAGGACAGGCACTACCTTAAGGTAAAAGGATGGAAAAAATATATCAATCGAATGATACTAAGAAAAAAGCAGGTGTTGCAATTCTAATACCTGATAAAATAGACTTTAAAACTAATCAGAAGAGACAAAGAGGGCATTCGGATCAAAGGAACAATTGACCAAGAAGATATTATAATCATGAACATATATTCACCAAACTCTGGTGCACCCAACTTCATAAAAACAGTACTATAGGACTTTAAGACCCAGAGTAATCCCAACTCATTAATAGGGGACTTAAATATCCCATTGTCTTCATTAGATAGGTCAACAGGAGAGAATTAACAGAGAGACATCTGAATTAAACAACACCATATATCAAATGCACGTACCAGACATCTACTGAATATTCCACAGAAGCACCAAAGAATATATTTTCTATTCAGCACCCCATGGAACCTTCTCCAAAATTGACCATATACTGGGGCACAAAACAAACCTCAACAAATATGAAAAGATTGAAATAATTCCATGCATTTTATCAGACCACAATGCAATAGAGCTTAAAATCAACACCAGAAGGAACCCTAGTGACCACATGAACACATGGAGATTAAACAACACATTCATGACTGATGAATGGGTCAAAGGAGAAATTAAGAAAGAAATAAAAGTATTCCTGGAACTAAATGAAAAGGACAATACAAAATATCAGAACCTCTGAGACATGTTAAAAACAGTCTTTACAGGGAAGTTTATACCTCTAAGTGCCTATGTTAAAATATCAGAAAGTGAGCAGTCTTCTTTAATGGTAGATGTTATCTTTACCATGGGTCTCTAATGTTAATAATAAAAGTCTAACATCATCAGCATTACCAAGAGGCATTAGTAAAATGAAGTGTTGGGCATTAAAATGTTCTATAAAATGTCTGGCTAATGGTCTGTTAATTACCAAATCAACTTCAAAAAGAGTGTACTTTTTCTGAAGAAGCAGTATGCATGTTTGACATGTTATAGTTTTCCATTCATGGGTCAGATTCCGGCAGTCAGGCAACAGCTCCAAGCAGCACTTTCAAGTGAGAACCTCCTACTTCTTTCAAAGTCACCTTCATATAAAGTATAGTCCATTGCAGCACAGGAGAAAGGATGATGTGAAACTGTCAAATGTTGCAATTTCTATCTATTTCAATCAACAAAGTGAAAGAACATTGATCTTAACATTTTCTAAAGTTTACCTTGATTTACAAAGTTTTCTAAATTAAATTGGTGTGTTCATATTGCTTAAAAATTAAGTATTTCTATAATGCTGGTTAATAGAAACTGCTCCCACAGTTTCCCACATCTTAAGCATCTCTTGCCAATGGAAATGTTCATCTGTCTTAACTTATAATGTATTTTTCAATTTTTTTGCAGCTTTGAGCCAGTAACAGTGATATATAATGTATGTATAATCTCAGCACATAGGAAGGTGAGGTAGGAAGATCACTAAATGGAGTCTAGCCTAGACTAAACAGAAAGAACCAACACTAAAAAAATCCAGGTTTGATAGTTCCTAAAATCTTCCTGCTGTGGAAGGTAGTTCTCTCTCTCTCTCTCTCTCTCTCTCTCTCTCTCTCTCTCTCT
>NW_008345311.1:2632849-2648179 GCF_000622305.1 Nannospalax galili
TCTCTCTTTCTCTTTCTGTCTCTCCTATCTCCTTACATTGTTAGACTATATAACTACTATTCATCACCAAGGAAACAAAAGTTCTATTGTCACTTACTCGAAAACTCTTAATTTTACCTTGACTTCAAAAAGATTTGATTTTGCCAGGAATATAACTTGGTGATTATATACTAAACTTTTAATGAGATGTAAAAATCACCTCAGCTGTACTGTGTACCTACCATGTTTGATCTTTCTTTCTCTTGTGATTTTCTTAGGAGTTCTCTGTCCAACATTGCTCTTAAGTGTACTTCTCTAGGTCTGCACTCATCTCAAAGTTTCACTTCACAACATCTTGTGAATTCTTTATATCTCTCCCTTCTGCTGTGTTCACTCTTTGTGGAATTTTTATGACTTGGTTTCACAAAAAATTATGGTGGCACACATCATGCTGCTTGTTGGTGAGAAAGACACTGGAAGCAAATCTCTGAAGCAATTTTCTGAAAGTGCCCTCATTATGCACTGTTCCATATTTACTTTGTGTTGACCTTTAGGTTTGAAAGCAACACAAATAAAATTTCTATTAATCTTTATTTTCTAACACTTTTTTGTAAATTTTATGTATATTATAGTTAATACCTAAGTTTTGTGTTCCTTTTATCTTTTCTGTTGTGCTTCTTTTTGAGACAGTATCTGTCTTTCTTAGAACTCCCCATCCTCCTGTCTCAGCTTTTCCAGCTCTGGGACTATAAGCTTGTGCTACCACATTCAGTCTCTTGTAATCTTATCAGTTTATTTGGGTTTAACATGTAAATCGCTCCTTAATCCTTTACTTATCAGTATGGCCCCACTAAGCTCTACTGTGTCTACATTCTCCAAAACAAGATTTGTTTATCTGAACTTCAGAGAATAAATCTGAGTGTACAGGAAAGTGCTTGATATTATCCCCAAACGTGTATGAATTGGTGCATCAAGGACCTTGGACAGCTAATGTCCTTCTTAAACTGAGTTTTGGCTTATTCCTGATTGCATTTCCCTTACAGATGAAGGAACATGCTGTTTAGGCATCTTTCTCAGACTCTAAACCACTTACTAGCTTTTATTTGCTTCTGAACTCTGCCTCTCACCATAATTTTTGTCCTACTACCTTGAACTTGGTTTTCATCTTTCTCCTTTCTATCATGATTTACCATTAATTCATGTAGTTACCACTTTCTAAACTGACCTGATGTCTTTCTCCTTTGTCCTTGTGGATGTATATCTTTTTATCCCATTCAGAGAGTTTAAGAGGCAGCAGAGCTCAATGTGTATTCATTCTACCATGTTCAACCAGAAGTTGGCTTTGGCTTTCTTGATAGACCAAAGATAAACTCTAGAGAAAATCATTTCCTGCCCTAGTACCATTATGAAAAGAATTTTTCAATTATTTTATGACTCAGCTGGTGATGATAATAGCAAAGTTGTGAATTAAAAATCTTTTCAAGCATCAACTTTTCCATCCCAGTCTTCAATCACATCTGTTCCTTGACCTTTAGCTTGAAGACAGCTCACATATGTGTTCTAGAATACCTAGAAGGAATAGTTAGAAGATTTTATATATAGATATAGATATAGATATATAGATATATAGATATCTTCTCCTTCCATTATATGCACTAGGAAGAAAAGTTCATAAATACTCTACATAAGAAATAGTTAAAACATTAGTATGTAAGTTGAATGTGCTGGAACACTAGCTGATTATGGTCCATCAAGCCTGTAATCCTAGCAATCAGAAGGCTCAGTAAGCAGGATTTCTGTGAGTTCAAAAACAGCCTACCCAGAGCTGGAGAGATGGCTCTGCAGTTAAGAACACTGGTTGTTCTTGCAGAAGATCTGGGTTTGAATCCCAGTACCCACATGGCAGCTAACAACTGTCCCCAACTCCAGTCCTGGGTGATCTGACACCCTCTTCTGTCCTCGGGCATTGCATGACACAGGTGCACTCACCTATATCCAGGCAATACACCCGTACACATAAAATAAAAAAATAAATAAAGAACAAAACAAAACAAAAAACAAAAACAGCCTACCCTACAAAGTGAGTTCCAGAATACTCAAGCACGCATGAAGAATTAGATCTTATCCATCCATAAAATCAACAACAACAACAAAAAAAAAAAGCTAAGAACAAAAAACATAACCTGAGGCTCCTTTTGTTATTCTTGGAACTTTCAAGAACTCCATTTCCATGGATATACAAAGTCTTAAAGCCATCTGAAAGTACTTCTAGTCTTTCAAGTACTTGATACTTCCATCTGCTTTTGCATGCTGTGGGGGTTACCGTTAAGTGCTCAGCAATTACTAAAAGAAGAAAATCCGAGGTAGAGTTAGTGGCTAAGGGGAAGAACTTCCCATTTCTTATTATCCTGTTATCTGAGTGAGAAAAGTTATGTAGAAAAAAGTATTGGAGTGTATTTTAAAAGATCTTGGACTGATTTACATCTTTGATTGACCCTAATGTTATTGTGCCTCTGTGATGCCCATTATTTTTAGTTTCTCTGTGAAGGAATAAGATGCAGTTTCATCCAGATAATATTGATGCTGCTGCAAGTATTGAAACTATGTCCTTTAGAGCTTGATGCTTTCCTCAGAGCTCTTTGTCTACATTGATTTCTCTACTTAAGCAATGCTGACATAATTAAAAAGCAATAGTGTTTAACTCTTCTAAGATGAGTATACCTCTACAATACTCAGCAAACCAACTATTGTTTAATTAACACACAATAAATGCCTCATCATATCTAACTAGAAGACTTTTGGAAAGCAGGTTATTTACATTGCAATTATTTCCCTTGCAACAATTGGACAAGATTTGTGAGTGTTAAGTCTCATAAGCACACAAAGTAGAATCTATAATTGACTTTAAATCACATTTACAAATGTCTTTCGAATTTCACTTTTTCCCAATCTCTTCTAGAAATTTGTTCTTCAAAGTCAGTTTTGGTCTCTAAATCCACAAAATGGAGGATATTGCCTCATGTTAGCATTGCTCAATTCTTTTATTCTTCTTTTTCTTTTGTAACATTTATTTACTTGTCATGGATGTACATCTGTGTGTATGTAGATGTGTGTGTATGTGTGTGTTCACAATTGTTAGAGCAGGCATGTGAAAATCAGGAGAACTCGTAGAAGTTAATTACTATCTCCTTCCATTATGTGCTCGTGACACTCAAACTCAGGTTATTCAGCTTGGCACCAAGCACCCCTTTCTGCTGGAGACAATTTCACTGTCTCCTGACTGCATGGGGTATGGGGTAAACATATTTTATATTTGTATACAAGATAAAGAACATTTATTTAGACTATATAAATAAGTCATATAATCTAACAATAAGGTCATGTAATCTAAGTAATAAAATATCTCAGCAATTTTTTCCAAAGATTTACAAATGTCCAAGAATTACATGAAAAGATGCTTAAGGGATGATATGATAACTCAGTTGGGAAAATACTTGCCCATCAACATGAGGACCTGAGTTTGATCTCCAGCAACCACACAAAAGTGCTGAGTGTGGTGGTAAATGCTTATAATTTAAGCAACAGAAAGGCATGATGAAAGAAGTTTGTTGACATTTTTCAATTATTGCTGGCACATGCGTAAACACATATAAATAAGAGAGGTCAGGATATTAAGAAATAGTAGAGTAACAGGGGAGGAGTTGGAGTGAGACGGAGGAGAGATGGAAGTGATGTAAATACCGCATTCAGGCATGAAATTCTTAAAAAGTTCATGAATGTACAGAATGCATTTTGGTCATATCTACCTTTCACTCTATTTCTCCGACTCTCCCCTGAACACATCTCCCTCCCAACTTCATGCTTTCTTCTTATTACCCACTAAGTCCAATGAGTACTTGTTTAATATATATGAGTGAAGATTTTTGATAGGAACAATATATTGACTTTGGAACTATTTTCTCTCAATTTTATTTTTGTTTGATAGGTAAAGCCTAAGGGATTAGTTAAAGTTTTTTTTTTCAAATGTCATATACAGCTTTGTAGTAACATCATATTGCCCTGGGATTTTCTTTGTAGAATTTTTAAATTCTAAAAAGAGACTATTTTTATAAGCATTCTCAAATTTTAGGTTTGTTTTTATCTCACATATAGTTTGGATCTAGACAGAGATCTTTTAACCATTTAATTTGGTGTATCAAATTTATTGGCATTGAATTATGCATATTCTTTATGTGTTTTAGTTCTGTAAACAAAAAAAATCATCTTTCTTCAATTTTCAATTTAATAACTTAAGTCGTTTTCTAGTTCTCTGGGCCAGCCTTGCTAAGTTTATACTGATCTCAATGAAACAGCTCTTGGGCTTATTGATTTTAATGTTGTTTTTCATTTTCAAGTTTATATTCAGTCTGCGTTACTTTCTTCATTCTGCTTAATTCAGGTCTAGTTTGTTCTGTGACCATGTCTTCAAGGTATAAAGTTAGCTTGTTTTTTTTTTTAAGTAGGTATTTTAAAACTATAAATTTCCCTGTAAGCATGGTTTTAATTACATCTGTATATATTGTCTTTTTTTGCTTTCACTTTCATTATCTCAAATATTTGTTGAAAATTTGCAGTTTTTTTTTGTTTTTTTCTATTGAATTAATTTTGCTTTCAATGTAGTTTCTGGTGATATTTTTTTATTTATTCCTTGAAAATTTCATACTCGTATATAAGGCATTCTAGTCACTGTAAGCATGGTTTTAATTACATCTGTATATATTGTCTTTTTTTGCTTTCACTTTCATTATCTCAAATATTTGTTGAAAATTTGCAGTTTTTTTTTGTTTTTTTCTATTGAATTAATTTTGCTTTCAATGTAGTTTCTGGTGATATTTTTTTATTTATTCCTTGAAAATTTCATACTCGTATATAAGGCATTCTAGTCACACTCATATCTCAACTCTCTTATCCTCCACTTTGTCCCCACCTTCCTCCCTCCAAGTTCCTATCTCACTTTGAAGTTTTGGTTTGGTTTTGGTTTTGATTTGACTCACTTGGCTTAACCAGAGCTAACCAAGTACACATGTGTATGATGGCTACATCAGTGAAGACAATGACTTCCTTTGTTCCAGGAGCTTTCAAACGCCAGTAACTCCCCTGAGAAGAATGCTGCATCCTGAGTTTCTCCCCATGTATGAATGAACTTTCACAGACTCAGTCTTGTACAGGGAATCACACCTGTTGTGAGTTCACGAGTGGCTGGACCAGATCATACGCATTCCATAGCCCACCTCCATATTGTTCGGCTTTTATATTCTTTTGTCTCCTACATCTGCAATATTCTCTGAGCCTTGGAGGGGGTGTTCTGGTATCCAGTTTAATGCTGCCTACTCAAAAGTCACTTCTCAATACCTTGAACAGTCTGCATATTAATCTGTTGCCTGAGAAAAGAAGATTCTTTGATCAAGATCAGCACTAGTCTATGAGAATAAACACAAATATTTTAGAAGCAATTAGACAAGTCCATTTAATAAAACATGAGTAGTTTCATTTCTAGGAACTTTGATGTGTCCAGCCAAGGGTCTTTGACCATGTCAACAGTGTCAGACATGAATTCCTTCCTATGGATCAAGTTACAGATCCAATTTGAAATCAGTTGATTATTCACAGAACAGTTGTGCCACTATTTCTCCATTAAGCATTTCTTGCTGAGCAGGTTGGTAATGTGGCATGCAAGCTTTAAAGCTTGGGAAGACCATTGTTGCCTTTTCTCCACCAGTTGACTGCAAAGCAACTTCCCACAGTAGGAAAGCTAACCAGCAGTGAGGAAGCCTTCAACTCAGTTCTAGCATTGTTTACTTGTCATATGAAATCAAACTGACTAGTTTCTTCAGGAACAAGGTCTTACTACTCAGTTCTTCTGGCAACAAAGGGCAATAATCATGAGCTGTATAACTTTGATGGTCTCTGGGTATATTTTGACCAACAAGTCTTAGGCAGGTGTTCCAAAGTTGACACTGGCATTTTGTTTAATAACCCATAGTTTCTGGTCTTGGCATTATCCACCCGTGAATGTTACCTTCATTTAAAATTTTTTAAAGAACATGTTCTGGGACTGGAGAGATGGCTCAGTGGTTAAAGAACACTGACTGTTCTTACAGAAGACCTGGGTTCAAATGACAGCTAACAACTGTCCATAACTGCAGTTCCAGGGGATCCGACAGCCTCTTCTTTCCTCCGCAGGCATTGCATGACACAGGTGCACTAACTTACATGCAGGAATAACACTCATACAAATAATTTTTTTTTAAAAAAAAAGAATGTTCTGTAATTAGCTTATAGACTAGAGGATATGCATGTAACTTAATTTTGCATGTTCAGTTAACTCTTCCCTTGAGCCCCCTTTCCCTAACCCTACCTCCATCTTTGTTAAAACCTTGCCATCCTCAGTACTCCTTTCCCCTCTATTTATTGAACAAGTGTTCTGCCATCCTTACCCATTTCTGGCTTCTGCTCCCTCACTTTCCATTCTCCATTCATCACTTTTAGTTCTTTATAGACATTCTAAGGTAAACAAACAATTCTAAAATTCAAAGCTATGCTCCACATATGAATGAGAAGATATGCTATTTGATTTGGGGGGGGGCAAAGTTAACTTTCTCAGTATAATTTTTTCCAGTTCCATACATTTTCCTGAAATTTCCATAATTTCATTTTCCTTATAGCTGAGTAATAGCCCATTCTGTATATATACCACATTTTCACAATCCATTTATCTTTAGATGGACATCTAGACTGATTCCATTTCCTGGCTATTGTTAATACAGCATCAATGAACATGAATGTTTAATTATATCTGTAGTAGGATACAGAATCCTTTGGGTTCATGCCCAGGAATGGTATAGATCATATGATAGTTCTCTTTATAATTTTTTTAGTAACTGCCAGGATAATTTTCAAAGTAACTATATTAGTTTGTACTAAGCTAAAAGTCCCTCTTGTTATTTAAAATTCTTTTCAATTTTATTGGGTCATGTTTTAGGGTTTGTCTTATGATGTAGTCTAAAGATTGTTTCACATGCATTTAAAAAATGTGTATTCTAGGACCATGGAGGTGGCTGATTACAATAAGTACTTGTTACACAGGTATGGGGATCTGCATTGAATCCCAAGAGCACACACAAAACTCTTCATCATAATACATGCATCTGTAATTTTAGCCTACCTGTGTTGAGATGGGATGTTGAGACAAGGAGATGTTTGTGGTCAGTCAGTCTGGCATGTGTAAAATAAACAAGAAATGCTTCCTCAAACAAGGTAAAACATGAAGACTGATATCTGAGGTGGCCCTATAACCTTTACATGTACACTGTGGCATGCACACACCCTCAGTCACACACAAGAATATATAAACAAACATACACATACAGAGGTAAAAGAAGTAGACCTCTGTTTTCCTTGGTTTGAATATTCTTGATGTGTCTATTAGATACTGCTTGTTTATAATACTGTTAAATTTCTTTTATTACTGATCTGTTTCCTTAGTGTCTATTTATTATTGAAACTTCCAGTGCTTACTGTTATCATTCTCTCAGTTCTGCCAAACATCTGCTCTACAAATTTAGGTGCTCTGATTTAGGAATACATATTAACAAACTCTTTTATTTTCCTTTATTGTTTAAACCATTAATCATTATATATTGTCATATTTTCATATTTTTCTCTCTTGTAATAGATTTTACTTAGGTCTATTTTCTCTATTAGTATAGAAACACATAGTCTGTGTTGGATAATAGTTGCATTGGGTATTTATATATTTGTGATAGTTTCAATTGTCAACTTTACACATCTGTGAAGAGGGAACACCAGATGAGGAATCACCTCTGTCAGATTGGCCTATGGGCATGTCTGTGAGGCATTTTCTTTATTGTGAATTGATGTAAGAGGGCCTAGCTGATTGTAGGCCACACTATCTCTAGGCAGGATTGCCAGAGCTATGAAAGAAAGGTAGTTTTCAACTCTCGCCAGCAAAACTTCTTCCTGCAACAGATGGTGATTAATCCAGAAATCCACAACAGGCAAAAATACAGAGAATAAGACTGGTGAGTGTTTATTCCTACATAGGACCACTATGTCAAACCTCTGCCATCCAGGGCTAAGGGATCATTGTGGAAGATGGGGTGGAAAAATTGTAAGAGCCAGAGATTGTGGATGATTACAAGGAAACAGATTTCTAGTCTTTGAAAACCTATTCATACAAACTTAAAGCAATGATAGCAGCATGAACAAGACCCATGAAAACTCAAGTCAGACAAAAATCTCAACATAGAAGTGGGAAGTGGGGAAGAAGCACCAACCTTAGTTGAAGAAGTATTATCAATCCATACATGCTGGGAGTTTCTAAAAGTGGGGTTTCCTTAAGGGTATGATGTTAGGTAGGTTAACCAAGCTCCTGTTGGGTGGATCCACATTTAATGACAGTTGGAGGCACAATCTTGACTCAGTAGGCTTTAATATATATGACAGAGTACAAGAAATCCAGCAGGGGAGTTATAGGGGGTGCAGATTAGGGGAGGGGTTCTAAATATGATCAAAATATGTTGTCTGAAATTTGCAAAAAATTCATTAAAAAAACAAAGGTTGTTAAACATAAGCCTGGAAGTATACCAGGATGCAGCATTTCTCTGTGACAGAGTCATAAAGGATAAAACAATAAAAGAATCTATGACCTTTAGGAGATGTCAAGAAATTAAAATAATCTCATCCTTTTGACTGAATAAAAAAATTAATATGAATTTTCAATGATAAATAAAGTCATATATGTCTATTGATATCACTTCCCTACATATAAAACATACATTCACTGATGCCTGATTAGCCTGTCTAGTCACTCCCTTAAAGAAGATCAACTCAGGGCTGGAGAAATGGCTCAGTCGTTCAGAGCACTGACTGCTCTTGCAGAGGATCTGGGTTTGATTCCCAGCTCCCACATGGCAGTTATGAACCATCCTTAACTCCAGTTCCAGGGGAATCCTAAGCCCTCTCCTGACCTCCGTGGCATTGCACGACATGGGTGCACTCACATACATACAGGCAGTACACTCATACACATTAAAGTAACCCAGCATAGAACTGGGAAAATGAACAGCAGACCCCAATCTTATCTAAAGGAATATTGACAACTGATTGCTACTAGATGAAGAACAGCTGACCTTCCTAAAACAAAGACCTCTAGATAGGCTGACTAGATTCACCAGATGGACAAGTACTGAGGAACGGCTGCGGTGCTGACAACACAGCAGACAGTAGCAGGGATGACAGCGTATAAGGGCTCTATTTGGGGGGAGGGAAGGGCTATGGGAGGGTGCCATCTGGGAAGTGGATGTATAGATGAATAAGTTGGTTTGGGATGTTCTGTGTGATATACACACAAAAAAGTCAACAAATTTAAAAAATAAGTTGTATTTGAGGAGGAAGCATAAAAATGTATGTCATGTTAATTAGTAGAGGTAATAAACATTACCACTGAAATCTACCCGATGACTTTATGCCCATACACAGGTGCCAAAGATCCGAGTGAAACCGACTATGACTAGTGATAATCAGATACACACAGATTAGAGACGCATGCACCAACAGCTAAGTGTTATTAGCAAAAACAATGACTCTTCCTGTAAGAAATAGTATATTTTAAAATGAAATGGAGATCTTTTTTAAAGGTTAAAAACTCATTCAATTTTATGTCTTACAGGGTTTGGTATAACTATTAATTCAACTGTGAACCTAAAAATTTTATAGCCATTTTTGAAAGATATGTATCTTTGCTTTGGAAATTGTTATCGAGTATGTTAAAGCTGTAATGAAATGTTTCTTCTAAAAAACTAAACTAATAATTTTTTTTATAAAAGGAAGATCAGCTCTCCCTAATCCAGCAGTGGTCAGTTACCAATAGTTCCTCAACTAAGATTGGGGCCTCTTGCCTATTTCTGAAGTTCTATGCTGGTTTCTGTCTCATTGGCTTTGCACAGGTCTTGTGCATGCTGTCACTATGGCTGTAAGTTCATATGAGCAAGTTCCAAAGTGCCTTTAAGACTCTGTTTCCTTATTGTCATTCACTACCCCTGGCTTTTACAATCATTCCACCCCTTCTTCTGCAATGGCCCCTGAACCATGGGTAGGTGAGGTTGAATATAGCACTCCTATCCAGGGCCACACTCTCTGTAGTCTCTTCTTTTCTACACTTTGGCTAGTTGTGAACTGCTGTGTTCATCACCCTGTTACATGAAGTAGTTTTGGTGATGAGAGTTGAAAGATGCATTAGTATTAGGCTCCAGTGGATGAACTCACACTGCGAGACATCTGGGTACACAAACTTGACTCAATAGACCTTAACATATATGACATAATGCATGAAATACTGTAGGCAGGCTATGGGTGGGCAGATAAAGACAGCAGATCTAACACGATATGTGAAATCCACAAACATTCAATAAAAATAAACATTGAAAAAGATTCATTAATTACTTTTTACTCCTATGTACTATAATATTTATTTTTACTGGCGTAATTGAGTGCACAAATATGAACAAAATAAAACTCTGGGACTGGAGAGATGGCTTACTGGTTAAGAGTACTAGCTGTTCTTGCAGATAACAAGGTCAGTTCCCAGCACCCAATTGGTGGTTAACAATCATTCATAACTCCAGTCCTGGGGGACAAGACACTCTTCTCTGAACTTCAACAGGTATTGCATGACATGGGTAACACATACATATACACACCAAAAAAATAAATAAAATATTTAAAAAATAAATAAAATTTATAATGTTTAAAAAAGCCCAAAACAAACAAAAAATCAACCAACCAAACAAAAAACCACATATGTATTTGAATCAAGTCACATGCTTAGTAAAAACAGCAAATTTTATACCTAGGGAATCATACATTTCAGGTGTAAGGCCATGAAATCTCTATTTTGAGAACTTCCCCCATATGAAATTCATATACAGAAACCACAAAATCTTCACATGAGAAAATTTTAAGTCACCATGATACAATAAAGAAAACCCATAATTTAATCTGTAGCCCTAATCTCAAAAAGAGTTTAAGGGTCAATAGAATTAAGCAGAGGGGATGTGGGGAAGGAGGAGCAACAAACACAATATGTGACAGATCCATAATGATATTCATTACTTTATCATCCATTTAAGAAAACTTATTTAACACTTCTTATATAATGGTCACTGCTTTATGAGATGCTTACAAATTGATTCATTTAATCCTCAAAACTATCCTGTGAAGGGATTTTTTAAATTTGCTGTCACTTTGCTGTGAAGAAATAAGACATCATTTTTTGTGACATCACAAGCACTGGAAAGTTTTTCAATAATCTAGAGTCTCACATGAGGAAACATCAGAACAGCACACGATTGCAAACAGCAGATGTATATAGATAAATGATGCAGAATTGATCATCTGTTATGTATATTATGAATCAATTCTTAAACTGAGGTATAAGATTTATTTAATCCTCACACTAAAACTTGATGTAAATATCTTTTTATCATTATTTTATGGAGGAGAAAACCAAAAGAAAATTCAAGTAACAAGTCCAAAGTCATATTAGACAGATGGTGACAAAACTGAGATTAAAAGTCATCTGTCTCATTCCAATTCCCATAATTTTACATTATGGCATTTTTCCCTCATGAGAAGTTCAAAGGTGTATTGTACCAACTTTTGGCAACTTCTTATTAAGAATGTTATAAATAAAGACAGAAATTTTAGGTAGTAGCATGGTCTGTGAAGGAATTAGATCAAGATGTTGAGAAAAGGCAATTGAAGGATGAGGATGAGAGGCATCATCAGTAGTAATGTTTAAGCTGTAATACATAATTAGAGAAAGATAAGAGAGAGCAAAGGAAAATATTCTAAAGAATGAAAGCCTGAAGAGTAATTGTGTAGGGTAGATAATACTAAAAGATTGTATAGAGAGCATTCCATATGACATGAGGAAAAAGGATTAAGGAATTTTGTACAGGAAAGTGTTGTGATTTTACTCACATCAAATCCTAAATGCTAGCCTATCTGGGGTCACTCCCTTAAAGAAGACCAACTCTCCCTCATCCAGCAGTGATCAGTTGTCAATAGTTCCCCAGTTCTATGTTGGGATTTTGTCTGGTTAGAATTGGATGAATTCACATGATGGGACATCTGAAGATACAAACATGTCTCCATAGGCCTTAACATATATGACAAAATGCATGATATCTGTTAGTGGTCTTTGGGGAGCAGATAAGAGAGGGGGATGTAAATATGATTAAAAAGTATTATATGAAATATACAGAAGTTCAACAAAAATATATATTGTAAAAATAAACCAATGAAACACAAACACAAAACACATAGATGAGAGAGAGAGAAAGAAAGAGAGAGAGAGAGAGAGAGAGAGAGAGAGAGAGAGAGAGAGAGAGAGAAACCTAAATGATAAAACTTAAGCAGAGGAGATACTGGCCATGGCCTGGAAAAGAGTCTATCACTTGTTGCATTGGGAATATATAGTTAGATTTGGTAAGGATTTTCAAAGTAGACCTGAAAAGAGATTCTGATTATTAAATATAGGGAATGACCTAGAAATATTAACATATTTTTAATTACATAAGCTTCCTTTTCTATGCATAATATTCTTAAACTGAGACAGTGGATTAATCTAAGCAATTGAGGTTTGTACTCAGATTGGGGAAGACTGAGGAGCACAGGCACATTTGGAGATAATGAAAGAGGAAAAAGGAAGATGGAAACATCCTTTGACATGTTTATCCATTCTTACTATACATGCTTAAGACAGTGAAGTATATAAAAAGTGATGAAATATTTATAACTTCATATACATTTTGCAACTCTGATATGACTAAGGCAGTAAGGCATGATCCATCTCTCCATGAAATGTTTGTAAAATATAGCTCATGCTTCCACCTACAATATACTGAGAATGAACTAGGGCTTTCAACATCAAGATCTTCATGTACCTCTACAGACAAATTAAGAGCCATCTATTTAACAACAGCACTGTCTTCCTATTGTCAACACGTAGCCCCTCAGTGCAACAAATTTTCAGATGTGTGTCACAAAGATAGACATCATCCTATAATGAAGAAAAGAATTGATTTAGCATCAGAACTGGAAAAGATTCCTGTATTCTTTTCATTGTCTTGCACTGGGCAAGTAATTTGAGTCTTGTTTATGTCATCCATAAAAGAGAGATATTAATAGTACTTACTTTAATCATGAGCATTACATCATATAATGCTGTGAAGTCCTTAACATTATTTTCAATAAATATTATGTCTCTTATTCTTGACATTTTATTTGTTGAATCAAGTTAAAATTCTGTTGTTTGGCTTTCATAACAAATAAATAACAATCATATGTGATTTATTGACAACAGAATAAAAGTCCAGTGCATTTGAAAATGCCAGGTGCATAATGGTGGTTATAATCTACTCTTCGAGCTATATGAAGACTCTAGATAGGTTGACTGGATGCCAGTGGATGAATTTGCATCAAGGAACACGTAGATAGAAATATTTGACCATATAGGACTTAACATATATGACAGAATATCTGAAATTTGGTGGGGGTGGCCACAGGTGGTGAGAGGGTGAGTGGGTCTAAATTTGATGAAGAAGGGTCATATGAAATGCCAGAATCTCAATAAAAAATTAAAAATGAAAGAACATACATTACATAGTTTTTATCTATACCTGGATTACATTTAGTCACATATCTCCTTACATTTCTCCTTGCTAGAACAATTTCTCATCCTTTCTTTGATTCATTAGTAGTAGTAGTAGTAGAAGTATTGTAGTTTTGAGGATCATCAGTCAACAAATTTTGTACAGTGTCCCTTATTTGGAATTTACAAGATTATTTTCAAGTCATTAGTTTCATAGTAGGGGAATGGAAAGTAGAACACGGAGGTGAATTGTCTTTTACTGACATCATGTAAAGGCTACATAACAAACTCACTATTAATATTAATGCTAATTGTGACAAATTAGCAGAAGTAGTATTTTTTTCAGATTTATCTATTATGAAGTTATTATTTTCCCCTCTTACTTGACCTAAAATTATAGGTGGGAATCACTATGTCATTTTCTATTAATGTGGTATGGAATTATTCTCTCCTATTTCTTGAGAGAAAGTCTTAGTTTTTAGCCATGGCTGATCTGGAACTCATTATGTAGACCAGATTGACCTTGAACTCACAGAGATTTCCTGCCTCTGTCTAGTGTCAGGCTTAGAGTGAACCACTAGTCCAGGCTAATACCTCCTTTTATCACAATTTTATTATAGTTTGAATATGAAGTGTCATACACAGGTTCATATATATTGATTTTTTATTACCAGCTGGTGGACTTTAAGCAGATTTGACCCAGAAGGCTCTGACTTAATTAATGGATTAGTGCAATTGTGGATGCATGATACATTTGCGTTTTGGGGAGGTAGTGAAAAGTAGCAGATGCAGCCTAGTTGGATGAGTAGATCACTGAGGCATGCCTTACAAAGGCTTATCTTGTCACTTTCCCCTAATTTACTTGTTACATGGTATTCATTAAGTGAGCAACATCTGCCACATACTCTCACCTCCATGGTATTCTGTGTCACCTTGGGTCTAAAGAACGGAATCTGCATAACTGCGGTGTGAAACCTTGTAAATCATGTTCAAGAAACTCCTTTTAACTTTTTCTCTGGCACATTTATCCCAGCAACAAAAATATGACAAGTACCTACATGTATTATTTGAAATTTTCTGTAAGAAATTGAGTATTCTCCCACATTTGTTTATAGCGATTTACTTACAACAATGAGGTCTCACTGTCTCACTCTTTTACTTTTTAGAATCCATAATTAATTTACATATTTTACTTAGTTGTTCATCTTTGGACATTTGAACTTCATTTAAATATTTCTTGTGTCCCTTTGACATAGTCTTTCCTTGAGGAATTGAGCAGTATTTTTTATATAAAAAATATGCTACAGACTCACTTTTTTGCCTGTGTATTTGTTTACCTGATTTAAAGACTTATGTCTACTCAAAATTCTGCATTCAAATTGTATAGCAAAATTGGAAGCAACCAAGGTAGGACCAATTAAATGGATAAATAAAGTATGGTACTTCGATAAAATGCTGAACTACATAACCAAAATGAAACACCAAACCATGAAGTGGTATTAATAGATCTCAACTATATATTGCTAAATAAAAGAGGTCAGTTGGTCACTTCAAGACATTGATGTAGGCAATTTTTTTAAATGACCCCAAAGGTGCAGTTAAAAAAAGTAAAACAAAAAAAAAAAACTCTCATGCAA
>NW_008345311.1:2648193-2652569 GCF_000622305.1 Nannospalax galili
CAAACAAAGAATGCAGCAAAAGAAACAACAAACAATAAAAAGACAACTTACAGAATGGGAAAAAAACATTTGTAACTATTAATCTCACATGGAATTAATATCCTGAATGTATAAGAAAATAAAAAAACTGAAGACCAAAATATTCAATTAAAATGGACTATTGATCTAACTAAAGCCTTCTGAAGTAAGGTAGACAACTTCTTAAGAATTTCATGAAAAAAGTATTAAATATCACTATCCATCAGGAAAATACACACTAAAACTACAATGAGATATCATGCCAACCCAAATACGTGGATACAAGTAAAAAGATAGAAAATAACAAATGTTAATGAGGATGCAAAGAAAAGGAAACTGTTATATACTGTTTATAAATGTAAGAGCATAACTACCTGGAAAACAGTATGGAGATTCCCTTTAAATGTAGATATCTGTACACCATCAGATAAAGAAATCCCATAGGTTAATATATATTCGATTATTATACCAAAAAGGCACTTTAACTCCTATGTTCGTTGCATTCCTATTCACAATAGATAAGAAATAGAATAAAGCTACCACCCATCAGTAAATGAAAAGAAAAGTAACATTTCTAAGTGGGGAAAAATGGTGGTAGATAGAGGGAGGCCAAGGTTGTGGGGTAAGGTATTGGGGGAGGGAGAAGTGGATGAATGATAACAAAGTACACAACACAAATATATGCATAAATGAAAATGTGAGGATGAAACATATTACTTTGGATGCTAACATAAAATACTAATTTAAAATTTATTAGTAAAAAGAAAATACCACACATCAGCACTAGAGAAGTTGGTAGCAAAGCAAGGAAAGTCAGGATCCTATTTATAGGGACCCAGAGACGTTTCTGCATGCAATGAAGACGGAAATGACTCTACATTGTGGAGAGATTAACAATGGACCCCTAAATCAGCAGCCAATGATATGTGTAGAGAATGTCAGGAAGAAAGTTAAATAAAATCCAGGGACCCAATGAAATGCACAGAATATGAGACAGAATAATGAACAAGAAACAGACTAAAAGATTGATTACTTTTGATGCTCAGTGAAAGATGGGAAATCAAGAGTATCTTCATTTATGCCTACATTTGACCCACTAGTATTTATTATTGTTCTATGGATTTTGATTTTGTATACTTATCTTGTGAGTACAACTGTATACATACAATTTAAGTTTAGAAGGAGATTATGTTTTAATACTTTGTATAAAAAACTGGTTTAAAAAAAGAAAATGTCATATATGTGTATATACACAGCAGAATATTTTTTAGAAAAAAAATCTGATCTCTTCCAGCAACATATATAAAACCAAAGATCATTTTGTTAAATGAAGTTAGGCAGACACGGTAAGGTAGATATCGCATATTTTTACTAATTAGTGGAAACTAAAATCTGATTACAAAGAACAGTGAAGTAGAATAGTGGTCACTGAAAACTGGAAAGGACAATGGGGAGAAAGAATGGAAATAAAAAAAGTCAGAGGGAGTCAAACACACAGAGAAAAAATTAGTTCTGGCTTCCTATAGAACAGCAAGATAACCATTGGTGACAAAATTCTGCAATATATTTCACAATAACTAGAGAAGTATGAATTTCTAGCACATAAATGATTAACACTTAAAGGGATGAAAGTGTGTATTACCCTGATTTGATCATAATGCATTGCATAGGTATACTGAATTATTATATTGTTCCCCATAAAGATGTATAAATATTATGCCTCAATAAAAAGAAAACAGTTTGAAGCAGGCATATTCGTTATGATCTCAGTTAAATGACATTCTGAAAAAAGAAAATGATAGTGATGTTAAAACAGCAGCAGCTGTCACACATTTAGGATAAGAAAGAAAAATTGAATGTAAGAACCAGGAGATTTTTTTATGATGATGAAACTATGTTATATTAAAATATATTGGTAGCTATGTGACACTTTGCATTTATATAAAATAAGGTCCTTTAGAATAAGAAACAAAACATTATGCATGGAAAATTTAAAAATAATATGTACCAGGTTTGACAATTCTGAAACTGAATGAAAAGTGAGGCAAATCAGTATAATTTTATTGCTGTTTTGTGAAACAGTCTCATAAATATGTACAGACAGCATTGTTGCTAAACTAAGCCATTTTCGAAAAGAACGGACATTGTAAAACTACAGAAAAAAGTTGCTAACAATTAGAGGTCTCTATTTGATAAAGAAGTCTCCCACATGGAGGCGTAAGTTAACAGTCCCCAAACTGCTATACATTTGTGTACTTGAAGTGAAAAACTAAGTAAATGAATGACAACTGGTTTGAACTGTTTTTTGTTGTTGTTGTAGATGGTTGCACATCAACATGGGAAGGAAACCAGATTATCTATGTAGTAATATATTGGAGTTGGAGAAAAAATATGAATTCATGTTTAGTCTGTAGACATCTGTAAGTATATGTTTGTACAGTAGTTAGTCAATCCACATATATTACTTCTTACCTGAAGTGATCTAGAAGCAATGACACCCCAGATATTGGTCTCCAGTAGCATTTTCAAATAAAGTAGCTAAGACTCAAGAAATAGACAATTCCAGGTGTTTTTCACACATAAATGAACAGAATCACATTAATGGGGATCATTATTTCATGGCTAATTCTTTGATCCATTTTTCTGTAGTAAATCTTCATTTTTATAATTCTTATTTTGTTACATACTGATCGGATATCCTTGATCAAGGAACAGCTTCTAACTTTCACTTCTCAAATCAATGAAAATAAAAGGACACTGAGTTCCATGTACTTATATGGTTTTTGTAGAGGTTAAATGACATAATGCATATAGACTATAAATAGCTATATTTTTCAGAAAGCAAATGTTCCCAGTGTCTTCAATTCTTGTGAACATTCAAAGTGGACTGGAAAGTAATTGTGAACAGCAGAGTTAATTCCTGGATGGACAAGCAATGAGAAAAGCATTGTATTGGTATTTGTGATAGTGGTTTAAAGAGAATTTCACTTTTCTATTTTTTTTCTTCTTTTCTCAAGCCTGTATTGGAGAGTACTAGGATGCAGTGAGATACAGAGTCTACAGAAGCATAGGTTGACATATGTTCTAAGGAGCATTACATACTATTGAAAAGAATTCAAAGACATGGAGAGTAACCAGGTGGTAAAAAGTAAAGAGACAATTAGTTGACTGTTCTAATTTTTAAAACATAGGTAAACTTGCATAAAGTAATGGGAGTGTTGGCAGTTGAGAGAAATCTACTTAATAGTCCAGTACTTCAGGTGATAGCTTGGACCAAATGGAGTGTTTTGGACTAAACTAAATATTTCATGAAAAAGCTCTCTCAGATGCTTCTTTGAAAACCAATAGTATGATGATTTAATGAGAATGCTGTAAGACTGTAATGGTGATAGATAAAGCACTTTGTAATCTGATGTAGAATTTAAAATCAAAGCACAAAACCATCAATCATAAACTATAAAATAATTATCATAAATGGATATGCAATAATGATGTAATTTGTTACACTAATGACAAAGTATGAAGAACATGGAAAATATTAATATTAAAAATATTCAGCCTAGTACCGGTGTGAGGATGGTAGACGTCGGGACGCTGGTGGTGGGATTGGTGGGGTTCGCCTGATAGCGCCCACGCCCAGGTCAGGGGCCTCACCGGCCGCCTTGCGACCCGGAGGAGCTCTGCGGGAGGCCAGGTAGCGCGGAGCAGACCTGGCTTGTGGCGTTATCTAAACGAGGCTTACCAGCCCAAGACAGTATTTTAAAATGCATATTAAATCAATCATTCTCGAGGGATTCAAGTCCTACGCACAGAGGACTGAAGTCAATGGTTTTGACCCCCTCTTCAATGCTATCACTGGTTTAAATGGTAGTGGCAAATCTAACATCCTGGACTCCATCTGCTTTCTGCTGGGCATCTCCAACCTGTCTCAGGGCCGAATTACAAAAGTGTTAAATATGAAACCTCCAGAGATTTTATCCATGATAGAAGAAGCAGCTGGAACCAGAATGTATGAGTACAAGAAAATAGCCGCCCAGAAAACGATAGAGAAAAAGGAAGCCAAGCTGAAAGAAATTAAGACGATACTTGAAGAAGAGATTACTCCAACCATTCAAAAATTAAAAGAGGAAAGATCCTCTTATTTGGAGTACCAAAAAGTAATGCGAGAAATAGAACACCTGAGCCGTTTATATATTGCTTATCAGTTCCTGCTGGCTGAAGATACAAAAGAACGCTCAGCTGAAGAGTTAAAAGAAATGCAGGATAAAATATTAAAACTTCAAGAAGAATTGTCAGAGAATGATAAAAAAATAAAGGCACTTAATCGTGAAATAGAAGAGGTGGAAAAAAAAAGAGAA
>NW_008345311.1:2654806-2655794 GCF_000622305.1 Nannospalax galili
CTTCACTGCTTCAAAAGATGGAAAGTTACTATTCATTTTGATACCTAATACATAACAGTTTCCACTGGGTATTTGAGAATGTGCATTTTCTTAGAGGCCAGTGTTTAAAGAAGTAGCAAAATGACTTTCGGGCCATTCTTAAGCCCTTTCTAAGTGTGTGAACTTCTTTTAAGAATACCTTTTCATTGTATTTTGCTTCCTTTCTCTTAAGTTCATTGTTGTGTCCCTCAAAGAAGGCATGTTCAACAATGCAAATGTTCTTTTCAAAACCAAGTTTGTGGATGGTGTTTCTACAGTAGCCAGATTTACTCAGAGTCAAAACGGAAGAATTCCAAAGGAAGCCAAGTCCAAGGCAAAGGGACCCAAGTGAGCACTGGCTGCATGTTCAGAGACACGTCTTTACCTGGACCTGCTTTTTTAGACACGGCTTCAAGAACTTGTGATCTGCTTTGTTTGTATAATTTCATTAATGTCATTTCTTACATTTTCTCTTTATCAGTTGTAAATGAGCAGATTCCTTTCTTACCTAGTGTGACTATGGTTCAATTATTGTGGTTGTGATTATATGTGTTATCATCAGTTTTTTATGCAAATCTTTTGTATATTAGAGATCCTGAGATGCCAAACTGGTAATCCTGTACACAAAACAAAACTACAAAGACATAGATGATATCATCGGATAAATAGCTTGCAGTCAGCTTTAATTAGTTTACTTTCTAAGGCATTATTAATATATTTTCTTTCACTGATAAAATCATTTGAGTACAGAAGATTTATAAAGCATGTAGCCGGACCAACAAAGGGAATACAAAGCAATTATGTGTGCATGAGCTATTTGAGGTTAGTCCTGTGGGGATACAATGCCAGATCCTCAGATGGGAAGTGGTCTTGAAAAGATTTCTCATTTCAATGATGTTGGAATATCATGTTTATATAAGTATAATAATTGGTCTCTGCAAACTTGAGGGGGTTTTTTGTTTTTTATTTT
>NW_008345311.1:2656680-2667275 GCF_000622305.1 Nannospalax galili
AAAATATTCACATTAAAAATGTTTAGGTTAAGGCCTATTGTGACAAATTAGTGTCCCCAGGCATTCCTCAGTGCAAGTTCATCGACTAAGGTCTAGTCAGCTTTTCTAGAATCCCTGGATTTAGAAAGATCAGCTCTTTGTCACCCAGCATAATCAGTTGCCAATATTTCTTCAACTAAGGTTGGGTTTTGCTGTCCATTTCCCCAGTTCTGTGCTGGGTTTTTGTCTCCTTGAGTTTTCATGGGACTTGTGTACACTGACAGCATTGCTTTAGATTCATATGAGCAGAGCCCCAGGAACTTATAGGATTCTATTTTCATATGGTCATGCACTTCCTTCCTGGCTCTTGACACAAATGACAGAACACATGAATTCCAGTTGGGGGATTATAGGAGGGTGCCAGTCTGCCCTCTGTGTGAAGTACACAAAAATTCAATAAAAAATTTAAAAACATTTTCATTTCCCAAGTTCTCACCCACATATGTTGTCCTCATACTCCGAGGCCTAGCTAAGTGCATGCAGCTTGTAGACCAGCCCAGCCTAGTGAGAAACCCAAACCCCTGTCTTCCCACACCATGCCCACACTTCCAGACCTCACTTGAATAGAGCATCTTGTAAACCAGCCCAGGAAGACCCAACAGGTAGTCACATTCATGCATTTTCTTTGTTATCACTAAATTGCAAACTCCCCCATCTTTCAGATCAATAGTCAATGCTGTGATGCATTTCCAGACTTAAGTTGTGTCACTCCAAATGCAAACTGACCCAGCCTGGTGAGTTGCTCAGAACCTAGCCTACACTTACCACCATCCACACACTTCCAGGCGTAGCTATGATTTTTCAGCCTGTGCACTCATCCAGGCAGATACAGCAAGGAGTCACATCTCCATGTTTTCTTGTTTACCAACTAATTGCAATCACTCCTTTCCCTCCAATCAAATCAAGACTCAGGGTCCTGGAGATGGTTCAGTTGTTAAGAGTACTTTCTGTTCTTCCAGAAGACCAGGCTTCATAGCACCTACATTGTGGTTCATAACTGCATACACACAGATAGTACACATACAACAGGCACTCACACATACACATAAAATAAACTAAATAAAATTTTTAAAAATCAAGGCCGAATGTCTGAAGGATTGTGCCACCAATTCTTCATATATGATCTGAAACCAACAATATTTGGAAAACAGCAAAAACAGAAGAAAACTTACACTCAGCATAGGCAAATTTGAATCTATATCACACTCAAAACCAACCTAAGCCCAAATGGCCAGGCCATATCATTAAAAAAACAATATAAAAAGCCAAGACAATATGACCCCTCCCCTACAGAAACACAATAGTACTATAGAAATGTTCTACAATAAGAGTTACCTAAATGAACCCCAGGGCACAGACATTAAAGGAACAATAATAAACATGACCAAAGAAGTCAAGGAGTTTAAAGAAAACATGAACAAACATGTCAATGAATTTAAAGAGGATAAAAGTAATCTCCTGAGTGGAGGCCAAGAAAACAAAAATATACTGCTGAATGAACTGAGGAAGAAAAGTTCAGGATTTGCAAACTAAATACAATGTAAAGTTAGAATTACTGAGGAAAACGCCATCTTAAATGAAGATGGAATTGAAAATTGAAGACCTCAATAAACCAATTAGAAAAGTCAGGAGAAACTCTTTGTGAAAGAATGGATCAAATAGAAAATAGGTTATTAAAACTATAAAATAGAGTAATTATACTGCTCATTAAAGAATATGAAAAATTTAAAGAACCACTGGAAAGTAATATGCTGGTACTTTGAAGCATCATGAAAAAAAAACTATGACTTGTAGGCATAGAAAAGGAGAATAATTCTATGTAAGTGACATAGACTAGATATTCAAAAGGAACATAGAAGCGAACTTCCCCAACTTAAGGAAGGACATACCCTACAGATCCAAAACGTAGACAGAACATCAGATATATAGGATCAGAAAAGAAACTCCCCATAGCATATTCTAATTGATACACTAAATATACAGCAAATAGACGATGTTGAAAGCTCAAAGAGAAAAGCCACAAGTCACATATAAAGGAAAACCGATCAGAATAGCAACTGCATTCTCAGTGGAAACTTTAAAACCAGAAGAGCTTGGAGCAATGTACTCTAAGTTCTAAAAGATCACAGATCCCAGCCAAGACTATTTTACCCAGAAAAACTCTCTGTCATAGTTGAAAGAGAAAAAAATTTCCATGATATAAGCAGGCTGAATGAATTCATGTCCACAAAACTAGCCCTGCAGAGTACATAGGAAGCAGCAATGTGGACTGAAGAAAGAAATAATCATAGTCAAGAGGTTACAGGGAAAAAGAAACAAAGGAAGCTATAATTACTGAAACATAAAAGAGGAATACACAGACAAACAGAACACAAAATGACAGCAATCAACACAAACCTTTCAATAATAACTTTAAACATTAATGTCATCAAATCTCTAATCAAAAGACACAGGTTAGCTGAATGGATTAAGAAACAAAATTCATCTTCCTGCTGTCTGCAAAAAATTCATTTTTGTCTTCAAGGATGGGCTCCATCTTAGAATGAAAAGATGGATAAAAAATACCTTAATGAAAACGGACTAGGAAAGAAGCAGGTGTCAGTTTTATAATATCTGCCAATATAGACTTCAAAATAAAAGTAATTAGAAGAGAAAAAGAAGGACGCTCATTCTGATCAAGGGAACAATTAACCAAGAAGACATTACAATCCTAAGCATGTATGCACCAAACTCATGTGAACTCAGTTTCATAGAAAGTATACTCCTGAGCATCATGAGAGAGACTAACTCCAACGCAGTAACAGTGATTCAAACACCCCACTTTCTCTAATAGCCAAGTCATCTGGACAAAAATTAAATAGGGAAACAAACATCAGAAGTAAATTACCACATTCATCATTTGAATTTAAGATATATCTACAGAATATCCTACCCAAATACCAAAGTATAAACATTCTATTCCATAGCCCATGCAAGTTTCTCTAAAATTGAACATATACTGTTACACAAAACAAATCTCAACAAATACAGAAAAATTGAAGCAATTCTTATTTATGCAATCTGATCACATTGTAATAAAGGTTAAAATATATAGGAAAAGTGTCCCTAGTAATTACACAAACTCATGGAGACTAAGCAGCACAATAGAGTAGAATGAATGGATTAAATGTGAAATAAATAAAGAAATTTTTAAAAATTTCTGTAATTAAATGAAAATACAGACAGAACAAAACCTCTGGGAAAAAATGAAAAGAAGTCTTAAGAAATAAATTTATTAGCTCTTAGCACCTATATCAAAAAGTCAGAAAGGCTTGATGTGGTACTGCATGCCTATAATCCAAGCACTTGGGAGGAAGAGACAGGCAGATTTCTGTGAGATTGAGGCCAGCTTGATGTACATAACAAGTTTCAGGGCAGCTGGGGCTACATGGAGACCATTACTCAAATAAACAAAATAATAATAATAACAATAACAATAGTAGTAATTATTAGATAAAAAGGTGGCAGGGGTCAGGATCGCTGCAAAACAGAAACAAAGAGGACTTTGGAAAAGCAAGAGTTTAATTAGGTTTGGCGGGGCTGGTCCTCAACTCGGGTGTGAGGAAGAGCCAGCAGCCTAATGGCTACAGAGGGGTAGCTTATAAAGGGAAAGAATGTGGAAAAAGAGAATAGTTTTCTGCTGTTTGGGACAGTTTTGGGGGCTGCTTGCTCATGGGGGGCATGGGTTCTGTACCTGTTGAAGCATATTGGGTAAAACATCTACTGTAAAACATGTTTTCTACATTTACAGGGTTCCAGGAATTAATTGCAGCTAAGGGCTTGAGAAACCTGTTTGTCACCCTCTGGGGCATGCTCTGGAGATCACAATACATTGGTCATTAACTTCCCAGGGCTGCTTTTGTTAACTTGCAGGTGGCTGGGAGTTGGTTGACTCCAGTCCTCTTAGGGCCTCATGGTTTCTGGGTCTGGGGTCACCTGGATCTGAGCCCTATCAGTAATAATAAAAGGAAAATCAGAAAAAGCATAAATAAATGACTTAATTGTTTCTTTGTTTTTTCACTTTTGTGATAAAACACTGACCAAAACAACCTTAGAAGAGGAAAGGGTTTATTTCACCTTAAAGTTTACAGTCCATCATCAAGGGAAGTCAGGGCCAGAACTGAAGGCAGAATCATAGAGGCAAGAGCTGAAACAGCGATCATGGAGAAACGCTGGTTACTGGCTTACTTCCTCTGACTTGCTCAATTACCTTTCTTATACAGCCCAGGTCTGCCTGCTGAAGGATGGCACCACCTATAACAGGCTGGGTCTTCCTACATCCATTAGTAATTAAGAATATACCTTACAGAAAAGTTACAATGCCATTTTGATGCAAGAAAATAAAGTTGAGTTTCCTTCTTCCGAGATATCTCTAGTTTTTGCCTAAGAAAAAAATAACACAATGATGCAGCTCAAAAGTTTAGAAAAATAAGTGTAAAGAAAACCGAAATCCAGCCTATGGAAATAAATAACAAAAACCAGAGCAGAACTTAATGAAAATCACAAACAATATAGCATGTTGCCATTGCTACTGGTTATCTCCTAGGCCTTGAAGGTAAGATTCTATTGCTGAAGATATCATACAGTTGGGACTTGAACAAATGGAGCTGGAGCTATCCTAGAAGCTTCTTACTTCAAGTGTAGCTTGCAAAATCAGGAGGTACTATGTATACTGCTACAAGAGAAAAGCAATCAATGGTCCTACTCATGATATAAATTAATTACAACAATGACCAACTTGGAAAAATATTATCAATGGTGTAATCATGGCACTATTATCTTTTGAGTAACCAGTAGTTTTCTAACTGGACATAAAACTTTCTCAAAGGAAAGGAGTAAACCAACCAAATGCCCATAGATGGAGAAGTGCTAGACCCTAAAGAAGAACTCTGTTATATTGTTTTTTCTAAACCAATATAATATCTGTATATATTGAAAATATGGGGGCTGGGGAGATGGCTCAGTGATTAAGCACACTGACTGTTCTTGCAGAAGACTCTGGTTCAAATCCCAGCACCCATATGTCAGCTAACAACTGTCTGTAATTCAGGCTCCAGGGGATCTGACAGCCTCCTCTGTCCTCTGTGGGCATTGCATGACACCGGTGCATGCACTTACATGCAGGCATAACACTCATACACATAAAATAGAAGCAATAAATAAAATATTACAAAAGAAAATGTATATGCTTATAAACACAGATAATTGTAGTTCTTACTACTCAGCAAAGCAGCAGATGAAGGCTACTACAGAAATCCACAACTTGTCATAATACAGAGCATAAGTGACTAATGGGGTTCTCAGCCCCAATTGATATATCTATGATGCAGACTCTACACCTAAATCCCAGGTAACATCATGAAAGAAGAGGTGGAAAGAGTGTAAGGGCCTGAGGAAAAGACCTCCTGCTGCTAGACAGTCTTCTAGCCATGACAATGATGTTGCACCCATGAAATCTCAACAATGCTTGGCTAAAACAAGACCTGCATAACAACAACACCAGCTAACATACCAATTCAGGTAAGAGAAATTTTTAAAAACCATACTCCTATATGAAGAACTGCAGAAAAGCAACAGCTTTCGATAGAAGGAGAATCAGTTTTCTCCAGAATAAATCTGCCTATAGGTTATTCAATCCCATGTGGTCACCACTAAATACATGCACAATCAATCAATACTAAATAGACCCCCCCACACACACACACATACACATATATATGTGTGTGTGTGTATGTGTATATATAAATATCCCAATAACAGTTTAATTTTTTTAAAAAGTGTTTATTAACTTGATAGGAAAGAAGAGTATGGGAAGAATTATAGGGGACAGAAAATATTGGAAATGATAAGTACCATACTGATGTATAAAATTCTCAAAATTAAAACATACATTAAATACTGGAGCTTATGCCTATGAATTAAGTTATCAGTTTAAAACATGCTGCTATAACTGAAAGATATTTTGTGTATGCTCTGTGGTAACAACAAAGAAAACATACAAAAGTAAGTGAGGAAAGAATGAATCTTCAAAGCAAAAATCAAGCAAAACGGAAATGAAGATAAGAAAGTGACAAAATTGCAACCATTGACAGAAAAATATTTGATAAAATAGAAATTGTTATTTTCCCAATCAATAACTACTTTAAATAGAAGATGGGTAGTTCTTTAACCAAAGAAAACAAGATGAATGGGGAAAGACGAAATACAACTACATGCCCTTTGTAATATACTCACCTTAGTTGTGAATATACACTTAGAGTGAAAACATATGGATAGGGAAAGATTTTTTCCAATATGTATTATTTATTGAATTTTTGTGCATTTTATACCATACATCTTAATCATATTTAGACTCCCTCCCCTATTTCCATCACCCCCATAGCCCACACACAGGATTTTGTGCATTCTATCTTAGATACTTATTGAGTAATATTTGTGTACCCAGATGTCCCTCAGTGTGAGCTCATCTACTGGAACCTGTTTAGCCTTTCTAGGCATCACTCCCTTAAAGAAGATCAACTATCCCTCATCCAGCAATGATGACCTTCCATAGTTCCTCAAATAATGTTGTGTCCTCCTGCCCATTCCCCCAAATCTATGCTAGTTTTTTCTGATTGAGTTTGCATGGGTCTTGTTTATGTGTCACCATTGCTGTATGTTCTTGTAAGTTCCCAGGAGCCTGGAAGACTCTGTTTTCTTATAGTCATCCACCATCCCTGGCTCTTACAATCTTTCCACGACCTCTTCTACAATGGTACCTGAGCTTAGGGTGCGTGAGTTTTGATATGAGTCCTATCCAAGGACACACACTCTGCAGACTCCTATTCTCTACACTTTGGCAAGTTGAGGCCTTCTGTGTTCATCGTCCTCTGTTGCATGAGGAAGCTTCACTAGTGAGAGTTGAGAGATGCACTAGTATTCTCTCTACATCCTGTTCCACTATGCTCCATTGACTCTTAGGTATAGAGGTTCCATTGTAGATGTGTCGTGTAGAGGTGGGTATCTCACAGACAATTATTCTCTGTTTGTGATCACTTGTAGAATTCTGTAATAGTCCTCATCTATTGCAAAAAGAATATTCTGGGTTGGAGACATGGCTCAGTGGTTAAGAGCACTGGTACTTCTTACACAAGACCGAGGTTTGAATCCCAGTGTTAGTCTCCCACATGGAGACAAACAACCCTCTGCAACTCCAGTTCCAGGGGATATGATGCCCTCTTCTGTCCTCTGTAAGTATTGCATGATATGGGTATACTTACATACATGCAGGCAAAACATGCAATCATGTAAAATAAAATACTTTTTAAAAGTATCTTCTTTGATAAATGGTTACTGGTATACTTGTTTATACATATAAGGATGCATATTTGTACATGAATGCAGGAATAGCTGAAGGTTATGTTACAAGAATCACACTACCAAAGAGGAGAAAGCCCCTTGGAATTTTTTACCAGGGCAATCTGAGAGACCCCCAAAATAGCAGAGGTTATTGCCACAGCCCTTGATTACCTCCAAGAACTTAAAGGAAAGACCCTATTGCTGAAGACAGGACATACTTTACACACAGTACTTGGAACAAAGTAGCAGAAACCGACCTGAAAGCCTCCTCCCTGAAGACTAGCTCTCATAGTTTTAGAGGACTCTATTGAACTGGATAAGGGAGAAAAATCAATCAGTGGCCCTTGGTTTTAAGCCTAGTAACCACAAAAATGACTGGCACAGCAAACTATATCAGTGCAGTGGTGGAAAATATATCTTGGGAGTAATCAGCAACCTACTTAGTGGGAGGGAAGTCACATGTGGCCCTGTAAACACTGCCAAATACATGGCTGGAGAGGTCATAGAGCTCTAGATGTCACATTCTTAGAAAAACATAATTGCTTACTGCATGTTTAATATGTATATTTATAGTTCCAAAACAACTCATTTAAAAAAATATTTTATTATTTTTATGTTATGTGCATGAGTGCATTGCATTCATGTATGTAAGTGTACCCAGGTCATGCCATACCCACAGAGGTGAGAAGAAGTTGTCAGATTACCCTGGAACTGGAGTTAGAGGTGGGTGTTAGCCACCATGTGAGTGCTGGGAGCCGAAATTGGGTCCTCTGCAAGAGCAGCCAGTGCTCTTTATCACTGTTAGGGAAAGAGGAATTTACTGCTTGTTTGAATTTACTGCTTGTCTGAATTTACTGCTTGAATTTACTTGTTTGAATTTACTGCTTGTAACCAATTAACTCAACTGGAGAAACAGGCATCCGGAGACAGGGGCAAGTGCTACAGCCCCCGGAGCCTGGCCTGTCTGATCTGTGTCATGTCACATAGGCATGTCTGCTTACACAAGATAACCGGGAAGGGTCGTGCCAGGCACATACCACCCATCCCTCCCCGATTGAGACACCTGAAGGGAGTTGTAACATTTTTCTTGTTTTGAAGTTATTGGTTTGTGAAATGCTTGCTTTGAAACTATTGGTTGTATAAACGTGGGCTTTTGTGTAACGATTGTGGACGCCTATATAATCTTTACCTGAAATTGCCTCAGGGTTGATCGCTCTAACCAGACCTGCGTGTCTTGGAAGGACGGTCGGCCCCAGCTAGCTGGTTTAATAAAACCCTGCTTGATTTTTGCATCTCCATACTCGTGCATTTGTTCTCCTGAAGAGACCCACCGAGTCATGGACCCTAACATTTTGGGGCCTCGTCTGGAATTCAGGGGGGGCGGGCTTCTGGGGGAACAAAGGACGAATGGAGGCAGAGTTTCTTTTCTCCAGACAGGGCAGTGTAATTCGAGGGTCGCCCCCTTGCGTCTGTAAAATCCAGAATAAAACAAGAGTTGCCATCTTGTGTCTGGTCTCGGGTTAGTAATCCCGAGTGAGGAAGTCCGGATTCGAGTCCCGGCACCTAGGTGAAAGTCCAGGTAATCAGTCCTGGCCCTAGGGTCTGAGTGTCTCGGCCCTAGGAAGGAAGCCTGCCATCAAATCTGGCGCCTGAGGAGGAAAAAAATCGAGCTGGTCACTCTGAAGCAGTCTGAGTGGACGCCATTTGGGAGAGTCAAGAGAAGTCTTGGGGATCCTGAAAGTGAGAGTGGTGAGTGCAGCGCGCGTCTGAGCGAAAGAAGGACCGGTCTGCATGAATGTGATTCAATGTGGTGCGCGTGCTTGATGGTTGTGCTAATTGTCTTACTGGGGAGGGCCTGGTTTTGTATTTTTCTCTACACTCCCTATTTTAAACCTTTCCTTCCTATCTGTATCTCCCACTCCTCTCCATCCCTCTCTCCAGCCACTGAGAAAGCCCTGCGGGCACGGGTCAAGCAAATAAGAGCCATTAGGGCGCTTGCTGCTGAAAGACTCCCGTAAAAGGATAAGGGGGTCCCAATCATGAATCCCAGATAAATTCACATCCCCCGCAGAAGAAAAACTGGGCAACGACAGGCACCCGTCCACAAG
Source organism: Nannospalax galili (assembly GCF_000622305.1). NCBI lineage: Eukaryota > Metazoa > Chordata > Mammalia > Rodentia > Spalacidae > Nannospalax > Nannospalax galili. The sequence goes on from NW_008345311.1 coordinate 2,666,205, forward strand.
CACACCCACTGGCCATCATTGTTTAGAGTGGCATATTCACTTCTCCCTTTTCATCTCCCTCTCTTCTGTGACCTCCACCATGGGCCAGACTCAGGCCACTCCTAAAGGTTTAATCCTCTCTCACTTCTCAGAGGTGAAGGAGCAGGCCTTGAAATTGGGCCCTAGCATCAGGAAGGGTAAGTTTGGCACTTTCTGCTCGACTGAATGGCTTTTAGAGTAGGTTCGCCGACCCAGGTGTCCCTTTCCCTGGACACCATCGGCAAGGTCAAGGCTGTCATTACCCGGCCTGACCCAGAGGGCCACCCAGATCAACTCCCCTATATCCTTTTGTGGGAGAATCTGGCAGAGGATCCCCCATCCTGGTTAAGGCCCCTCTTGGTGAAAAAGCCTCATGCTTGCCCACCAAAAGTCTCCATCATGGTCGCCCAGGAAGTTTTGAAGTCCTCCAGTCGCAGAGGCGGGGATCCTAGTGCTCCGCCAGTTCTCCCTGAGAGCTCCTCCCTCTACCCCCCTTTACCCGTTGAGCAGCCGCCACCTTATGCAGCTCCACGAGGAGGAGAAGCCGAGGCGGCCTATGGAGCGGGGGATGGAGCCGGGGGTCCCCATGGGAATCCAGTGGTTGCCCCCTCCCCAGACTCCTCTACAGGAGAAGATAGACGACCTGGGGAGGCAGGAGGGATGCAGTTAAGGTCTTGAGGAAACAGGGACCAAGTGGGGGAAGCTCCATCCTCCACCACAGGGGGCGCTGTGCCAGTTCTGCCGGTCCGAACGGTCGGCGGCCCAGATGGAGTTCAGCAGTATCAATACTGGCCCTTTTCCTCTAGCGATCTCTACAATTGGAGGACCCAAAATCCTCCCTTTTCTGAAGACCCTAAGTGTCTAATAGGTTTGGTAGAATCCATTATGTACACCCATTGTCCCACATGGGATGACTGCCAGCAGCTACTTCGCACCCTCTTCACAACAGAAGAGCGAGAACGCATCCTGAATGAAGCCAGGAAGAATGTCCTGGGAGAAAATGGGAGGCCCACTACCCTTCAGCCTGCCATCGATGAAGCGTTCCCCCTCACC
>NW_008345311.1:2667612-2668805 GCF_000622305.1 Nannospalax galili
GCAGAGAAGGTCTTTAATGCTAGGGAGTCTCCGGAGGACAGGGAGGAGAGGCTAAGGAAGGAGGAATGGGAGATGCAGGATAAAAATAGGAAAGAGGACAGAGAGTTTCAAAGAAAAGAGAACAAGAAGCAGAGGGAGGAGATGGCCAGAATATTCCTGGCCGGAGTGAAAGGGAGCCCTGAGCCGCCTCGGAGAGCAGGACCCCGCCCATCTAAACTAGGGCGGGAACAGTGTGCCCTGTGCAAAAGATACGGGCATTGGAAGAGAGAGTGCCCGCAAAGAAGAGGGAGACAAGGAGGAGGGAGCCCTATTAGGACCCTCCACCTGGGAGAAGGAAACTGATGGGGACTGGGCTCGGCACCCTTCCCCGAGTCTTGGGTAACTCTGTGCGTGGAGGGGACTCGCACTGTGTTCATGGTAGATACTGGGGCACAGTATTCAGTTCTCAATCAAGCTCACGGTCCTCTAAATCCAGGACACACAAGCATAGTCCAAGGAGCTACAGGAACTAAGAGGTGCACCTGGACCACCAACAGGAAAGTGGACTTGGGAAGGCATCAGGTTTCCCACTCCTTCCTGGTTGTGCCTGAGAGTCTCATACCCTTGTTGGGTAGAGACTTACTCACCAAGATCGGGGCACGTATCCATTTTGAGCCTAAAGGGATAAAAGTCATGGACTCAGAAGGACAGGCCCTTCAGCCAGTACATGTGTTGTCTTTATCTCTGGCTGATGAATATCGCCTATTCCCAGTGGCTCTAGATAAGGGGGGCCAGGGAGACATGAGCTCCTGGTTGCAGGAGTTCCCTTCTGCCTGGGCCGAAACCGGGGGAGTCGGCCTCGCTAAGCCCCTGCCCCTGGTTGTGGTCCAACTCAAAGGAATGGCCCTGCTCATTCGGGTCCGGCAGTACCCAATGCCAGAAGAGGCTAGGAAGGGAATAGCGCCTCACATCCATAGACTGCTAGAAGTAAAAATCCTTAAACCCTGCCAATCAGCATGGAATACACCCCTGCTTCCTGTGAGAAAGCCTGCCAGTGGAGATTACAGACTGGTGCAGGATTTGCGAAGGATAAATGAAAGAGTAGAGGACATTCACCCCACGGTGCCCAATCCATACACCCTACTTAGCCACATGTCACGGTCCCATGTGTGGTATACGACCCTAGACTTGAAGGATGCTTTCTTCAGGGTCCC
>NW_008345311.1:2669367-2671081 GCF_000622305.1 Nannospalax galili
GCCCCCGCCCTGTCTCTGGCAGACCCAGAAAAGCCCTTCATTTTGTTCATAGATGAAAAGAAGGGAGTAGCCAAAGGAGTACTGGCCCAGCAACTAGGCCCATGTAAGAGACCTGTGGCTTACTTGTCCAAGCAGCTGGACCCAGTGGCCTCAGGATGGCCATCTTGCCTGCACATCTTTGCAGCCATCGCCCTACTGGTAAAGGAAGCTGACAAGCTGACCTTTGGCCAGGACCTGAGGGTGACAGCCCTGCATACTGTGGAGGGGATTCTCAGGTACCCTCCAGGAAAATGGATGACAAATGCCAGGCTCACCCACTACCGTGGGCTCCTGCTGGACTCTCCTCGAATCACCTTCTCAGCCCCGGTGACCCTGAATCCTGCCACTCTCCTGCCAGACCCAGACCTGTCAATCCCCATCCATGACTGTAGAGACATTCTCTCTGAAATCATCCAGGTATGGGCAGACTTGAGAGACACGCGGCTGCCAAATAGTGAACCAGACTGGTATACAGATGGAAGCAGCTTCATGCAGGATGGGGCCAGAAGAGCCGGAGCAGCGGTAGTGATGCATGAGGGGGAAGTCATTTCGAGCTCAGCCCTGCCCCATGGCACCTCAGCCCAGAAGGCAGAACTTATTGCTCTCGCAGAGGCACTGGAGAGAGCAGAAGGCAAGCGAGCCAACGTTTATATGGATAGCAGGTATGCCTTTGGTACTGTGCATGTTCATGGCGCCATCTACCGGGAAAAAGGATTCCAGTCCACAGAAGGAAAGGAGCTGAAGAACTTGCAGGAAGTCCAAAGACTGTTAGCAGCTGTGGAAAAGCCAAGGGTGGTGGCAGTTATACATGTGCCTGGGCACCAGTCCAGAAAGACTCCTGAGGCTGTTGGTAACAACTTTGCTCTCTTAGACCCCATTGTGCTGGCAGTTCTAGAGGTACCCATACCTAAACTACCCACCCTACCCCCTAGACCTGACTATTCCCCATGGGACCTTGAGTGGATAAGAAAACAAGCTCCTGGAGAAAAGCCTGGGAGGGAGGTTGGAGTAGGGACGGGAAGGTAGACTGATCTTACCAGAAGTACTAGGAAAATACATGCTCACCAACCTACACAGATCCACCCATCTAGGTTGGAAGAAGTTGCTCAGTCTTTCAGCTCGCACAGTTGGTATTTCCACACCAGAACGAGGCTGCATGTCAGATCACAGGGGGATGTGAGAGCTGTGCAAAGCTAAGACCAGCCCCAAAGGGGCTCCACCCGACAGGTATCCGGTAGGGGGGGGCAGGAAGAAGTTGGGAGATAGACTTCACCAAGGTAAAGCCAGGAAAGTATGGGTACAAGTATTTGCTAGTCATGGTGGATACTTTTTCAGGATGGGTGGAGGCTTTTCCAACTAAACATGAAACTAGCCAGATGGTGGCAAAGAAATTAATAGAGGAGATAGTCCCCAGATATGGGATCCCTGAGGCTATAGGTTCCGATAATGACCCAGCTTTCATTAGCAAAGTCCTACAGGGACTATCCCAGGCTTTGGGGATGGATTGGAAGTTAAATCATGCCTATAACCCACAAAGCTCTGGGCAGGTAGAAAGAATGAATTGGACATTAAAGGAGACCCTTTCTAAATTAGTAATTGAGACTGATGGTGACTGGGTGGCCGTCCTCCCCTTGGCCATTTTCCGGGTTCGAAACTCCCCGTATTTGCATGGTCT
>NW_008345311.1:2671743-2680206 GCF_000622305.1 Nannospalax galili
CCCCGACTATTTAAATGTGTTGCAAGCCCTAGCCAAGGTACAGCAAGAAATTTGGCCCCTGATCAGAGCATATCACGAGGGTGAGAGAATTCCGACCACGGAACATGGCATAGTCCCAGGAGACATGGTCTGGGTAAAAAGACACAAGGTAAAGACTCTTGAACCCAGATGGAAGGGGCCTTATGTTGTACTGTTTACCACCCCCACTCCCCTTAACGTCGACGGCATCGCTCCCTGGGTCCACCACACCCACGTTTGGAAGGCCTTGCCTCTCAAGGACCCAGAATCCTGTGTGAAGGAGTGGGAGGTGCGGCCAAATCCTGCTAATCCCTTAAGGCTACATCTGAGCTGGACATGAAGGGATCCCTGCTGATAAGCTCACTGTTATGGGCCCTCCAGAGAACAGTAGTGCCAGCCGGAGCTTGGAACATCAACCCCCGCCAACCAGTACTCCAGACATGGATCCTGCAAAGTGGCGATCCCTATGAGGAATGGAACCGCACCTCCCATACAGCCCCGTTGTGGACATAGTGGCCAGATCTGTATGTTGACTTAGAACTTGTACTGGGGCAATTTTATTACCTCCCCCAGAAAAACCACCAGGAACAATATCATATGAAAAAATGGGCTTTGGTTGACTCATCATCCACAGTCAACCACTAAGCTTTGCGGGCAAATGGGTTCTTTGCTTGACCAGGTTTCTGGACAGGTTGGTGGAGGCACAATTGTGGGGGTGCTGATAGACTCTACTGTGCTGAATGGAATTGTGTGGAAGTTAATGATGGGCAGTGGAGATGGGAGGTTTCCCCTGACCTGATTGATATGAGGTTTACTTCTCCATACAACCAATGGACAGTATCTCCACTGGCCAACCAGGTTAAAATCACTTTTACCTCAAAGGGAAAAAATGATAAAAGGTGGATAGATGGGCTGACATGAGGCCTGATGACCTACCAGACGCCATGGAGGGGGGTCCTGTTCCAAATCTACCTCCAGGTCGAGGCAGTGGTTAGGTCACCGGTAGGACCTAACCCGGTGTTAAATACCCCTCGTCTGAGGCCCCAACCTCCCCTGCCTGGGTCTCCTAGGCCCACCTTCAAGTCATCAAGCACCACAACGACATCAGCAGCCCCAGGCACGAAAAGGCCAGGGACAGCTGCAAAACTACAAACTTCCAGCAACCCTATGTGGGAGATGGTGCTAGCTGTAGTAAATACCCTTAATCATACCACTCCCTCTCTCACCTCCTTATCAGAGATGGTGCTACAAAACAGAAGGGGCTTGAATCTCCTTTTTAAAGGAGGGCGGGCTATGCGCAGCTTTAAAAGAAGCATGCTGTTTCTATGTAGACAAGACAGGGGCAGTCAGGAAATCTTTGACCAAGTTAAAAAAAGGACCTGAAAAGAGGCGCAAGGAGTATGAAAGTAATGAAAGCTGGTTCGAGTCTTGGTTTATGCATAGACCATGGTTTACAACTCCCCCCTCAGCTATCGCAGGTCCCTTAATTATCCTATTGCTACTAGTAACAATTGGTCCCTGCATAATAAATAGGCTACTAAGGTTTGTTCAGGATCTACTAAGGTTTGTTCAGGAAAAGATCGATAATGTCCATCTCTTGGTCCTTTGCTAGAAATACCAAGCCTTAGATACTGCTGAGGAAGATTCCTCAGTCTGATCTAGAAAAAGGGGGGAAATGTTAGGGGAAGAGAAATTTTACTGCTTGTTTGAATTTACTGCTTGTCTGAATTTACTGCTTGAATTTACTTGTTTGAATTTACTGCTTGTAACCAATTAACTCAACTGGAGACACAGGCATCCGGAGATAGGGGCAAGTGCTACAGCCCCCAGAGCTTGACCTGTCTGATCTGTGTCATGTCACTTAGGCATGTCTGCTTACACAAGATAACAGGGAAGGGTCGTGCCAGGCACATACCACCCATCCCTCCCCGATTGAGACACCTGAAGGAAGTTGTAATATTTTTCTTGTTTTGAAGTTATTGGTTTGTGAAATGCTTGCTTTGAAACTATTGGTTGTATAAACATGGGCTTTTCTGCAATGATTGTGGTAGCCTATATAATCTTTACCTGAAAGTTATTGGTTTGTGAAATGCTTGCTTTGAAACTATTGGTTGTATAAATGCGGGCTTTTGTGTAACGATTGTGGTAGCCTATATAATCTTTACCTGAAATTGCATCAGGGTCAATCGCTCTAACCAGACCTGCGTGTCTTGGAAGGACGGTTGGCCCCAGATAGCTGGTTTAATAAAACTCTGCTTGATTTTTGCATCTCCATATTCATGCATTTGTTCTCCTGAAGAGACCCACTGAGTCACGGACCCTAACAACCACTAACCCATCTCTTTATCCTGAGTTGCCCTCAGAGGCTAGAAGTGGTGGATCCCCTGGAGCTTCAGTGATAGGCATTTATAAGCCAAGAACTGAACTTGTATACACGTCAAGTGCAGTATACACTCCTAAATATGGATCCATGTCTCTAGCTCCAGGAAAAGACATATACACAAATGGAAACTAAAAGAAACCAGGAGCGGCCATGTTGACATAACAGTAAATATTTTAAATATAGCTTTCATTAATTTTAATGTGTATTTTGAGTTTTATGATTTTAACACCATAGATCTTAATCAAATATAGTCCCCCTCCACCATCCGGGTCTCCCTCACAGCACTGCCCACTGGATTTCAAGCATTTGTCATATATGCTAAGTCCTATCCAGTAAAGCATTTGTACTGATTTTGTAGACTTTCTTAGTATGGAATTTCGTCATTTTCACCCCCTCCCCAACTTCTCCCATGCCCACCTTTTTTTACCCACCCAACTTTTTGTCTTTTCCTTTTTGAAAAGCCCACTGAGTTCAATGTCTGTGACACAAATACTTTTGGGAGTGGGGCCATCCCCTGGAATGTGTTCAACCTACCAGGGGTGACACTCTTAAAGAAAACTCATTCTTCCTTTCTTAACAGCGATCAACTTCTAATAACCCAACAGTTAGAGACCGACATTGTGCTAACCTCCACCCTCTAGGCTAGGCCTTTATGTGGGCTTAAGTTTTTGCATATCTTCTCCATGCTATCACAACAGCTAGCCACCAATTTTCAGTCTCTTCTGTCATCTTCCTCGGTGATGGAATTTTAGATATATGTCACATGTGTGTAAAATGTTCATCATGAAATACTGTTGAGCTGTGCAATGATGAGAGAAGACAGAAGGATCACGTGAAACTTGTGGGACAGGTAGTCTTGTCCACCCAGTGAAGTTCCAGGCCAATAAGTGACCCTGACTCAAAGAAAAATTTGAATGACCCTGAGGACCAATATCTAAGATGTCCACTGATGTAAATAGGCATCATTCACTCTTGCAGCTCCACCCACATGTTCACATTCACACACACACACACACACACACACACACACACACACACACACGTCTTAAGAAGAATTTGTCTATCTATGAAATGACAAAAAAGGCAAATTAATTGAATAGGTATTTTTCCAATAAAGTACCCAAATGATCCACAAGCAGATGATAAATTATTCTCACATTCATTAGGAATGCCATAATTTAAAAAAAACTGTAAAGAAAGATTGATAAAGATGTGGAGAAATTGCAATCATTGCAAACTATTGATGAGGATATAAGATGGTGCTACTGCTATGGAAAACAATATATAAGATACACAAAAAATTGAAAGTAAAGCTACTACTGTGTGATTAAGGGTATAGTTCAGTGGTAGACTACTTGGCTAACATGCAAGGCTATGGGTTCCATAAAGAGTACCACATAAAATAAAAAATAAAAAAATAAAAAAACGCTCTACCATGAGACCGCATAGCGCCATTTCTGGCCATATATTCCAAAGAATTAAAAGCATGATGTCATGGACCTATATGCACATCTGTGTTCACTGCAACATTATTCACAATAACGAAAATCTGGATACAATGCAAGTGCACACTGAAAAATTAATGAATAAAAAGTGTTGTATGGGATTGGAGAGATGTATCAGTGATTAAGAGCATTTGCTGTTCTTGTAGAGGACCCAGGCTCAGTTCTTAGCACCCACATTTTGGCCAACAACCATGTGTAACTCCAGTTCCAGTGGATCTGATGGCAACTTCTGACCTCTGCAGACATTGTATGAACATTGCACACATGTATACATGCAGGCAAAACACTCATACACATGAAGTAAAAAAGAAAACTTGGATACATAAGAATAATAGGGTATTATTTAGCTTTTAAAAGCAGTGAAAAAAGAAATGTTTTTCCATATTACAACACAGATCAACAGTGAAAACATAATTAAAGGTTAAATAAGAGTCTAAAAATGTAGTTCAATGGTAGAATGCTTGCCCTTCATGTAGAAGGTTGTGAGTTCAATTCCACAAAACCATAATACATAAAAATAAATAAATAAATAATGATGAAACACATAGAAGAGGCAAAAATATAGTCAACTTGAAAAAGAATTGCTATGTGAATCCACTTATAACAGTAAATTAAAGCAAATCTTAAACATTTCCAATTTTGACCCAGGTATGGACAATAAGCATTCGATACATATATCATATAATATAGATATAAAAATCAAACATTTACTAATAAAATGGTGAATAAACTATTTTTTAAAACAATTCTTTGAGCCAGTGTGGTAGTGCATGCCTTTAATCCCAGCACTCAGGAATCAGAGGCAGGCAGATTTCTGTGAGATCCAGGCCATCCTGGTCTGCATAGCATATTCCAGGCTATCTGGGGCTACAGGAAGACTTTGTTGTACCTCATCCACTGAACCCCAAAAAGACCACCGAGGACCCAACACACCAAAATGCAAAAGCAAAGGTTTATGGTTTATTCGGGCTTAAGCTCGGGCTCTCAGGCCTCACCAACTCAACGGATCCATGTCGAGAGCCCAGAGTAAGGGAGAGTGGAGCCTTTTATAGGTTTTAGACAAAGAGACGAGGGGAATACCGAAGATACATTTTGGTTGGTTCAAGGAGCCCGTGTGCGCCAACATAATTTTAAACTGATTGGATGTATAAGGTGCAGCCCTAGAAGTTTCTTATTGGTAGGTGCTATTCTCAGGGCTGTGGAATGTACTGACTGTTATCTGTGGGGCCAGGAGTCTCCATTTTTACCTTAGAGGGCAGTTTTTCTGCCCCGGTTTGCTTAATCTATAGATTCCTGGAAAGGGAGGTGATAGCAGGCGGGGGTCAGGGCATGCCAGGACATGTCTAGGCATGTCTGAAGCATCAGCCAAGCATTTTACAGAAGCTAAAAGAGCAATTAGTGGGGGTCTGGAGGTGATGGAAACAAACTAAAGCCCCCCCAGGTTAAAGTAGATTTAACCAAATCCCCAAGACTAAAGAAGAATATTCAGAACAAGGAAGTAAGAAGTAAAATAATTCTAACTACTGAGAAAGAGCTGACCTTTTCATGCTCCGGACATCACCAGAGACTTCTCCTCCCACTACTGTCGGTTGCCGCCAGCCCCCTATAGCTGGTTGCTGCCGGCCCCCTCCCACTGCTGCCGGTTGTGGTTTCTGGTTTCTGCCTTTAAAAATCGCCTGTAAGCTGAGCTTGGGGTTGCTGTTTTCTCTCTCTCTCTCTGAGTGAGGCAGGAGCCTCGTCTGCACAAACGATTAAATCCTCTTGCTTGTTGCATCTCCTGGCCTGAGGACTGAGTTATTGGGGTGCAGCCTCCCGTGGATGTTGGGTACCCCAGTCTGGGGGGTCCTACATTTGGGGGCTCGTCCAGGATTCAGTTGCCCCCAGACCCATTTCCTCAAATCAGCAGGAGGTAAGGACGTCTTGTAATTTGTCTTGGTCTTAATGTCTGTAAGTCATTTTCTCTTCTGGGAACATTCCGTCTGAACAATTGTGCCTGTGCAGGACCTGTAAGTCTGTATTTTGGAAACCAGTGGGAGTGGCAGACATGCCCAGAGACCCCTGGTTCTGACACTCTGGCCTTAGGGACCGGAGTGGTCTGGGGTGGGAAGGAGCGAAGCTTTCCTTCCCCTGGGAGAAGAAGGGAGCTTGGCTTGGCTTGGCTACTCCCCTCCCACTCTGTACTTTCTGTTTTTGAGTTAAGGGACGCCTGCCAAGAAATTCTCTGTTCTGTGTATTGTCTGTATCTGTGTTCAGGGATCCCAAAAAGTGAAAATGTTGGGTGCACCGTGTGTCTGAATGAAAGAAGGACTGGTCCATATGAATGTGATTTAATGTGGTATGTATGCTTGATGGTTGTGTTAGTTACATAAAGGAAGGTCTGGTCTTGTAATTTTCTCAATACTTTGTATTGTAAACTCTCCTTTCCTCCTTCCTTTCATTCTCAGTCTGAGTCTTCGCATGGGACCATTAAAGGCAAAGGAGCAATTGAGGTTTTCTGGTCAGGGCTACTCCCTGATGTAAGCCAAAGGCTCTTAGCCCTCTTAGTGGACCCCGACTGCCCACACGGGTGGAGACAAGGCAGCTTTTCTGTATCTCCTTCTCCTCTCTGTTTTTCTCTCTCTCTGGCCACTGAAACAGCCCCGCGGGCATGGGTCGGGCAAATAAGAGCCATAGGGCGCTCGCCGCTAAAAGACTCCCATAGAAAAATAAGGGGGTCCCAGACGTGAATCCCAGATAAATTCACATCCCCTGCAGAAGAAAAACTGGGCAACAATAGGAACTCATCCACAAACACACTCACTGGTCATTATTGTTTGGAGTGGCATCTACATCTCTCTCTCTCTCTCTCTTTCTCTTTCTCTCTCTTTCTCTCCCCCCCTTTTTCTTCTCCACCATGGGTCACTCGCTAACTACCCCTTTAAGCTTAACTCTAGAACACTGGAAGGAGGTCGTGGAACGGGCCCATAACTTATCACTGGAGGTCCAAGAAGAAGTGGCAGAGTCTCTGTTCCTCTGTATGGCCCTCTTTTGAGAAAGGATGGCCAAGGGACGATTTTGCAGGTTAAGGAATACATTTTCCATCCAGGGCCACACGGGCACCCGGATCAGGTGGCCTACATAGTCACCTGGGAAGACTTGGCCCGGAACCTTACACCCTGGGCACAGCCGTTCCTACCTCCTAGGGGAACTGGAGAGACAGACCAGGGGCCTCCTACTTCTTCCCTCCTGCCCCTTCAGTCTGCCCCTGAGAAGAAGCAAAAGCCAGTCCTCCCTGAGGACCAAGTTTCCCTAACCCTCCTTGATCCTCCACCTCCCTATCCACCTGCGCAGGCATCTCCACCCCAAGAATTACCTTATCTCTCTCCTGATTCCACTGAACCTGACAAATCCCCTCTTCTACCTAACAGACTCCACCTAAGGAGGGATAGAGGGGGCCCCTCTGATGGAACCTGGACTGCCCAGGTTTTTCCTCTCCGAACTATAGGGAATCAGATCCAGTACTGGCCTTTTTCAGCCTCTGATTTGTATAACTGGAAGACTCATAACCCCTCTTTTTCTCAGGATCCTCAGGCTCTAACTACTTTAATAGAGACTATTCTCCTCACCCACCAACGCACCTGGGAGGACTGTCAGCAACTCCTCCAGGCCCTTCTAACCACAGAAGAAGAAACTCCTTCAGGCCCTTCTAACCACAGAAGAAAGACAGAGAGTCATCCTGGAGGCCTGAAAAAATGTCCCTAGGCAGGATGGGAGACCCACTCTGCTCCCAAATGAAATAGATGCAGGATTTCCTCTGACAAGACCCAACTGGGACCCTGAAACCGTGGCAGGTAGGGAGCGTCTCCGTCTTTATCGCCATACTCTGTTAGTGGGTCTCAAAGGGGCCGGAAGGCGCCCGACCAATTTGGCAAAGGTACATGCTATAATTCAAGGAGAAAATGAAACCCCCGCAGGGTTTCTAGAATGCTTGATAGAGGGATATCGGATGTACACCCCTTTTGATCCCACAGCCCAGGAGCGTCAGGCAGATCTTGTTATGGCCTTTATAGGGCAATCAGCTCCTGACATTCGTGGTAAGTTCCAACGGCTAGAGGGCCTTCAGGGGTACTCCTTACAGGACTTAGTAAGAGAAGCTGAAAGAATCTATAATAAGCGAAAAACTTTAGAAGAAAGAGAGGACAGAATCAGAAAAGAGCAGGAAGCTAGAAAAAAATTAGAGAGAAAAAAAGAAAAATAAAGAATTAAGTCAAATTTTGGCCACAGTAGTTCAGGGAACAGGACCAGGACCAGGTAGGAACCTGGGAGACAAGAGAAGGCCCCGAGTGGATAAAGACCAGTGTGCCTATTGCAAGGAGAGAGGACATTGGGCTCGAGAATGTCCGAAGAAGCTGAACAGACTTCAAAAGAAAACAACCCCAGTCCTGACTCTAGGGGACAAGGGAAGTCGGGGCCAGGAGCTCCCCCCTGAGCCCAGGGTAACCTTGAAGATAGGGGGGCAATTGACTACCTTCATGATAGACACAGGAGCTCAGCACTCGGTCCTGACAAGAATTGAGG
>NW_008345311.1:2682036-2683172 GCF_000622305.1 Nannospalax galili
ATAATTTGGGCCCAAGCCCCACCGGCTGGAACTTCAGCCCAGTGGGCTGAATTAGAAACCCTGACTCAGGCCCTAAAATTAGCAGAGGGCAAAAAGGTCAACATTTACACTGACAGCCGCTATGCATTTGCCACAGCCCATATACATGGGGAAATTTACCGGAGGTGGGGACTCCTCACCTCGGCTGGTAAGGACATTAAAAAAAAGAAGCAATAGTGGCTCTTCTGCAAGCTTTGTACTTGCCAAGAAAGGTCAGCATTATACATTGCCCTGGACATCAGAGAGACCAGGGGCCGATTGCTCAGGGCAATCGGATGGCAGATGAAACTGCCCGTCAGGCAGCAGAAGGCACTTGTATTTTCTACACCCATTCAGACCATGAGGCTGAAATTGAGGCACAAACAAAGGAAGGAGATGTTCTTTTCACTTATACTGAACAAGATCTGGAACTCGTTCGGAAGCTCAATGCTACTTTGGACCCAGAATCTAAAATGTGGAAATATCAGGATCGAATCATACTGCCCTGAAAGGAGGCCCTTGAGTTAATCTCTCAACTCCACCAGTGGACACATTTAGGACACAAGAAACTAAAGACACTACTAGAAAAAGAAGAACAAATCTATTATTTCCCAGACCTCAACCAACTGGTCCAGAAGGTAGTGGGAGATTGTGTCTCATGTTCCCTGGTAAATGCTACCAGATCAAAGGTTCCATCTGGTAAGAGAGAAAGAGGGACAAGACCAGGGACTGACTGGGAAGTAGATTTTACTGAGATCCTCCCAGGAAAATATGGTTATAAATATCTTTTAGTGTTCATAGACACTTTCTCAGGGTGGGTTGAAGCTTTCCCCACCCGGAAGGAAACAGCCCAGACGGTGGTGAAGACACTGATCGAAGACATTTTCCCTCGATTTGGACTGCCTAAGGTAATTGGGTCTGATAATGGCCCAGCCTTCGTCTCCCAGGTAAGTCAGGAAATGGCCAAAGCACTGGGGATTAATTAGAAATTACATTGTGCTTACAGACCCCAGAGTTCAGGACAGGTAGAGAGAATGAATAGAACTATTAAAGAGACCTTAACCAAATTAGCTTTAGAGACTGGCACTAAAGACTGGGTACAGCTCCTACCTCTAGCT